>NC_138883.1:83097293-83459272 GCF_965194825.1 Balaenoptera physalus | reverse complement strand
AGCATATTGAAGGGTCTTGTTTTTTGTTTTTTTCCCCAATCAGCCACCCTATGTCTTTTTTTTTTTTTTTTTTTTTTATAAATTTATTTATTTATTTTTATTTATTTATGGCTGTGTTGGGTCTTCGTTTCTGTGCGAGGGCTTTCTCTAGTTGTGGCAAGCGGGGGCCACTCTTCATCGCGCTGCGCGGGCCTCTGACTATCTCGGCCTCTCTTGTTGCGGAGCACAGGCTCCAGACGCGCAGGCTCAGTAATTGTGGCTCACGGGCCCAGTTGCTCCACGGCATGTGGGATCTTCCCAGACCAGGGCTCGAACCCGTGTCCCCTGCACCGGCAGGCAGACTCTCAACCACTGCGCCACCAGGGAAGCCCACACCCTATGTCTTTTGATGGGAGCATTTAGTCCAGTGACATTTAAGGTAATTATTGGTAAGTATGTACTTATTCCCATTTTATTACTTGTTTTCTTCTCTGTTTATTACTTCTTCTTGTGTCTTCCCTTGTGGTTTGATGATTTTCTTTAGTAGTATACTTGTGTTTCTTTATTTTTAGTGTTTATGTATCTATTTTAGGTTTTTGATTTGTGGTTACCATGGGGTTCATATATGTTGACCTATAATTATATCTACTTGTTTGAAACTGGCTGTCATTTAAGTTCAAACACATTCTAAAAGATCTACATTTTTCACTGCCTCCCTCACATTTTGTGTTTTCCATGTCATATTTTACATCTTCATGCATCCCTTATCTGTTTGTTGTAGTTATAGTTGCTTTTACAATATTTTGTCTTTTAATCTACATACTGGCCTTTTAAGTGGTTGATCCTCAATCCTTGCTATATATTTGCCTTTCCTAGTGGGATTTTCCCTTTCCTATAGATTCTTTATTCTTTTCCAATTACAGGAGACCCTTGAATATTTCTTTTAGGGTAGGTTTACTATTGCTGAGTTCTTTTAGTTTTTGCTTGTTTGAGAACTTCTTTATCTCTTCTTCTATTCTAAGTGGTAATCTTGCTGGGTAGAGTATCCTAGGTTGCAGGATTTTCCCTTTCAGCACTTTGAATATATCATGCCACTCCCTTCTGGCCTGCAACGCTTCTGCAGAGAAATCAGCTGATGGCCTTATGGGAATTCCCTTTTATATAGCTCTTTGTTTTTCTCTTGCTGCTTTTAGAATTCTCTCTTTAACTTTTGTCATTTTAATTATGATATGCCTTGGTGTGAGTCTGTTTGGGTTCATCTTGTTTGGGACTCTCTGAGCTTCCTGTACTTGGATATCTGTTTCCTTTTTCAGTTTTGTGAAGTTTTCAGCCATAATTTCCTCAAATCCATTTTCTATCCCCTTCTCTCTCTGTTCTCCTTTTGGGACTTCTATAATGTGAGTGTAGGTATGCTTAATGTTGTCTCAGGGATCTCTTAAATTGCTTTTATTTTTTAAAATTAGTTTTTCTTTCTGCTGGTCTGACTGGGTGATTTCCATTATTTTATCTTCCAGATCACTTATTCATTCTTCTGTATCACTTAATCTGCTATTCATTCTTTCTAGTGTGTTTTTATTTCAGCTATTGAGTCATTCATTTCTGATTGGGTCTTTTTTATATTTTCTAGTTCCTTGTTAAAATGTTCACTGTTTATATCAATCTTTTCCCTAATATAGTTAACCTTATTATTACCAATGTTTTTTTAATTTAATTTAATTTATTTATTTATTTTAAACCCCACATTTGTTTATTTATTTATTTATTTTGGCTGTGTTGGGTCTTCGTTTCTGTGCGAGGGCTTTCTGTAGTTGTGGCAAGCGGGGTCCACTCTTCATCGCGGTGCACGGGCCTCTCACTATCGCGGCCTCTCTTGTTACGGAGCACAGGCTTTAGACGCGCAGGCTCAGTAGTTGTGGCTCACGGGCCTAGTTGCTCTGCTGCATGTGGGATCTTCTCAGACCAGGGCTCGAACCCGTGTCCCCTGCATTAGCAGGCAGATTCTCAACCACTGCGCCACCAGGGAAGCCCATTACCAATGTTTTGAATTCTTTATCTGGTAAATTGTTTATTACTATTTTATTACTTATTTTTTCAGGGTTTTTCTCTTGTTTTTCAATTGAGAGTAGTTCCTCTGCCTTTTCATTTTGCTTGACTTTCTCTGCTTCTGTGAATTTAGGTAAAACAGTTACTGATTGTGGTCTTAAAGGGGTGTTATTATGTGGGAGCATCCCTGTGTGGACTGTGTGTATCACTGCCTTGGGTGGGAGAGCTGGATTGAGGTCAAGCCAAGTCATATTTTTCCTCAGGGTTTTCTGGCAGCTATCCCCTTGGTAGGGGGTGGGGCTGTAGATATAGGGGCTAGAACTGGTGCTGTGTGTGAAGTAGGACACCCTCTCTGCTCAGTGGCTGTCACTGCCCTGTTAGGGGTGAGGTCTGATCTTAATTTGCCGGAGCAGAAGCCCTGGAGGTTGGGCCCGAGCTGGCTCTGCTCCCTTTAAGTGTGTGTTTTTCCCTCTACCTGTACCGGGACCCTTGTCGCAGAGGAGGGGGTGCTGAAGTAAGTGGGGCCCATGCACAGACTGGTCGGATGTGATGCTTTTGGAGGCACCCATGTCTTTGCTCAGACGCAGCCTCAGGTGCAAGTCCCCCATGCCCTTCACAGCTGATCACTGCCCCCAGCCTCTACCACCCCTGCCCTGTGGCGGAGCCACTCTGCAAGGCTAGCAGGAGTCGTGTGCCCTCTTGATGTGTATCAGGAGGTGAACTGTGGTGGAAGAACTGCTGTCAGAGATCTGGGTGGCTTCTGAGGAGCCACTTGAGTAAACGCCAGCTGTGGCCACTGCCACCCCACCCGGGCTCCACCTTGGGACTGGGTTGCCTCTGTGTCCCACCTTCGAGTCTTTTCTTGGTCATGGGCGCCTCAGATCCAGTGCCACGCTGTGGCATGGGGTGAGCAGGGCTGGAGGTCATCAGGCTGGGCACACGGCGAGACGGTTGCGGTTGCAGGAAACCGGGCTGCCCTGAGCAGACGTCTCTCCGCCCTGCCTGGGGGTAGTCAGTGCACCTACGCTCCTCAGGGGCAGAGTCCAGGCTTCTCATAGCCCTTCTGTTTGTCCTAGTGGTCCTCCAACAGCTAAGGGGGCTTGTCTCCCCTGTGTAGGACCCCAGCCTGGGGTGCCCAATCTGTGGCTCGAACTGCTCACTCCCCAGTGCAGGTGTCCGCCCGTGTAATCTCCCTTTTCCTCCAAGTCCCCTTCCAGGGGCACAGGTCCCACCCAACCCGATTGCTTTTCTTCTCTTCCTGCCTGATTCTCTGTGTATCTTTCTTACAGCCTTGGTTGTATAGGAGTCCTTCTGCCAGTTTTCAGAGAGAATTGTTTCACATGGAGATGTGTTTTTGATGTGTTTGTGGTGGAAGGTGAGCCTCACGTCCTTTTACTCTGCCACCTTGACCCCTCCTCTTGAAATACTTCATTTTTCATGTTTGTGCTTTAAGCTTAGTGGTAACTACTGTTATTTGACTTTCTGGATACAAGGTCCAGTAAGGTCAGTGTTGTACTCACTTACTGTTGGGGTTTCAGGAGATCGATAAATAGTACCTTCTCTTCCCCACCCCTATCAAACCAGTTGAGAGATGGGTAGATTCTGACAAATGGAGATCCAGGAGGTTGGCTTTATTGCTGATGAAACATAGGGGATTGTTGTTACCTGGGCAGGCAGCCAAACGGTCTCCTCACAATGAACTTACACACCCAGTCACTGGCAGAGGTGAAAATCCTCAAGCCTCACCCCTGGAGACCTGTCCACGTGGAGCAATAGTACAGAGGAGCAGAGGGGCGCCCTGGGCAGGGGGTGCTGACCCCCTTGGAGGGAGGAGTGAGCTGAGCATGCCATTTCTTCCCCTGTACTCACCAATCAGATAACTGACTGTTCTTCCCATGGGAAGAGGGGAGGTGGGGTGGAGTGATGCTGGATACGCCCCCACTGTAGGTTCCTCCACATGGAAGTGTGAGGAGAGTAAGTGGTCTTTGGTCCCGTCAGCCTGGGAGACACCGCCAAGTACACTGGTGCTTCAGGTCTATGGTTAGTCTAGTACTTAAGCATCTTATGCTGAATTGCTTTCTAGATCATCCAAAAAGCATCTATGCATGTACAGTATTCTCTTTTTCCCAGCAGGCACTTGAACTGCTTATCAACATAAATGCATATCACAAAGAGGAAAATATGATTAACAAATAACAACAATAAAATAGGGCAAAAAGGGACACAAAGTCACATAGTAAAGAAGGGGCACAGGACTATATTAATTCTTCAAGGACAAACCAAGTGGAATTTCCCATAGGACCCATTTAGTGAGTAATGTTCTTAAAAATTTCTAACAAATGCAATGAGTCAGATAAGGTTGTTTTTAAAATAACACCCCTAAGTGAAAACTAGGGTGACCAACTGTCTTGGTTTGCTCAGGAGTGTCCTGGTTTTACACTGAATGGCCCTTGTCTTGGGAAACCCTCAGTCCCTGGCAAACTGGGCTGGTTGGTCACTCTAAATTGAAACTGAGAACATAAAACCAAGGAGCAAATTAGTTACCCAAAGGACAAAGTTAATAGAGTCCAGGTAAGTAGCAAGATTCGAGGCTAGAACCTAGATGAGCAGAGAGATGCCTTGATCACCCACCCACCAGCATGATCTGGCCTAGTGTTAGGAGTGTGGGCTGTGGGTGAGACAGACCTGGGTTTGAATCCTTGCTCGGCTTTTAGCAGATGATCTTATGCAAGTTACTTAATCTTTTTCTCCTCTCTACCTTGGTGCCCTTATCTGTAAGATAAGATGGCTTTTGTACTTACCCTGTAGGGTTGTAATAGGGATCAAATGAGAAAAGCCACATAAAATGACTAGCTCAGTGACTGGACTTGGTTGGCCTACATAGTATATATTTAACATTTCATCAGGAGATTTCTCATAAAAGCCTGGATTTCTGACTTTTCTAACAAATCAGCAGGTCTTCCACCGGGGAGGAGAGCTGAATAGCAGATGTTCCCTTTAGAAGGAGCATGTACTCTCCTGGAAAACATGGCCCCTGTCTGGCCCTCTCTACTTCATGTGCTTGATCGTTTGGGACCATATGATTTCCATCCCATGTTATAAGCCTTTGCTGCTTGGAGTGTTGTCCAATCACTGGGGGGCTCGTTAGAAATGCAGGGCCTAAGGCCCCTTGCACTTTAATAAGATCCCCCTGTGGTACTTACAGTGAAGTTTCAGAAGCACTGTTACAAACCACCAGAGCATTATTCCTAACCAGGGTGAAGGCAGAGATCATCTGGGAAATTTTTGGTTTGTCTGTTTTATACCTATGTCCAAGGCCCTAGCCAGACTTACCGAAATCAGAGTCCCTGATATGGAGTGTTCAGTCTGTCAAATGAATGCAAGCCACAAGATTTTGCTGTGCATATTTGAGAAATATGGCGTTCAGTTTAGATGTAAGAAAGCTACGTCCTGTTGGGGTCCTCAGATGGAACCAGTTCTAAACAGTGACAACTTTACAATCTAAATATATTTCATGTTGAAATTCTGCCCATCAAAGGATCTGATCGTAACTTGCTCAGTGAAGCATGGTTGCAGGTGGACTGACTTTTGGGAAGATGTTGCAGTTTGAAGGAGGTATGTGTTAGTATCAGTACTCATACCACCTGAACAGTTTGAAGGGGACTAGATTGTTTTGAGAAAGATTTCATTATTGTACTATAGTCTTACTGGTTTGCAGTGGAGCCGTGAGATTCTGAAAATAATACTACTACTAGCTGACTTTTTTCTTTTCCACTAAAAAATATTTTGTCTTGTTCTCAGGGAAATGTTTAACTCATCATTGCTTTGATGGAGTTCTCTTTCTCTCAGTGTGTGCCTTCAGGCCTCCTAGTTATTATTTGTTAGATTACTTTTCCAGGGCTACTGATTGCTTCTCAGATGTTCTTAGTAACTTAATCAACCCTCCAAAGTTTCTTTGATCAAAATATCAGCGCTGCCATGTTAGAAATTCCCAGGGCTAATTCTTGTTTTATATAAGACCTTAGTATCTAGTAAATTTATATCTGACGAATTTATCTTTTCAAGTTACTTTCATCTAATTTTCTTTAATTCAGTTCTTCAGGTAGACTTTTCATATAAATATTTGCCCCTGATTATTTTCTCTACTATAAAATATCACTTTCTCTAACTGTTTTGTTTAGTAGTATAAAATGAACAATGGCATGTTGGAGAGTTTTGATGTTTAACTGTAATGAACTTACCACTTTGTCAGGTATTGGGAGCTTCTGATTCCATTGCTTCATTCAAATTGAGTAAAATGAAAAAATGCAAAAGTTACTGAAGATCATTACTGTAGACTAGATCTATGGACCAGCGGTATTGGCATCACCTGGGAGCTTGTTAGAGCTGCAGAGTCCCAGACCTACTGTATCAGAGTCTGCATGTTAACAGGATGCCCCCAGCAGGTGATTTGTATGCACAGTAAAGTGTGAGAAGATCTGAATTAGATGGTTTGCTAGTCACTCTATTTTAGGATTATAAAAAATACCAGCATATGTGGTGGTGGTGAAAATAATGTCAGAAAGTACCTTCTTTCCCATCTGCTCAATCCCTGCTTTATCTTCTTGAATTTCATTTTAATGACGGTCACTACCTTTTCTAGATTGTCTTCTTATCTCCCCAACCATCCCTGTTGTCCTTCTTGTGGGTAACCTTCCTCTTAGGCACTGAGAACAAGCATGTCCTAGCTTAAGTTCTCTACTCTTTCATGGTTAGTATTTTATTTGGAGACACACTCAGCCAGTATGGGATCATCTATGCTTTGTGTACTTTTGATTTTCAGACCTCTCTCCTTGGCATCTGCCTCAGGTCCGCCTGGCATATTAAGCTTTACTGAGTCCATCCCTTACACCACGCTTCTTACCTCTGACTGCACATCAGATTCATCTGGTGAGATTTAAAAACAGGTTAATGCCTCGGTTTCATTCCAGAATTAAATTGATTTCTAGGGATTGGCTCTGGGCATCTGTATTTTTTAAAGTCAGTTCTGAGGATGGGGTCTGGGTGATTCT
Source organism: Balaenoptera physalus (assembly GCF_965194825.1). Lineage (NCBI taxonomy): Eukaryota > Metazoa > Chordata > Mammalia > Artiodactyla > Balaenopteridae > Balaenoptera > Balaenoptera physalus. The sequence goes on along the minus strand of NC_138883.1, from coordinate 83,452,199 downwards.
GTTGTGTAGCTATGATTAAAACCACTGCTCCAGGGCTCCATCGTATTCATTCATTAAGGATGCTGTTCCTAGGTTATCAGGTGAGTAGGACGTGGTCACTGCTCTGAATTATTTCATAGGCTATTGATGAATGCAGGCACTTAAGCAGATAATCGCAGCATAGTGGGACAAGTAGAATATAAGAGCTTCCTGACAAAGTATTTGACAACACTAGAGGGAATGATGAACACTGGAGAGACGGGGAGGTGGCATTTGAATTGAGCCTCCAAGGATGAGTGGTCATTTACTGGGTGGGCAAGAGGGAAAACACTCCAGATAGAAGGACTAGAACTTATGAAGGTGTGGGGCTGTGGTCTTATCATCGCTCATCACATGTGTGGGCTACTGAGGTGCACTTCTCATCCATCCCACCTTCCTCTACATCCTGTTTACTGTTTCCTCTCCACGCATTGACACTATCACTACATTTCTCACTTTACTCTCTGAAAATCCAAATCATTTACCCTTAATTATTAGGTTGATTTTTAAAATTACGGCTTTATTGACATCTATTTTAAATACCTGTGTTAGTTTCCTGTGGTTGCCGCAACAAATAATCACAACAGAAATTTATCATCTCTTAGTTGTGGAGGCCTGAAGTCTGAAATCAAGGTGTCAGCAAGGCCATACTCTGCTTGGAGGCTCTAGGGAAGGTTGCTTCCTTGCTTCTTCCACTTTCTCAGGCTGTTGACATTCTTTGGCTTCTTTGCTTTGTGACCACATCCCTCCAGTCTCTGACTCTGTCTTCACATTGCCTTCTCTCTCTGCGTGTGTCTCACATTTCCCTCTGCTTTCTCTTAAAAGGACATTTGTTAATGAATATAGGGCCCACTTGGATAATCCAGGATGATCTTATCACAAGATGCTTAATTAATTATGTCTGCAAAGACCCTTTTCCCAAGTAAGATAAGTTTCATAGGTACCAGGGATTAGGATGTGGACATAACCTTTTTGGGGCCACCGTTCAATGATACCATACAATTCAGTGGGTTTTAGTATATTCACAGAATTGTGCATCCATGACCACTATCAATTTTACATCATTTTCCTTACCCCAGAGAAAAACACTTGCAGTCACTCCCCATTTTTTCCCAACCCCCCATCCCTAGGTGATCACTAATCTACTTTATGACTCTATGAATTTGCCTAGTCTGGACACTTCATATAAATGGAATCATACAATATGTGGCCTTTTGTGTTTGGCTTCTTACTTAGTATAATGTTTTCAAGGTTCATCCATGTTGTAGCATGTATGAGTACTTTACTCTTTTATTGTTGAATAATATTCTTTTGTGTGGGTTTACCACATTTTCTTTATCCATTCATCAGTCGATGGACATCTGAGTTGTTCCTACTTTTTGGCTGTTATATGTATCTTGGTGTGCACGTGTTTAGGCGGATGTATGTTTTCATTTCTCTTGGGCACATACCTAGGAGTAGAATTGCTGGGTCTCTGGTTACCTTTTGAGAAACTGCCAGACTTTTCCCAAGCAGCTGCACCATTCACATTCCCACCAGCAGTGTGTGAGGGCTCCAGTTTCTCCTGATTCTATTTTATTGTCTTCTTTTATTTGGTGCTGTTGTCAGTTCTGCCTTTTCTGATAACATTCTCACTAAGAAGAATATTTCCATTCCATTTCTGTTAGAGTCACAATTTGTTTCTCACATTAAAGAAATGAAAGGTGATTAGTTTTTATCTACCCTAACTGTAATATTTACATTTACTTTTGGTTTCACCCTGCTTCCCAGAAACTTAGTACAAAGAAAAAAAAATTTATGCCTGTCTCCAAATCCATAACCATTTTAGCTCTCAAAACCCAAAAAACTCTCCTTCAGCTATAAGCTCAATGAAGGCAGGCACCTTATCTCTCACTTTTTCTTGTAAATTTTGTATGCAGCTTGTGGTGAGCTGTCCAATATTAAATGAGAATGTGATTATTGTCTCATGTGTAAAAGGATTTAGTGTTTTATAGGCTGATGGTTTTTCTTAATTATGCACAGATTTCTGACATATTTGGTTATTGTTTTTAATGTGCAGATGAACAGGAGACTGAAGATGCAACAGAAGAATGTAAAGAATCTTAAGCAAAGACTTGCTGGGGTGTGCTTTTAAGAAAGCTGGTAAATTAAGTTAAATCACATTTTTTCCAAATTCTTTGAATTCAATGAATGCATTATAGAGACCATTCCTCAAATGATGATTTTAATGTTTGGATTCTCTCTTTCTGGATCACATTTCCTTGATATTTTTGAGACTCGTGGTATAATTGTTCAGTGTTTTTTCTTCATTGAAATTCCTGGGGAAATTTTTTATTGCTAAATTTGCAACATCAGGGATACGTTATAGAAACCAACATTTTATGTATGTGTGCTACGTTAAAACTAGTTGAAATGCTATGATTGTTTCGTATTTGATTTTATACGTTGCCACTTTATTGTGATTTAGACAGATTTGATCACCATGAATTGTAGTTTTGCCCCTGCTTTCCCTTCTTTCCTCCTGTCTAATGCCTGTTAAGTAAGTACAACTTGCCGTGGAGAGAAACGAATTTTCTCAACAAAGCAATGTTAGGCTATCCTTGCTGTCTTATTAGTACTTTTCATAAGCAGAAGTTTGACTGAATTATTACATATATTATATTTAGTTATTTTCTTTCAGAGTTTGCCTTTTACAATGCAGCAAATAAAGATCAGCTACTTAAAAAAAAGTAACCTGTGGTACTATTTTAAGAGAGAGGGTTTGTTAGTTACAAGTGAGTAGCCTGGATTCATGAGAACATTTTACGTCAGCACGCCATATGATGAATTGGCATTAGAACTAGAAGTCCAATTTATTTCTGATTCTAAAAAAAAAAATGAGCTATTGTGCAGCATTTAACGAAATTTGGAATAATGTATACGTAGCATTATTATTTTTCGCTCGAATGTTTTCATCTACTGATATTGGATAATATTAGTGATTGCTTATGTCAAATTTGCTTGACTTTTTAAAGTGAAGACTTCTATAGCTACTGTTTTCAGAAGAATTGATAGGCAATTTCTTTTTCTAGCCTTCTTTTTCAGTTTATATTAAAACAGCAGTGGTTCTTGATGAAGTTAATGTGCTACAGTGTAATTTGTCTTGATGCTAAGAGTTTTGCTGTGGGTTGCCAGCAGAGGTTAAAAGTCATGATTTTGGACTCTCATAGGAGTGACATGTGTGTTGTAGGGTTTGGGTCAGAACAATCAGAGGAGAGAGGTGATATGGATGGGGATTTGCAGTGGTGATAGAGAGGAGCCATTTTTGCCCATAAGCCTTTCAGAGGAGTGGGGCTTTCTAAACCCATGTGCTTCTGGTGTTTGACCTGTATGTGTATGTGTGTGAGAGAGAGAAAGAGAGGGAGAGGGAGGGAGAGAGGGAGAGCAGGAAAGAGGGAGAGAAGGGGAGGGGGAGATAGATGTTGGAGAGAGAGCTTATGCCTTTATAAACTGTTCCTGCAAATGGTATTTGGGGCAGAGTGAACCTTTATGTTACAAGAGTTTAAGAGAAGGAAAGGAAAACAGAATGATCTTAAGTAGTGAATTTTACCATTAAAAGAGGTGACACCATTCCATAGCATGTCAACTGAAGGTACCTCTGATAAGAACTGGCAAGCTGAATTTGTATAATATATTCAACATGAAGGCTCCAGATTAAAAAAAAAAAAAAGGTTGCCCTGATAAGGAAAGAAAATGTTATTAAAAAATAAGTTTTTATTTTAAGGTTTCTTTTAGACCTGAGTGTTTACCCCAGAACAAGCGAGAGAAGAAAAGATATAACAGAGCAAGAGCTAATTCATTTCAGGAATGAATTTAGGATCTTAAAATTTGAGGTTTTTCTACTTATGACTCCTCAAGAAAATTACTGGCATCACCTTTATTGTCAATTCCCAGAGGACCTAAAGTTTATTGCCGTTCTATCCAACTCTTTGAAACGCATGACAATAAAATAGAAGGAAAAAGCTATACCCTGATGGCATAATTTTAATTTTTAACAAATCCTGTATTTTAGTACAACCTGATACGAAGGTCAGTCTTGGAGTGAATATGCAGCATGCCTGGGAAAAACCTCCTGTTCCCAGACACTTTTTTCTGTCCCATCTTGATATTTTGAGTTACTTTTGTTCTGTTACTTAAAAGTGAATTGGAATTCTCTCCCAAGACTTCACACGTTGAGCTGCTCTGAGAGTGAATGATGTCATGTTTCAAAGAATTATTTCTTTCAAATCAGTTTTCCAAATTTTATAACCATTACCAACACCTTCTAGTTCCTGACTCTTCACCTGGATACCATAAAATGATTTGGCAATTTATACTTATATATGACTATGCTACCCTAGATAGATGTTTCTAGAATGAGAGAGAAAGATCAACAAGGGAAAAAGAGTCTGTCTCACTCAGTCCTTTTTGTTTTAATGGATCTCAAAGCGAGACCTTTAACCTACTCATAAATTTTTTTATTCTACCTGTTCTTATTAAAACTAAAAATTGGCCAGTATTCTACATTCATGGTTAGCCCACCTGAAACTCAAGTTCTGCTTATTGTAAGGCATTGGGCTTCTCTTCACAAAATAATTTGATTTTTTATATGTATATATATTTTTAGGATTTCTTCCAAATTCGACCTGTCTCTGTAGTCATCTGTTTTTGACCAAAGTCAAAGTCGTTCTCCAAAAAGTGTTACCTGTAGAGTTTGACCCAACTTTTCAAGGACAGTTCTTCCTCCATTAACGTTTCTAAAGCTTCTCCACAACGTGCAATGGTGTTGCCCACCCAGAGCCCTCATTCATGGCTCGGAAGATGTAGCTGTGAATTCTATGTGCTTCACTTCTGTTTTCCTCTTTCATTGTTTTTAGAAACAGAACTGGACTTTGAAAAGGATTCAATAAATGACATTTAGTGACATTGGTAAAATATGAACTTGTATCCTTTTGGGTCCCACATCTTGGGGGGGACATTTCTCATTGCTGTGTTTTTAATATGACAGGTTAATTTGTTGTTTTGTTCTTCTAGTCCACAAATCCAGCAAATATGTCATCTAAGCAACTCAGCCTTCCTAAATCGTATAGGAAATATGAATGTTCCTGTTACTTACTGTGATTTCTTTTTGTACATACTCTATTGGTTTGAGGATGGAATTTACCCATACCTCACAACATAAAGCCAGAAAACAAATAAACATGGATACAGTAAGTATAAATATAAATTTCCATATGATTTATTGTTGTTCCTTGTACATAAGAAACAGTAATATACAACTTACACTGCTTTAGAATGTAAAATGGATAAAAATGTGTACAAAAAAAGCACATTCCTAGAAAAGTATTGGCAAATAGTAAAAACAGGGAGGAGGGTAACAAGCAAAAAACAAATCAACAAAACAAAAAGAAAAACAAACAATTCTTCAATTCAGTGTGCAAACATTTTATAAAAATAGAAATACTAACTCTACAGGCAGTATTTCCTGATAAATTATTTAAATAGCATATCTACACAATCTGAGATATCTATTCCAATGGCAATGAGAAAATAATTTATAAAAATAAAGCAATGGTATACAAGATGATAGAAAAACACAACTTTCAGAAAATGTATTTAACATTTCAATGCTATTTCCTTCTTGGGAATACTTTTCTGCGAAGAATTTTTATACTATGTACAACATTGACTTTTTTTTTTTAGGTACTACAGTAGCTTTAAGTTTGTTAGACACTTAAACTCTTTTCTGCTTGATCCAAAAATTCTTTACTCAGTCACACAACAAATGAGGTAATATTTGTATACAAGTTTCACCTTTGTCATTTTTTTCTTTTGGAAAAAGGCAAAAATAATAAATGTAGATGCTTTTCATCTCCCTGGAAATAGGCACAAGGGATGGAGCAAAACAGTATTAAAGCCCTCCTGGCTTTCTTTGCAAACTAAAAACACTTGCAAATGGACAACCAAATAATTCCACTTGAAAAAATAAAGGAAAAAAGAAGAATCCCAAATCATTCAGTCTAAGCACAAAATGAAGAGCAGCTTGCCGGGCTGATTTCCTTGTGCCATTCCTATGAAAGTTTTGCTGATCAATCTCAACTACCAGCTCTCAAACACTTTCCATATGAAACCTAGATTCCAGGTAGAACAGAGTTAATAAATAATCTGTATTTACAATCTTACAGTCATGAAGACTTGTAGCAAAGATGATATGCTTATGCTTCTTCCTGTTCCATGAATAGTCTTTCAGACAGATCCTCCAGAATAAGTAAAAAATAAATATTTTACATTGTAAAATGTTTGTTTAAAAAAAACAAAAACACCAAACTACAGTCCAAAAGAGAAAATTGGAAAACTCCATGATATTCAGGAAAAAAGAGAGAAAAGGAATGTCTTAGTTGATAATTTTGTGCCTTTCTAACCATAAAAATACAAGCACGGCTACCTTTCCCTTGGGAGGTAGCCCAGTGCTAACTGAGATGGTAGGTTTTCTTATTTCCCTGCTACATCTGCAGAAGCTACGTCTGGAATACAACTGACAGTTTCAATATAACCAGGCAGTGGCAGCCAGCACTGCCTTGTGCTGCTTTAGTTCTTACTCCCTGTTCTGGTTGCTACAGGTGATGTGTAAGGGGTGGAACTCCGGGAGGAAGTCCACAAGCCAGTCTTTTCCTTCCTTCCCTGCTTCTATTTAAGTGCCTATTTACGTGGGTCAATCAGCTAACATGGGTCAGCATCATGAAATCCATCAACAGTCTTTCCCCTGAAAATGATTTAGTACCGAAAATGTAACAGTCCCTCCATGTTTTCTTCATACAATCGTCTCTTGGGTATGCGCCCTCCCCTTAGGGCTTCGGCCCCGCCCCCCCCCCCCCCCCCTTCCCGAGGGAGTAGGTCAGGGTTGGTTTTATTTGTCAATTCTAGCGAGTCCTCCCTTCCCTCACACGCCTGAAAACGCTTTGGAGTCCACTGCTCAGAGCTGGCCTCACAACCGCCCTCTGCCCTGACAAAAGCAGAGTGGGACAGGCACCTTCCAACCGAAGCAAGTGGATGCTTTTGCTTTTTCAAAAGCCAACCAAAGTCATTGTTTATATCCTTGGAAGATTCTTCTCATTCAGAGGCTGAGTCTGATCTGGAAAACTGCATTTTCTTGAGGCAAGTCACATGCTCTAAGAGTCCACACTGATGCAAGCAGAGAGCAAAGGCAGGCAGGGAGGAGTGATCCTGGGGGTTTTCTTAAGCCCATGGTTCCAGAAGGTGCAATACCAGCAATGGTTATGATCAGTCTTTTCATCAACAGTTTGATGATTAGGAATCTGTTAAGTAAATAGACAAACACGTAAGTACATAAACAAACTAATTCATCAAGGCATTGTCATCTTAATATCCCTTAATACATTAACAACGTAGGCATAGCTCTACTTTTATAATGTCAAAAGCATATTTTAAGATTGTCAGCTTATAAAATTACACGTTAGTGTGTTGGAACATGGTTGCTAGGAGATTGACACTGCATAACCTTCTAGAACTTATGCTGTGCTTTCTAAGTCTTTCAGTGTTAAAACTCTAGGGAGTTTTATTTTAAAACTTCAGACTCAAAGATCACACCATAATTTAAATATTAAGTAACAGCAACCATATTTTTTTACTGTGCTTCATCTTGTTGGCGCCAAGCCTTGGCCCAGTAAACGTTTATTAAGCACCTGTTTTGTAGGAGACCCAATGCTAGACTCAGTGAGAGCTTAAGTAACCACTAAATGAAAAAGAATGGAGAAAAAGAGAGCAAAGGTTAGTAGTGAAAATTAATTTAACATGCCATTATGAAGGCAATACTCCTTTCCCTTCCTTTCCAAGAGGGAAAGGTTCTGAAAGACAACCTGGGCCATAATGGCATGAATAAAACTAAGTGGTGTGCAAGACATGGAAATGTAAAATTTAAAAAATTTTTAGGTATTATTGCTGGGGTCTGAACTGTACAGGAGCTTGTCTGCAGTTTACTTTGCGCTGGCTATGAAGAGGACAGAGATTGCTAAATTAAAATGGTTCACAAGGACTCAGGACTTCATAAGCCGCAGTTCATAGGCACTATTTCATTTTTTATCATATGCCTTCAACAGCCAAATATAAATAACCCTTTCTCTAAAACAGCCTTTAAATCAGCCTCTCCCATGATTGGCATTCTTGGTATTGGTCTGAACTAGGGATGTCAACTGTATATTCACTGTCATTTTGCTCCTACCTCTGCATTCATATTTTAGGTCAGAGAAGAACACCATTTCTTGAGAGAAGACGAACAACCCTAGCCTACCGCCAGCATAGGTTTTGTCATAGATGGGTCCTGAGTCGGCCATGATTTTCTTCCCTTCATACATCACCACTCTGCAGGAAAAAGGAAGTCACGTTAGTGACACCCTTGCTTTTTGGTCCTCTCCTCCTCTCCCGTCAGTGTGACTTAAGTGAAATTTAATCAGAGCAATCTTACCTAATGAAACCCGTCTTTGGCCTGTGGCTCAGACGCCATCTGTAGGCGGTGAAATCTTTCCAGCCTATGTGACGAGGGTCATGCCACAGCGTGCGTACCTGGAGGAAAAGGAAACGAAAAGGTTGAAACAGCCTCATTATGAGATTTATACTTCATTCCATGAGAAACGGTGCTTGAAAGGTACAGAGTTGACCTAAATTAGAGGGCTGCAATGTAGGATTTTTTTCCGAAGGCCTTTTTCATTAGATATGTAGCCTTGAATGTACATATAAAGCAGAGAGAAGAGAAACTTTAATTTGTTTGTTAGAAGAGGCTAAAACTGCCTTTGGATTTGAAGTGGGCTCCCCTCTCAGACCCTAGGATGTTTTTTCAAAGCAGAACTTAACGCTGCAGTTGGTGATGCGGGGAACGTGATATCTAAGATTCCCTGTTGGGAGGCTTGGCCAAGGCACAGCGTCCCTTGTGCTGGTCTGGCACCTCTCCCCCTTCTGCAGGGTGTTGTTCTCACCTGGCCGGGGGTGTTTCCTGTGTGCCACAGGGCATTCCGCAGGTGCTCGCCAGGCCCCGTGGTGGAGTTCACGACCTTCACAGAAAGGCCGGAGTATCCCTGAGCCCTTGTGGGGTTGGTGTCCCAGTAGGACTGGGTGACTTGCTTCCACATCACAACGTAGAAGCGGCTGCTGGACTGATAGCCAAAGACAAATCCGGCATAATCATCATCCCTCTCGGTGTTGATGAAGAAGGTGCCACTGAAGTCCACAGCGTTAAACTCATCATAACCTGCAAGAGGAGGCCAGACCCAGGTTAAAACCTGCAGCCTTCAGGAGGTTCTCTGTTACATTCCTAGGCGTTTTTAGCACCCATGGGGACACAGATAACTGCCAGCTTTTACATTTGCTTCTTTCCCCTCTATGCATTGGCCTTTTGTTAGAAGAACTCACTACTCACCTACAGCAAGTCCAGGATCACAGTTGACAGTCTGGACGAGTTCTTTACCCTGATGGCGTACAACCCAGTTAGGGTCATTTTGGGATGTCCCTTTGGGATCGAGAGGAATCATCTGGAATCGGCGGAAATCGGTCTCACTGATATCAACGTTTTCGGGACAGATGTCATCAATGTCTGGCACGTTGTCCTGGTCAAAATCATCTTTGCAAGCATCACCTCGACCATCACCTGAGGCCAAAAAGGCAAGAGTTCAGTGAAATTCTGAAATAACCGTGACCGGTGCCAGAAATTCACTGTCTTGTCAAAGCTGACATTTGGTCTCTTCAGCCTTAAATGCATTCAGCTTTGTTTTTATTTCCTGAATCCAGACAGCCATGGTTTCAGTGACTCTCTTTAAAAGTGGCTCCAGTGACTCACCGTCAGAATCCTTCTGGTCAGGATTGGGCACGAGCCTGCAGTTGTCCCTGTCATCAGGAATGCCGTCATTGTCGTCGTCATGGTCGCAGGCATCGCCCTTGCCGTCCTTGTCATGGTCGGCCTGGTTGGCGTTGGGCACGTAGGGACAGTTGTCCAGGTTGTTCTGGTGGCCGTCTTCATCGATGTCCTGATTGTTGTCACAGGTATCTCCAATGCGGTCCGAGTCAGAGTCGAGCTGAAAGAGACAGAAACAGAGGGTCAACTGGAGTATGAATCATTGATGCTAAAGAGAACTTATGGAAGATTCTCTAGTGTTTGATTCGGCCAGTGACATTTGAAGTCTATATGCCACTGCCAAAAGCTAGTCATATGAACAGATTTTAAATGTTTTTCTTCTTGACTCTTGTTTTCATATGACAGTTTTAATAGGGATATTTGTTTTTTTTTTGTTTAAATAGAAAACTGTCTAAATAAAATTAAATAGAAAGCATTATCTAATCCCCAAGGATGGAATGCCATGTTAACTGCTTATATTTTAATGATAAATGAAATTCTTTGGGTACAATTTGTTATTTTCCATTTAAGTTTTCAATTAGGAAATTGTTGACACGTCAGTGTCTACTCTAGGTCATTAAATCATGGCAACATGGCACTGCTTTTTATACATACTGGGTAATCCATATGGTGGGATCAATTATTTTCTTCTTTTTTAGGTATTTGGTTTTATATCTCTAGTCCATAATGGTTGTCAACTGTTGGCTCAGGTAGTCAGAATTCTAAATTTTTTCAAAACTGTATTTCTCAGAGTACTTTTTTACATTATCCAGTGTATATGGGATGCCTAGGGATTATTTATACACAAGTTTAAATTTTTCTTGCCAGTATTTATGCTCTTTGCCATTAAGATTTTTACATGATTCATTAATTGTTATAAACTTTATTATTATCTGAAGAACCAAAAAGTCATCCAGGGAGGTTAAACGGCATTGAGGTTTAATTTATAGTAAGATCCAAACTCAAAGTAGATGACCCTCAATGCCATTTGATCAGGAAAGCTATCCCAGATCATTCATGCTTTCCCATTATGGCCCCAAAGAGATTCATCCTGTTGCTTTTTGTTTTATAGGAGCTCAAACGAACAAACATTAGGAGCTCAGCTGGACTTCTCATTTCTTGAATCTTTTAAAAATACTCCCATTTTTCAAAAGCTGGTTTCTATGTTTTCGGAACAATGCCTTAACTTTCGCAGCTAGAAAATAATGATGAGCAATTACACAAGAAAAGAAACAAGAAAAGGAACTTGTTCTGGCTGATGTCTATTTGCAGCACTCCCTAGCAGTGCTATGGAGAATTATCTGCTTGCAATGCCAAACACTTGAAGAATGACAAAGAAATAGGGATTTCTCCAGTTTTGGGGAATTATTTTTAATTTGAATTTCTTGCAGCCAGATTATATCATTAGCCATGAAAGTGGTTGTATATTGTGCTTAGGGATATTTTCTTCCATCTCTTAGTTTCAAATATGATTAATATTCCCATAGAGTCGTCAGTCACAGATTTCTGCTTTGTATGATTTATCTTAACAATGGTAGATCCCGCTGAGCAAGTCGCATGGACCTTTTTGTAGAAGACAGGATTGACATTACAAGACTGTCACACTAAAGACCTATGAGACTCTGCGGGGAACTCATGTCAGGCAAACTGTTCACATGAAAATATTACAATTGGCTATGAGAGCGCTGAGAGCCATGGTAATGGAAGTGTTTGAACTCTATTTAACTCCTCTGTTTTTTTAGAGGCCTAGGAAGGGATATTCTAACACTTTACTGAAAGATTCTGAAAGGAATCCACCGACCTGATCTGGATTGTGTTCCAGGGGGCAGTTGTCACACTGATCTCCAACCCCATCCATGTCAGTGTCTCTCTGGTCCACATTGTAGACATACTGGCAGTTGTCCCGTTCATTGAGGATACCTGCAGAGAACAGGGGACAGGTGAGAGCTGGAATCTCCAGCCTCAGCTGTTTCAACCAAATCGCACACTAACAGCCAGGGCCGCTCAAGGTTGAGAGCCAAGTGAGAGACACTCGGGCCCGCTGGAGTCGGGGAGCGCCTTACCATCCCCATCGATGTCTGCCGCGCAGGCGTCTCCTTCCCCGTTGTTGTCTGTGTCAGCCTGGTCTGGGTTGTGGTTGTAGGGGCAGTTGTCACAGCGGTCTCCCACGTCGTCTCTGTCATAGTCGTACTGGGCTGGGTTGTAATGGAACGGACAGTTGTCCTGCAAAGAGAAGAAGCGGAGCATTTTACAACATGGTCCATGAAGCCAGCCTCAAACCACATGCAGAATATTTATAAAACTGTGAAAATCTGCAACAATTATTTTCTATTTAGTGGATATACTAACTGAGTCCTCTGTAAAATGGTCACTGCAAAAGTTAAAAGCCAGGACATAATGAATGAAAAATGAATTCCTGTTGGTTACGAGTCAGTGAGATGTAAATAGAAACTCAACATCACTGCTCTCAGTGCGCTCAAAGAAAATCTCAATGTGACTTAGAGAAGACATTTGAAACCAATCTGGGGAGCAAAGTGTCATTTCTTCACATATTGTAACCTCTTGCTCCAGCTCGGGGGAGGGAAGGTTGTGATGAAAAACAAAACCCTCATTTAAACATTCTCTTGGCAAGATCTATGTCCTCAAACTACTGAAACAACAAATAACTTCTGATGATCCTAGATATCAGTAATTTCATTGAATCTTTAGGTGTTACAGGCTGTTGCTGAATACAAATGCTGAAAGAGGAGTGGAAAACGTTTTTTACCCTGTCATCTGGAATTTTATCATTGTCATCATCATCGTCACAGGCATCGCCGATTCCGTCCTTGTCATAGTCTTCCTGCCCTGAGTTGGGAAGGTTGGGGCAGTTATCCTGGAAAGAGAAGACACGTTACAGCTGCAGTTTGCATGCCTTTTGCTCAGCTCATGCACCAGAGAGCGCACTCAAACACTGTAGATAGAACTGAATGCTGCTCTGTGACAGCATGTATTTTTAATGGGAAGACAAAAAAAAACTTTTCTTGGGGGATATATATATATACACACATACACACATATATATACACACACACATATATATGTATAAATAACATAATTTGTATAAACACTCTAGACTTTGTACATGCTGGGAACACAGCCATGCCTTGCTGGTACTTGGTAGAGAAGTGAATATTTTTTTGGACAACATAATCGACTGTGGAACACAACTGCCCATAGGGCCTGCTGCCCCATTCATGTTCTTGGCACCAAGTGATTTAATATTCATAAGAATTAGGGCTGCTCTGCCTTTGGATGATGATTTAATCTTTCAGTTTCATTTTCAGACTTTTAAGCATTTAAAATTCCTCAGCCTGTTCCCTTGATAAGGGCTTTCTGGAGGTGGGCGAGGAAAGGGGGGGCTACCTTTTTGCAGTGGTAAGTTGCATTGGCCACGCACACCAGGTCCTCGTTGGGCCAGCCGTCCAGGTCTGTGTCTTCCCCACAGATGATGCCGTTGCCGGCATAGCCGGGCTTGCACTCGCAGCGGTACATGGGGTCACTGTAGTGGCTCAGGTAGTTGCACTTGGCATTCTTGTTGCAGTCGTGTGTGCCGTCCGTGCAGGGGTTGCGGGGCTTGCACACCTGAGGGTACAACATCCTGACATTAAGGCAGAGCCTTCGAGAGTCCCCAGACACCACAGAACCAAGAACCCAGATCCCCATCGTCTCTGAACAGACAGAGCTCCATGGGAAGAGTGTGGGTCCTCCCCATCCTCCCCTGGGGATGTCCAGGTTACAGGCTAACATGGCTCTATGTGCGTCTTCCTTGAAATTGCTCAGCACCTAGGCACTTAGAAGTCCATCCACTCACAACTTGTTCCAGAGCAGCATTGTCAGATGTGATGGACCTGTTTTTCTTGCTGGAGGTACAGTGGATTTTCTAGTCCCGTTTCTAAGGGCTAGGTTGTCCACTCACCCCCTTCCCTGTTTCTTGTGAAGGGTATAAGATGACGTTCCCCCCTTTCGTGGCTCTTTCGGTCAAGGACACCCCTCCTTCACTCCCGTCTACTAGTCCCCTCTGCTCTACCTGTTTGTTGGTGGTGGCATGTTCCACGCCCCGGCCGAAGGGCTGCGAGCCAGTGAAGCGTGGCGGGCAGGGCAGGCAGTTGTAGCCGGGGTCTGTGTTCTCACACCTGTGCTCTCCGTTGTGGTTGAAGCAGGCATCAGGGACTTCTTTGCACTATGGAAGAAACAGCAGTTTGCTTCGTGTTTAGAGAACACTGCCAAAGGAAATGACTAGGACAGGTGAGCTGCTTTCCTAGGTCTGGTAACTCCCAGCTTCTCACCTCATCAACATCTTTGCACTGGATGCCATTTCCGCTGTAGCCCGGGGGACAAGCACCACACTTCCAGCTGCCATCAGGGTAGCTGGTACACTTGACGTCAGCAAAGCAGGGATTGGACAGACATCCATCTGAGACAAGAGAGACAGGCAAATGGTGAGTCTCAGCTGCTGCCCAGTAACTGCCATTCTGGACACTTAAACCAGGGTGTAAAATATTGTAGGGTCTATACAACTGATAGCTTGTTGAGATTATGCTGTCCATCTGGCATTTTAGAGTGATCAAATCACTCAGGACCATTCAAAGCTGAACCCCTGTGAATGCTGACCATGGCATCCAGTGGTTTTGTCCTGGGCTGCATGGCTTACCAATGGGACAGTCCTGCTTGTTGCAGATCTGGTTTTCGGTCACATCACCAACGCAGTCCTTGCCTCCAAACTGGGGTGCGGGGTTGTTGCAGAGCCGGCTACGTTTCTGCACCCCTCCTCCACAGGTGACGGAACAGATGTCCCACGGTGACCAGGGTCCCCAGCCTCCATTGACTGTAAAAAAAAAATGAACCACAGGCCAAAGTTAAGGCCGATTTTCAAACACCTTACCTTCACAGGAGACTCTCCTGAGTTTGTTCATGCTACCCTGACACATGGAAAGAATGTTCCGGAAGAGGGTGAGTCTGAAATTGTTCTTTCTGTTTTCCATTAAAAGAAGCTGCTGCGCTGTGCAAGACTGTGCTTCTATTTGTTTCTCTAGGAAGGAACCTTTCCCCGTCCATGACCCACCGAGCTGGAAGCTGCAGATGCCAGGCAGCCAGCTGGGCAGAGCTGCTGCCAGGCGATGCATGCACTTACTGGGGCAGGCGTCTTTCTGGCAGGCTTTGGTCTCCCGAGCTTCGCCCTCACATGGCTTCCCATTCATCTGGGGGCTGGGAGAGTTGCAGAGCCGGATCCTTGTGATCACACCGTCTCCACATGTTACAGAACAAGACGACCACGGGGACCAGTGGCTCCAGCCGCCATCCTGTTTAACTAAAGGACAAACCAGATGGTTATACGGTGCTTCCCATGAGCCAAGCCCTGTGCTAGTGCCTTTAAATGCATTATCTAAACAAAATCTTCAAACTAACCCTATGAAGAACTATTCTTACCCCCGATTTGCAGATGAGGAAAGAGCCTCAGAGAGGGTAAGTTGTGCTCAAGGGTGCACAGATAAGGGGGAGACTTGGGATTAGATCCAGAGGCTAGAACCTGTGCTCTTAACCTCTGTGTTATGGAGCTGCTGTTGGTGATGACAAGGACAGGTCAGTTCTCCACATCCCTAAGTGGCCAAAATACTTACATCTCTTGTCACACTCCTGAATGTGGCAGGTCCGTGTCTGCACGGAGGAGCCCTCGCATCTGTTGTTGAGGCTGTCGCAGGAGCGGCCGCGCTGCTGGATTCCGTTGCCACACGTCACAGAGCAAGAGGTCCACTCAGACCATGGGGACCAGCCATCGTCCGCAGAGTCGCTGGCTGCAGAGGACATGGGCGCATTTAGCGTGCAATCATTAAAACAAGCTATTCTTTAGACTGCTCTGCTCAGGACTTTCTTCTTCCCTTGCTAGAGGGTGACAAGCAATGTAGTTGTTAGGCCGGCGGCCAGGGGGTTTATGCCAGGTCATTCTGTGCACAGCCTCGGAGCGGTTGCATGCTTTGCCTGGGCTGGTACAGCTGCGCCTTTTCCCAGCGTGTGTTCCTATTCATCACTCCCTCTCTCCTCCTGTCTGCGTTTCAAATGAGTTTCCCTTTTCTGACTTAAGATATTTCGGTAGGCAGCTCCAGTCCCAGGCTTCCAAAAATACTTGAGTTTTAGGCAACTTATAGGAGTCACTTCTGCCTTTCAGGGGAGCCAGAGACCATGTGTATGGCAGATGAACTTGAAGGCAGTGGAGCTGCTGTTGGCTGTGGCTCCAGCTAGGTCATGAGGTTAGTCAGTGTGTTGCTTCTCTCACCCTAGCACTTGGGACCTTTTCTGCACATATTTTCACAAGAGGAAAGTACGTTTGTTTATCATCTGCCCAGGCACGATGACAACAGTCACGTCTAGCCGTATCTGACACGAGACAGAGAACTTGTTTTCTCTTGCCATCAGCTGGAAGCTTTCCTAGCAATTCCTGATTCAAGTTCAGAGCTCCGCCAGTCCCCCGCTGGCTTTGTTCCCTTTAACCCACACCTGAAGTGAATGCTGAACAGAAAGTGATATACAAATGATTATGACAGTGCTGGCATCACTAACATCGCTGGAGGGGACTGGTTATCCTGAGTTGTGATCAGTGTGTGTAGGTGCAGGGGGTGTGGGAGGTGTGGGTGTGAAGGGTGAGTGCTACTTACTCGTCTTATTTATCTTAGTTGTGATGAATCATTTTTATGATTTGTACCTACTATATTGTCTCAGCAAAGTGATTAATTCATACTATCAACAAAAGCCAGGGATTGGATACCATGAAACAATACAGTGCCCTATTTCTTTTATGGCCCTGACACTCAAACTGCTGTTTTGTCTTAGGTCTCTTATGTCTGTATACAAAATGGGTAGAACTTTCAGGCCCAATTAAGTCCAATGCTCGCACCAAAGCCATCCATTGCTCTGGTGAGCGGATTTTTCTTGACTCTAGGCCATAAGGTCAAATTCTAAAAGCAGTCAACTTAGGGCTATCACCGCTACCGATTCCTCCCTTCTTTCCTCAAAGCGTAGAATCATTCGCAATAAGCTCTACCAAGATTATTGCCTGTACTATGATCCAGGGGGGTCATCAAGTTTAGTCATAATGGCACTTTTGGCTCTCTGCAGCAGACAAGCCATCCGTTAACCAGATGTCGCAGCAAGAAACTGAATGAAAAGCATCTGATGGAGATGGGGGTGGGGCTCAAGCACTATGTACAGTTGATCCAGTCGCTGAAGCATGATTATGCAGTTTTAAGAACTTACGCCAACACCGCGGGCAGCATTCTCCATCAGGAACTGTGGCATTGGAGCAGGGCATGATCGGGCAGGACACTTTTTTGCAGATGGTAACCGAGTTCTGCAGGGCAAGAGTGAGGGAGACATGGTTTACGAGGCATATTGCAAGCCGAAGTTTACATATTGAAACGTTTCCATTACAGGTTGAAACGTGGTCAGGGCTGTAAGTGCTGTAGTGGAATGATTTTAATAGAAGATCTGCCTCTGTCATGCTGGCAACCACCAGTACTGTAGACACAGTTCTGGTGCTGGTTACTTGTCACTCCACCCCTTGGAGAGAGCTTTCCTAGTTGCCACTTAGTCACTTTCTCACGCACAGGACAGCGTGAAGAGTTTCTCCAGCGGGAACCACTGAACGTCCTGGGTCAGATCTATTACTCTGCATCTAAAAATCAAACTCATGAAACTCAGCCTAAACTCAGGACTTTAAAAGTTTTAAATTGTATCTTTATGGGGAAAAGAAGATCAATGAGCATCGTTATTTTCTCATGTATAGATCTGGCTTTATATTATATTGGACAAGAATGGGAATTTAGTAAATTTGACTCCCAAATCCAGCAATCCGTGATTTGTATTTCAGCTTGACTTTGCTCAAGGAGTCAGGTAAACCCCCTTCACTCCCCTGCCCCTGGCGTTGCAGGGTGGGCGGGGGGAGCCAGGAGGACATACACACTGCAGGCAGTGCCATCTGAGCTAAGTGGACAGTTCTGTCCTCACATGTTGGGCTAAGTGATTTGAACAGCAATCAGTACTGTATTAAAAGAATCTCCGTGTCATAGCTGAATACGAATTAGGGTCGGGGGGAAGAAAGTTCAACTAGGTTTTACTTAACCTGACATTCAACACTTAGTCCTTGAACTAAAGCAGGTAAGTTACTGAGATGTTTAAGTTGATATGTTGTTTTAGATACTTAGCCTGGGGTATCATTAAGACTTCGAAAAACTCTTGGGCATTTAAAGATTTTATAGATGTCATAACTGCATCTTAAGAAAAAGACACCACTTGGGTTATCAGGCCATGGAACATAAAAAGGGCCTGTGTGAGGGGCTTCCCTGGTGGCGCAGTGGTTGAGAATCTGCCTGCCAACGCAGGGGACACGGGTTCGAGCCCTGGTCTGGGAAGATCCCACATGCCGCGGAGCAGCTGGGCCCGTGAGCCACAATTACTGAGCCTGCGCGTCTGGAGCCTGTGCTCCGCAACGGGAGAGGCCGCGATAGTGAGAGGCCCGCGCACCGCGATGAAGAGTGGCCCCCGCTTGCCGCAACTAGAGAAAGCCCTCGCACAGAAACGAAGACCCAACACAGCCATAAATAAATAAATTAATTTAAAAAAAAAAAAAGGGCCTATGTGGCTATCTGGACCTTTCCCCAGAGACTGTGGCTTCAGATGCACCATGTATTCGTATTTCAGTCTCCCGAGCCCCTTACCTGGCAGCGACACTCAGTGCAGCTGTCCACCGTCCACTCCTCGTTATTCCTGTACTGGACTCCGTTGTGGTAGCAGAGCGGGGGCCTCCTCAGCTCATTGACCAGCTCTTTGTTCTCTTCAGTCTAAAAGGGGGAGAAAGGTCATTAGCGCCCAGCCTCACTTTCAGTCGCTCAGCATCATCGGCGGTGCACGTCCGAGGGCTCGTGCTAGCGGGCGGGGGGCGGAGGCCACTGACCACTTTGCGGATGCTGTCCTGCAGCGTGGTCACGATGGTGCGCAGGCCCCTGAGCTCCAGGACCATGCTGGACAGCTCGTCACAGGAGATGCCGCAGATGGCTTGCAGATCCTTTGTCTTGTGGCCAATGTAGTTGGTGCGGATGGCAGGGCTGGAACCGTTCACCACATTGTTGTCAAGGGTGAGAAGGACACTGGTAGCTGCCAAGGAACAGAGGAACACGATGGGGAAAGTTATAGAGGATCTTCAAGTAGAAGATCTCACCTGTCAGTCCCCAGGGTTCCTAGCCGTAAAAGACATTTCATTTTGGGTGAGGGATGCAGGAGGATGGGATGCGTGTGTGTGCTGTTGGAGGTCACCTTTATATACCTCTTAACTATGTTACCCGGGGTAATTTATGCACAACCACCATTGCATACGTTTCTCAACTCGTTTTGGGTGGAATTGCCCCAGTTTCCCTGTACGCCCTAAAAATAGAAGGATACTTACAGCTGGAGCAGCCTTTGTTCCTGAGGATGTCTTCTGGTGTGGTTCCAAAGACAAATCTCACATTCTGCAGCACGCCCTGTGGGCAGAGGACACACATTATTTGTAGACGTTTGGTGGGGGGCAGGGGTCAGTGGGTGGGGGGGACTGTTTATGCTAGGAAAAGCACACAATCGATGTTGTAGAAGTTTCAAAGAACTCCCTTTTAAGATCACCATGTCAAAATAACACACCAGCACGAACTGCCAAACAACTTCAAAAATCTTAACTGTATCTTGTGCCAAGTCTTCAGTGTTTTACAAAGAATTCAGTTATCAGCCTACTTGGAGACACAGGAAATGGAATCTGATACTGAGACCGGAGGATATAATGACACTCTCCAGTGTCAGAGAGTTAAATGTGGGAGTTTCAAAGCCACAGATACAAAGATCTAGACGTTTAAGCATGGAAGAAGCTGCAGCAGCAAATAGCCACTATTTTAATCTTTTCTTTGAGCCGGGTTACATCCCCCTGAGGAATCAAATAGCAAAGTGGTTATTTATTCTGCTCATAAAAGTATCCACTTCAAGCAATATTGTAATTGGTGGAACACATTTGAAATAAGTTATTTCCTTGAGAAGAGCATAAGGAATATTTAAGGTTTTGAACAGGCTGTTACAGGAAAACCATTTCTTGTTTCCTTTAGTGGTTTTCAAAGTCTGGTCCCCAGAACACCAGCGCCAACCTCACCCTGGAACTGGTTAGAGATGCAAATTAACAGGCCCCATCCCAGACCTATTGAATCTGAAACTCCGGGGGTGGGGTGCAGCAGTACGCATTGTAACAAGCCCTCCGGGTGAGTCTGATGCTCCCTAAAGTGTGAGAACCGCTGCTTTAATGCACAGGCAGTACTTCCTGTTCTAGAACCCCTGCCTCTCCTGTTATTGCCCTCCTGGCAGATCAGCTGCCTATCAGTCGACCCCACGGACCAGGAATTGAAGAGGCCTCACCTGGAAATTGTCATTGACACCTCCTTTGGCGATGCGGAGTCTGGCAATGCTGGCCAGGTCCCTGGTGAAGATGCTTTGGATGGGAACGTCCAGCTCAGCATTCTCCATCTTCTCACAGTCGATGTACAGCTGGGCCCTGTCCTCCTGCACAAACAGGGTGATGCTCTTCCACTGGCCAGTCGCCAGGAGTGCTTCTTCCACCGACACCACATGCTGCTTCCCCTGCACGGTCAGGCTCAGGTCCAGGGTGCCCGCCTTGCCATTGGAGACCACGCTGAAGACCTGGCCGGAGTGGTCTTTCCGCTCCACGGCCAGCAGCGTGCCCCGGGTCTTCTTCATTTGCCTCAGGGAGGCCAGGAGGAGGAAACCTTTCTCGGCCCGCACAGCATCCACTAGGTCTTGGAACTTGTCGTCAGGCACAGGGGGGATCAGGTTGGCATCCTCGATGCGGAAAGCTGGGCTGGAAGGGTCAGGACCCTTCACCAGTCGGCGTCCAGAACCCTTGCGGGCAGCCCCCGTGAGTTCAAAGATGTCGAACACGCTGTTGTCTCCCCCAGACTCTATTAGACAAGAGCAGGACACACGGTGAGCTCTCTGGGCTGGGCCTGGGGTGGGGCTCAGCTCTGTGGTGTGGGGCAGAGGGACAGGGTGAAAGCTCCTGACAGCCACCGAAAGAGCTGAATAAACACCAGGGTCACAGGGAACCTGCATCCCGACGTTCGGTCAGGGCTCGGGAGAAGCAGCTGGGAGAGGAGTGCATGGGAGGGAGGCACACCTGGGGTAACCGGACCTCCTCCTCTTCCCTCCCCCCTCAAAAGGTATTATACAGACTCACCTGGAATGCGGTTGGAGCCACACACATGCCACAGGAACAGGACACTGAGTCCCCAGGCCAGCCCCATGGTGGAGCTGTTTGTGCCCAGCAGGGAGCCTGCAGCAAGAAGCACAGAGCCCAGGGTCAGAGGCAGCCAAGCAGGGCGGGTGGGCAAAACTTGGCTGGGCTTGGGGCCGGGTCCCTGGGGATCCCCCTTTGGCTCCACGTTTGCGGGAATGAGGGGCAACAGTATTTACTTTGGAGAAGGCCGCAGGAAGAAAACGAGAGAGTTGAGGGGAGGAGATTGTGGGGCAAGACCAACAATCGGGGGGCGGGGTGCTTTTCTTAAGAAGTTGAGGGTAAACAGCAGCATCAGGAGATACAGTTTGGGGGCCCAGGGAGGGCACGGGGGCAGTCTAAACTCTTTTCTAGAGGACTGATAGAAAGGTTTAGGGAAGAAGAGGAGAAGAAAATCTTGGGGTGTCCTGGCGAGTTGGTTTGTGAACCCCAGGGCTGGAGAGGATGGCTCTGGAGCCCTTCCACGAGAAGAGTCCCCCAGCGGCTGGGAGGGACAGGATGGGGAAAGCGGAAAGTATGAGATCCGGGGTCCCTGAGGCGCTGAAGCCTGGGAGCTCCAGGTGGATGGCCAGGGCAGCACTGGTCCTCGGCGGCCGCCCAGGGACTCCTTACCTGTGTGGACACGGGTGCAGCGGCCGGGACCGGCGACGAAGGCGCAGCGACGGGACCGAGCGCTGGAGAAGCGCGGGCAGGGCGGTACGCCCGGAGGCCGAGGGATCGGAGGTTGCGCGGGGAGAGCTCTCCTGGGTGGGCACTCGACTGGCGGCCCGAGTGCAGTGGCTGGCGAGGCGGAGGAGCCGCTAGCTTTTAAAGAGGCGCTCACATTCCTGGGGTTTCCTCTGGCCAATGGGAGGCCGCCGGGCAGGAAGCGGGAGGGGGGGCCAGTCTGGGTTCCTCTCTCCGCCCCCCGCTGCCTGGCGCACAACTTTCCAGCTAGAAGGGGAAGGGGGGCGGCGGGGGTCGGGCCGAGGAGCACTGGAACTTCTCAGAAAATTAGGTGCCCGCCCACGCGGCCTTGGCGCTCATGGGCTCAGCACTTTGGCTCTGGCGCCGCGCGGCCCCATGCGCTCTGGGCGCATCCCGAGCCGACGGGGCTCTGGACACTCACCCAAGACCCTTAGGGGGGCTTTCAGGCAAACCCGTTCCCTTGGATGCCTGCACGACGGCTGAAGGGTGGACACGAGCCCGTTTGTACGGGAAAAAATGAGCCCGACGGGGTAAATAGGACCATGAGGAAATCAGTTGTTGAAGGAGTTCCCTCTTGGGTACTTGTTGACCCTCGTCCATCCATCCAGGTGGGGTGGGGACCGTGGGGCCCACTTCGCGCCGCGCTCCTGCCCTCGCCCCACGCCTGTCCTCCGCCTGACCCCGCCCCGCGAGGGACGTGAGTAAGGTGTCGCGCCGGCCAGCAGGGCGGCTACGGGGCTCGGCTTCCCACGGCGCGTCAGGGCATCCTTTCTGCAGCTGCCGGCCCCGGAGTCCCCCGGGCAAGTCCGTTCTCCCAATTGCTGCGGCGCTTCCACGGCTGGCCGCTTGGGGGCGATATGCGAATTCTGATCAAGGGGACGCGAGCAGACGGCTTCTTTCTAGTCAGGAATGTTAAGCAAACTTACTCTTATCCACTTCCCTCAAGCCAACATTGAAATTGTGTCTTGAAAAACAGTTTTTGTGCCCACTCGTGCTTCTTAACGTGACTCCTGGTTGGAGGAGTTGCAGCACCATCTGGCTCCAGGGTCTCAAACTATTTACAGAACAGACCCGTAGAGTAATAAATTACCCTCTGCCTATCATTTTATTTCCTTTTTTTTTTTTTCTTTTTCTCCCTAAACATTCTTTCCATTTTTCGGCTCCCGAAACCGAGATGTGGGTTACATTTCTGTGGGTGCACCAATTGCCATGAGTGCTGCTGCTTAGTATGTCTGTCATTGGACGTCTTGGTGTCCAAGCCACTGTCCCAAGCCAGCATGACTCCAGCTGCCTGGAATTCCATTCATCACCTCGGGCTGGGACGCCAGCAGCTACACTTCCCCTGCTGTGATCCCGCACCATCAGACTGGCCCTGGGACCCAGGGAGCAGGTAGTAGCTTTACCAAATAAGGATCTCAGCCGCGGGCCAGGGAAAGCCCCGGGGTTCACTTCCCTCCTTAGCATTTACATCTGGCCAGACTCCTGACTGCTGGAAACACCCACACGTTTACATTCATCCAACAGCAATTTCACTTTTCTCGTGTGACAAGGGGCATGTGGGTGACAGAGTGTGTTCTAGTTACTCAATACTCAGCAAGCACCCCTAGAAGATAAGTATGTTCCTGAGGCAGTTGTTTGTTTGTTGCTTAAGTAATAACTGAACCTGACAGATTTCACAGGCTGGAAGACAGAAATAAAAGTCTCTGTTGGATGATTAGTCAAATCAGATTCCTGTCGTGAAAGTCATAGGTAATGATTCATCCAAACAGATCTGAAGATTCCAGAGTCAGCAGCCATACACAGGTGACTTTTTTTTTTCACTTGCTACTAATAATACCCTAATAAACTTAGGGACGGTTTTCAGACGATGGCCAGCTGATGGCTCCCTGCTCCTCTGGCTCATTTGCTAATTTTATACAGATGAGCGGAGGGCTCGAGGGCCACAAGTGGTCCACAAAAGCAGGATACATCTCTCCTTTTATAAAAAGATCATCTCCTTGAGGCTTAGCCGCAAGGACAGAGCAGAAGCTCACTGGAATGCCCCTTCAAGCTAGCCACTTCCGGGACTGAAGGACTGTAGGAATCCCTCTGGAATTTTCTTGGAACTTGGCTTCTTTCAACAAAACAAGGAGAAGAAATCTATAACCTTTCATATGCCTTACAAATGGGAAGGTGACCTGTACGGTGGCAGGGAAGAGCTTTCATGTCAGAGAGAGCTGACAGAGGTATAGGAGTTACTTGTCTCAAACACAAAGGCCTTGCCCAAGCCATGGTACTCCAGTTTTTCTGGTGGAAAGGAAGGATCACAGTGGGAAGGGTGTCTGGGTCGCTGATAGGAACTCACCCACATTCCTGCTGGTCATCGTGTGCTGAAAATATTCCCCAGAAACCTAAAGAATTTTGGGACGCTTTAGGAGAGAAGCAGGATGGGAAAAGGGGAAAGAAAACCTATACCTTTAACGCGGGGGATATTGTCCCTCTTGTGTGTGTGTATCCTTGACCAGCAAGTGCTGGGATTTCAGGCCAATAATCTGACATGGATCCAAAGGATGGCCTTCCAGGGAGAGGGTCTGGTTCTCTCTTTGCTAAGTTGCCATCCTTGAGGATTAAGTATTTAAAATAAAATTGTAAGGTATATGGCATTTTGCTATAGGATTTCCTTTTTCCAGATTCCCCCTTACTGCATGTGGGATTGACCTAAAAACATTGTCAGTACATAGGAAGAAAGGACAGTCAGTAATAGCTACTTTAAAAATTGCATGTGATTAAGGAGAGCAAGATAATTGAGAAAAAAAATTTTGTTTATCTAGCAAAGAGAAGTAAGGTGGGCTTGTATTTTGTGTAGGAATTTTTAAAAAATGCTGGAAATGTTCAGCATTTTTCTTAGTAATTTCCTAGAAGTGAACAGCAACGAAGTATTGTTGTATTCTACAATAGACCAAAATCACATCATCTCTAAAATGAAGACAGCAGAAATTCATTCCCTCTGAATATTTTTCCTAGATCATGGTTCAAAGTTGTTTTACTTCAGCTGCCCCGATCGTTAGAGCCAGAGGGAAGTTACCAACAGATTTTTCTTATCCTTCAATCAAACACCAACTCAAGCTCCCCCCTCCTTCACGAGATGTTCTCCAGCGGCTTTAAGTTGTCTTGTTTCTTCTTTCTGTGGTATTTGGAAATATGCATTCTCTCTACCACATTACTCATCACCCTCCCTTCTTTATTATTTAGTTTTTCAAAATCACTTTTATTTTCTTATGTGTAAGGACTAGAATGTACATATCCAAAGGTTTGGGCTTGGGAAGAGCTCTAATATTTGAATTTCCAAATTCCTTTATACTCAAGTCAATTTATGGCCCAGAAGGACTGAGCACTCACCAGCTACCTGACTCTCCAGCATTTCCTGCAGTTATTCCTGAGCTCCTGGGGTGACGGACCCCTGAACGTTGTACCCTTCCCCCACAGAATTGAAGCAATACCCTTGGAGAATCCATCTCAGTGGGAAAGGGGTAGGACTATTGCTTTAAGGGTAATTATGTTCCCCGCCACCATCTCCCCTTCCCAGCCAGTGATTGATTTGGGAATTAGCATGAGACCCAGTTCTGGCTAATGAGAGTTTTGCTGAAGGCTTCTGGAACCAGTTCTTCCTCTGAAGAAAGAGCCATGTGAAATCAGGTTTTCTCCATCTCCATTTGGACGTGAACGAGAATGCTGATAAGCGCTGTTGGTGCTGTTGGCTACTAGAGGAGCTAGACTTAATGTGAGACCAGCGCCACAGAAGAAAGAGCAGAGAGATGGACAGAACCTGTAAGTCAGAGCACATTTTTGAGTTGCTTAATCTGCCAACCTTAAAGGCCATGTACCTCCAAATTTCTCTGGATATGTGCTTATTAGTTAAGCCAGTTTGTTGTTTTTCGTTACTTAGAGCCACAAACGTCATAACTTATGCAGCTTTTAAATTCCCTCTGCTTGGTCTTTTCACACACATTTTGCTTGAACCTCTTCTGAATTTTTTAGGGTAAGAGAAGTAAGAACAGGTCATGGGATAAAAATGTTTTAAAGACTCTTCACGTATATTATTAAGGTGCTTTCCAGAAAAGTTGCAGTGTTCTCTCTCTTCCTGTCCCTTTGCCAGCAGGCCAATCTAGTCCCAAACATGACTCACGGCTGACTGGAGAGAGACAGAGTGTTACTTCTGGTGTTATTGTGTCTTTGCATCCCTTCTTTGGAGAACTGTGAGGTATAGTCCAGTGGATTCACAAGGAAAGAGTATACAGAATAAGCTTTTCTGGAATGCAGGAGTTGGGAAATTGATCTGCTGGGAAATTGAGGCTATGGGGCAAGAAGACGGACAAAGGAGATGGTGGGGTTTTGACCTGATTCTAGAGATGGAAGTGGGGAAGATCAGCAAGAAAGGAAAGTGAGGACACGGAGGACAGCCTCTTAATGTGTAATAATGAGAAACCTCCAATGCCGTCTTTGATAAAAGGCCTGTTAGTGCTCTGGGTGAGGGTTGCAGGGTTTCCCAGGGTGGAGATGGAAAGCCCTGTGTTTGAGAGCAGCCTCTCTGACTCCCCTTTCATACTCTTCTCTCTAGTCAACTTTTTTCCAGCTTTGTTGAGGTATAATTGACAAAATTGTAAAATATTTAAAGTAGACTACATGATGATACGAGATAAATATACATTGTGAAAGGATTCCCCTCGTTGAGTTAATGAACACATCCCACACCTCACATAGCTACCTTTTTCTTGTGTGTGTGAGAACACTTAAGTTCTACTCTCTTAGCAAATTTTAATTATACAATAGGGTGCTATCAACTATAGTCACCATGTTATCCATTAGATCCTCAGACTTTATTCAACTTTTATGCATTATCATCTTGATGCTCTTCTGGGGTATCAGTAAGTATGGGCTGGTCTGGGTTTCATCGTGGAAACTTTTTCTTTTCAGTGTTTGTCACCCTGCAAGAAGACCATGCATCCGAAGGCAGACTTGCAAATAAGGGGGGGGTGGGCTGGGAAAGCATAATCATCTCTGGGACTTGATTTAATGAGGCCAAAGCATGCCTCCTGCCTCCCAGTTTCTTCACTTTCCATCAGGGCTTGAAATTCCTCCAGAACTAAAACCATGGAACTTTTCAAGCTAGAGACAGCCATCTGGTCCAACCACCCAGTTAACAGATGAAGAGGCTGGTTCAAAGAGGTGAAGTGACTTTGAGCGTGTTGGTGGGGTAGTCCAGGGAACAGCTCAGGTCTCCAGCTCAAAGCCTTGCTCTTTATGTGGTTCTGCTCTTTGAGATTTATTTCATATAGTTTCAAAAATGTTTCAGTATTAAAATCAGCAGAAACGCTTTCCAGTTTGCCAGTTAACAACCAGGTACGTGCCCAAGATAGGGAGGCGGAGAGAGGTAAGAGGATCAGGAGGGCTAGGGAAGACGGAGGAAGGAAAGACAGAGCAGAAGAGATCGAACATAGCTTGTTAACCAAAGGCCCACCTGCACTATGCATTCCCTCCTCTCCCCCTCAAGCAGAGTCCCAACCCTCCTGGACCTCTCTTTCGAGTTTACTGAGCTGTTTATTGCTGCTCCTGGGAGGGTGCTACCCTCTGGCTAGAGGTCGGGATTGTCAGTTGCTTTAGAAACGCGCCATCACTTCAGATTTATCCAGCCTAGGACACGGTGGAGAATCGCTTTGATTCTTAAGCAAGTTTTATAGAACTTGAGGCAATCTGGCCTTATGGCGTTTCTAGGAATTGTGAAATAATCCTTTGGCCCAGGACCAACCAAATCTTTTGTAGAGTGAGATGTTTAGTTGTTCTGCCCACAAGTCAAAGGCCCAGGGAGCACCTGGG
This sequence comes from Balaenoptera physalus, assembly GCF_965194825.1. Taxonomy (NCBI): domain Eukaryota; kingdom Metazoa; phylum Chordata; class Mammalia; order Artiodactyla; family Balaenopteridae; genus Balaenoptera; species Balaenoptera physalus. Next base: position 83,424,369 of record NC_138883.1, on the reverse strand, counting down.
TTATGTATAGGAGCCATAGAGGTGGTTAAAGATGCAAAAAAAAGTACAGACAAATCAGCTTGCAGAAGAGTAGAATGCACTTTAGTTCTGTACCTTTTTTGGTACTGAAATTGTAAAGGTGTTGATCTTGTTACTTTCACAAAGGATGTGGAGCAATACCAATATCTTTGGAAATAATGAAGGATTTCCTAAAAGTGAGGATGATAACACCCTGGAATGTTCCTGAGATAGGTTGTGAAACGTTTTCTGGATGTCTTTACCAAGAGTATGGATTTGGTAGTTAATCTGGACTTGAGTGACCTCCAGAGGTCATGTCGCTAAGGAAGTCTATGAGTCTGCAAGGCTGTGAAACAATGGAGTTTCCAGGACTTCTATGAGGGAGCCGGCTTCTGATGCTAATGAAACACATTCTTCCTAAAGAATTTGACTTTTCCGTGGTTCGACGTGCTACTTCACACCACCCACTTATAAATTATAATTTTTCAAATTTTCTGAACAGTCTTCCCATGTGCAGTCCAGATTAAGTGGTATTTCCAAGTTTTCTGGTTTTTTTTTTTTTTTTTTTTTCCTGGAAGAAAATTACAAGTGTCAGTTAAAAGGGTAAGACGGGCACACATAAAGAAAACCCCAACTGTTGTGTGAAGAATTTTGACGATTGAATATGACATGGAGATTGGCATCCAATTTCAGTCTGGATGAAAGACTCACATGCTACTGGGAACTATGGCCAGCAACCAAATGGCTGGGTTACCAGGCATTTGTTTTAAATGATATCCATCTCTTGGGAGGTTGTTTTTTCCCCTTATCCCTTTTTTAATAGTGAGATCATGACAGCTTGCATTTTGCAGAACTGAGTCAAGGGAATTGTCACTCTAATTTAAGAGGATGAGAAAAAGCTTTTAATTTTATTATGACACCAAAGGTAAGCACGGCTGCTTCTCAGGGAAGAGGTGTACAGGGAGGAAACCTTTTCTTTCTCTTTCTCTCCTGCCTCCTTTCTTCTTTATCTGTTTTCTTCCCCTTCCATTTTCCTCTCTTGTTTTATCTCCTTCTCCTTTTCCCCTCCTCCTCTTCCTCCACTTCCTTCTTCTTTCTTCCTTCCCCTTCTCCTTCAGCCTTTAGTGAGAATGAACTGCAGTAACTCATGGAAAGCACTTAGCTCATCGTCATTCAATGACCTGGAGTCTACTTGCTTGAGTTCCAAATCTTAACTTATCTCAGAACTCTAACCACTCCCTCTACCCCTTGTTGTCCCAAGACTTGAAGGCAGAGGGCACCTGTGTGACTTCACCCTTCCTGATTCCCTTGTTGGTCTGTCTGTCCTTCCCTAAGATGTGGTGCTGGGTGTCTTGAGCCTCATGGCCTGGTTGAGCCTGGTAGGTTGGGTGGATTCCATGGGGGGTGGGGTGTGGGAGGAGGGCAGAGATGTTTTTAACAGCAAGTTAATGGAGCTTAAGTTTCAGGGTTCCTCATGTGCCTGGGCTCCTTCCAAGGCCATAGAGGGGGCCCTAGTGATGTGTTCGTGTGGTCATATGCTTGGTAGCATTTATAAAATTAAGATAGTTTAACTGCAACTGGTTAAGTCCACTGACTTTTCCATTCTACCTTGCTTCATTCACACTCCCCCTCATGTTGGAGAGTTAGACTTCAGGCATTTTTTTTAGATCTAAGGGGACATAGAACAAAGATCTGTTTATATGGTTTGCAGTCCTTTCTACATATAGTGGAGTAATGACTAGCTGTGCTTGCCTTGGGATGGCTTCCATGAGTATTCCTATTGCCCACCTGGTGTCCAACAGGAGGGTGTAGGGTTAGAGGTAGTATCATGACATACGTGCCCTGTAGTGTCTGATGCTAGATGCATGTGTGTCATGGAGGAGAAACAAAGTTTGAAATATATGGAGCCAGAAGGTAGTCTGTGGAAAAGTATTGTAGGAATGTGTAATACAAACTTTTTTGGATTTTCTTATGTTTGTGGCATTTGTTACTCTAAGTATTTTCTAGTTTGTTGTGACTTCTCTTGTTTTAAATGAGCATTCATTTTTACCTAATTTTGAATTTGCAATTTTATATTATTTTAATTAAATAAGACCCTTTAAACTGTATACTTTTCAGACCCACCTAACTTGAGTCCTCCCTGGTGGAGGGGCATAAGAAGGAGACTGGACGGGGAGAAAACATGGAGAGCACCACCCCGGACAGTACCTGGCCAGGGTATGAAAGATGCTCATGGCCGGGTGCACAGGTGTCCGTGTGTTGGTGCCTGTGCCCATGTGTAGGTGTGGTAGGCACTGATCAGTGTGTGATATCAGGACCACTGTAGACACTGACGCTTCTCCACATAGCGGAGAATAAATTATGCCAGAGGGGGAAAGGAAAGTGTAATTTAGCTGTGTTAATTCTTATAATAATCTACATGAATCGCTTACCACTGATACCTAATTACTGTAGAGCAGGATAATAATTACGTACATAATTCACATTTTGATGTAACTTATTTATTTGATCGTAACCTCACATATTCTCTACAGGCAATAATCTTGCAAAGTTTGAAGACTGAGCTCCAACAGCTAAAGCTTTCACTGGGCCAAGATTTCAGTAGCTCAAATCATGGTGCCTTCAGTGTGTCTGTGTGTCAACATCCTGTTCTGAAATGCTCCCCGCTCTTAAAAATAAGTAGCCCCTACATCTTTAACGGTTAGAGTTGCCTTTAGGCTAATTACCTGCCTTGTAGCAATTTGGAAGATGGGGCGGGTTACTTATACCCTGTGGGATAGGTCATTGTTTATCTTCCACCATGTGCCAATTTTTTTTTTTCTGTTTATAAATGTAAACTGCCCTTAGTGTAGTCTTTATTATTTAAATGACCACAATGAGTATTTTCTTTTTATGTTTTCCCTTAAATGCACGCTCTGAAAATTTCATAATCTATGTATTGAATATTACGTGTCATTTATTAAGTGCCTACTGTGTGCCGAAGGTCCGCCATGTAGCCACCAGGCCCGTGAGGGAGGGGAACCCACAGACCCACAACACTGACATTGAGGGATGGGCTGTGGGGTCATCATGGATGCATGGGAGTGAGAAGGGGCCTAGCCTGGCCTGGTTGTGTGCGTGGGATTGAGGTTGGAGAAGTCACAGAAGGTTTTCTTGAAGAGGTGGTGTCTGAGCTGAGTCTTGGAAGACTGTTCAGAAAGGCTTGAAACTTTGGATGCAGAAGAAAGACCAATTAATGTGTTCACATTCGCAGCTGCCATTTTTGCTTCCACTAAGCTCCTTTAGAATCTGGGCAGGAGGCTCTGACCAAGGGCCCCCGAGAGGAACATCTGTGTTATTGATTCTCCCCGGTGTGTTTTGGAAGAACAGTTCTTTCAACCCCTTCTTGGCTTCTCTTGCCTTCGGTGTTAAGATAATACTGCAGAGCCAGGAAAGCAATTAACCAAAGCCAGTCATTAACTTTCTCCTTGCATGGGCATAATGAACTGAGGTTTCTTGGCTGATGAAATTTACTGTGGTTTGTTCTGCTTGATATCTTCTTTGCTGGCAGTTTTGCCAGCAACATTGATGTCGCATTTCCTGAGCTTTAATTAGTCCAAAATCTCAGCAGCTCAGATCATGGTACCTTCAACTTGTATGTGTATCAACATCCTGCTCTTAAATGCTCCAGGCTCCTTCCTGTATATTCCTCTTAGCACGGAGCCTTGAACCTGATAGATACACAGTCAACTTTTGAGAATGAAAGAGGATGAAAGAAAGAATGCATATCCAGGATAAGCTTTATTATCAACAAGAGTGAGTCTCAAAAAATTACTAAAACTCTACAAAGACTGATTAGGAAAAATATGAGAAGGCACAAATTACGAATGTCAATTCAAAATATTTTCTCATTTTCCTTGAACTTTCCTCTTCGACTCATGGTTCATTTAGTAATGTGTACACCAAAAAAAAAAAAAAAAGGTGAATTTTTCTGTAAATAAAAAAAAAAAGAAATGCTATAGGAATTTTCATGTTGCCTAGAAGACCTTTCCCAGCCAGAAATTAGATAATAAGCTCTATTTTCTTTCATTTTTAAAATACCTTCATTTAAATAAATATATTCATTTAAAATGCCTTTTAAAAAACCCCAAAAAACCAGGAGTGAGTCTCAGAGCATGGGGTAATGTGGGAAATAGTTAAATTATTTCCTTTTTTTTCTGGATCTGCTTAATTATGCTTACACATTCCCCCCTCCCCCCACAAAAACAATACACACTCACAGAAACACTATAAACTCCAGAAAGAGGAGACTCAGGAAATAGTTTTCAGTCTGTGTTTTAAGCTCACAGGGGTTTAAAGACTAATTTTTTGTGAAAATGCATCTAATTCAGAAAACATGCTTTGTTGTGGTCCAAGAAAAACGTATTTTCTCTGAACGGTTTAGGTTTAGAACACACACACAAAACTCAGAAAAAAAACCCCCTCCAACCACAGTTACGGCTGAATGGGCAAATACAGAGGAGTGAAGGACCCCAGATGACATCTATAAAAGATAGCAGTGCTCCCCTTGACTAGGCTGGCCTGGTTAAGGAAGACACGCGGGCCAGATTCAGGCACCAGGATCTTGTTCTCCTCTTGGCCCCCCAGCCAGGGAAGTTTCCATGGCAACCTAACCGGATGCTGACCTAAAGCCTCACTGAGTTGTTGTCTGGTACAGAGACAGAACAGAGCAAGACATACCCATGACCCTGTAATGAATCACTGCTGAGGCTGGGGGTCCCTGCCAAGGTGAAGGGGTACACAGGTAACACACCTTGGCTCTGGTGTGTCTCTACTAAAGACCCAGCTGTGTTTCCTTTTCTCCATGTCTCCCTCCACCACCTTGGATTATGGGTCTAAACTGACATAGAACATTGTTCTCTCCTAAGTTACAGCCCCAGCAACTAGGAACACCTACTGTATTCATCTTCCAGGCTCACACAGATAGGTTTAGAGATTAGATCTAAAAAGAAAGAATCCTTAGGCTGAGAATTATGGATTGAGTTACAAGAGTTACTTTAAAACATCCTTTTGGTAGTAGGGATGAAAGCAGGTGTGGCCTTGAGTAATCTTTTCTCTCTGGGGCTCTGTTTCTTCACCTGCATTAGATAATTGCTACAGTCCCTTCTAGTTCTGACATGATATCATTCTCTAATTCTTCTCCTTCCTGCTTTAGGTCTAATATGCCCAAATGTAGACAGATCAGCTAATCAACCTGTGATTTAGTTGTGTGAGAGGAGATAGCTATACTACATATGGTTTCTAAAAATACTATGTGCTATATACACTATGCTATATAAGATTTCTGGAAATCCGAGGTTTGGTAACAGTATCAGTCAGATGACTTGACTGCAAGGAAACAGATTCTGGCTAGTTTAAGCAGAAAGGGATTTATTACAAGAATGATCTGTAAGGTAACTCACAGAATCCCTGGGAGGGATTTGAAATAATGAAATATAGCCAAACCCTACCCAGGGTTGCTCTGGTAAGGACACTGTTCAGTTTATGGATAGCTGGAGCATTTCTTTAAGCCTCCTAAATATTGCCAAATAGCTAACCCTTGAGTGTAGATTCTCTACTGAGGTGATCGACTGCTCCTAAAGTTGAAGCTGGCGTACACATATCACACCATGCATGCTGAGATATGAAGAGGAATACAGATACTGCCAAAAAAGAGCGCAATTATGACTCCCCACCTCCCAGTATAAAAGACAAAAACTCACTTCACCAGCCACCCTTGCTACTACTAGGCTGTCGATTGGGTTCCCTTGCACCTGACTAACTGTGAAGTTAGTGATACAAAGAAACAGGTAAAACTTTATTAATAAGCATAATAGAAATCAGAGATGGGGTTTTAATATGAAAATAATGACAGAAATTAGCAAGATAAATATAGGATACTATTAGGATATTATTAAGGACTGAATTGTGTTCCCCCCAAATTCATATGTTGAACTCTAACCCTAGAAACTCAGAATGTGGCTGTATTTCGAGCTAGGGCCTTAAAGAGATAATTAAGTTAAAATGAGGCCACGAGGGTGGGCCCTAATCCAATATGACTGGTGTCCTTATAAGAAGAGAAAATTTAGAAGCACAGCAAGAGACCAAGGATGTGCATGCACAGAGGAGAGACCATGTGAGGAGGAAGCAGTGAGAAGGTGGCCATCTGCATGCCGAGGAGAGAGGCCTCAGGAGAAACCAACCCTGCTGACACCTTGAACTTGGACTTCCAGTCTCCAGAACTGGGAGAAATAAATTTCTGTTGCTTATGCTTCCCAGTTGGTGCTAATTTTTCAGTGGCAGTCCTAGCTTGGATTACCCAAATTTTCTGAAATGAGTAAGATTTGAAAGTAAACTATGGCCTCTTAGGGATTACTTGCATTTATAATTAAAATACTAGCTATGCTGTATATGATTATGAACCTAAATCTGGAAACCAACCACCAGTAAATCACAGTAACATTTAATTTAGACTCTCAAAGGGGAAGGGAAGAAGTAAGTAAAAGCCCTAATAATTTATAAATTAAATAATTTTGACCTTTGCATGGATTCTAGTCTTATTGGAAGGTGAGCATTATTGGATTAGAGAGTCTATTTGCAAATCATCTAGTTAGTTAGTTAGTACAACTAACTTGAATCACTTCTGTCCCCTGCAAAAACCCAAGATACATTAAAAAAAGCTATCATCAATGGTGAAAATCTATTCATGTATACTTGTGGGTGTGTGTATGGGTGTGTGTGCTTTAGACTGACATATTAGTTTGTTAGTAGTGTCCACACATACTTCCAAGTTGTTTTCCTTTTAGGCAAATGTAGGATAGAATTTCTTTGTCCTTTTGAAGGGAGGCATGGTTGTATGACTGATTTGGTCAGCAAAATGTGATTGGAAATGACGTGTGTCCCTTCCAGACAGAGGCTGTGAGAGCCAGTGCGTAATTTTCCACCTTGCCTTCCCCTAGCCTGAGCAACAATAGCAGACAACATTTGATTGTGTAACCACTAGTGGAATGGGCCCTCGATTCTGGATGACATGGAACTGAGTCTCCCATGACCCACAGTAAACTTGTAGTGTAAGTGAGAAATAAGCCTTCATTGTTCCAAGCTTTTAAGATTTTATGGTTGTTTTCTAAAGCCACATAACTTAGCCTATCCTAACTAATATAAATGGTAACAGCAATTCCAGATGTTGCATTGGTCATTTTCTTTAAGAGCTGGAAAAGAGTCTTATGATTAAAAAGCATAATTAGTGCAATTATAAATCGATCACAAAGAAAAATGATGTTTTATTTAGATGTAATAAAATAAGAACTAGAATAAGAATATACTATTTGGAAGTAGAGGATGAAATGATCAGTATAAATAGAAAAGACGATGTGATTGTCAGTCTAAAAACCCAAGAATATCAACGGAAAAATTATTAGAAATTCAACAAGAGGAATGTGTTCAAAATAAATGTTCAGAAGGCAACATTTTTTCCTTGATATCAGCCATAGCCAATTAGAAAATTTAATGGAAAAAAACAATACTTCTCAAAAATGTAATACCCTGTACAAATTCCAGAAGGATCAATAAATAATTGTTTTAAAGTTTGCAAAAAGAAGTACTAGAAGGAAAATTAAGACCCTAATATAACTGGTTACCTACAGGGAGTGGGGGCGATTGGGGTGAGGAAGGTGAGGGCAGAGGCGAGACCTCTCTGTGTATATCTGTCTCTACAGATTTGCTCTTATAATCATGGAAATGCATCATCTTTTCAAAATAGAAATATTCAATCATATATCAATTTGAAGAAAACAAACATGGATATTGGATCATGTGGAGAAGAGTTTCAATAAGTAAAAACAGGGAGAAACTGAAGAGGAAAACATGGTTAGATTTGACTAGATTTAGAGAATCAAAGATTCTCTGTGTTAAATGACACCATGAATTAAGTCAAAATTAAATGAAAAACCATGAACATATTTGTTATATATATATATGACCAGGGAGATATTAATATATATTCATAATCTTTTCAACTCAAAGAAAACTATGGGTACTCTGGCAGAAAAGTAGACACAAAACACAAAAGATAATTTACATATAAAATAATACAAGTGGCCATCTAATCAAAGGAAAGCAAAGATCAATCTCACTAGTGATCAAATAAATAAAAATTAAGATGAGACATGATTTTTGGTTTCTCAATTTGGCAAGGATTAAGAAGAAAGCTAATACACAGTGTCGATGGTATTATGATAAAATGGACAATTTTATAGTAAAAAAGTGAAAGAACAGATGACAAAAATGTTTCTATTGTCCAATTAAAAACACACGCATGTATGTTTGGAATAAAAAACCTGGACAGAAAGATACAGAATGTTAACAGCTGTTACAACCTGTTGGCCATGCGTAACCTATATTTTTTACTTTTTTATTTTACTTTTCAAAATTTCCATGACAACATGTACTATTTTTTTAAAGAGAAAATGTTGGTTTTTAAGGAGAATGTGAGATAAGAATCTAAAGTCCCCCTGCGTCCAGATTTCCTGTTACTTTCTATAATAACCTCCTCTTTTTAATCAAATTCGAATTGAACTTTATTTTCTGGGGCTGTCATCATTAAAGATAACTCTTAAATATTTTTGTTTAAATGATTTTTAGTTTGTAAAATTTTTATTCATTTATTTATTTAAAATTATTTTGACGTTAATTATAATAATGGGGCAGAAGTGTTTCCTGTTTTTATTGCACAGTGTGGCTTTAGCTGCATTATGAATTCGTTAGTTCACACTGTGTCCCCAAGGACGATTCATAACCCTGTCCTTTGCACAAATATGTTTGGACCTCTAAACAATGACTTTGAAAAGAAACTTTTGGGAAACAACTCATTTGTAAGTAGCTAGTGCTTCCAGATCTTGTAATTTGAATTTCTGATAATTTATTGTTCTTTAAAATTCCACCGGGGACTTTAAGGGTGTGTTCTTGTCTCCAGTATGAGACTGGACACTGCCCTGGAGGGACAGGCAGATGGGATCCTTTCCTGCACTTCTGGGAGTATCCACTAGGCACTCAACAAATGGTGGCCAAACAGAATAGAAAAGACTCTTGGTTCGGAGGAAGGTTGCTGCAGAGAGGAGAGCCCGAGGCTAACAGACTGCATTCCAGCAGTTTCCAGGTGAGGACCAGGCATTGTCCTTCTGGTCCCTTTGCCTGGATGCAGTGAGCAGATTGCATTTCACTTCAGTGGAGAAAGGGTGGGAGCTAAGCTTGCCCGTTTCCCCTTAGTCCTGTTTGGTTTTTCTCACTTGCTCACACCTGTTGGCTTTCCGATGGAACATCCCTCAATTCCAAAGCCCCTTCTCTCTTTCTCTTTCTGTCAAAGTGCTCTGAGGAATGCCCCTTATTATTTTGTTCTTCCTAAGAGTCCACCAATAGAATTAAGCCGGCAATAACATAAAATTAAAATTTTATGATGTTTTGCAGGATACTCAGCTCTCAATTTACCCATATTTTATAGTAGGGAGATTGACCCTGTCCTCTTTCTAAAACTAAGCCATAAAAACCTCTACGTTTTCCAGGAACTTCCTCTCCAAGGGACACAGTCTTTTACGCAGAAGGCTCTTACTTCATGGGACAGGAATTTTAGTGGGGCAGGGGTTGTGGTTCAGATAATGTTATTCTTTTCTTACAGCTCAGCCAAACCAGAAACTCCTCTTCTGGTTGACCTGGGGCTTGTTTGCTGGTGAGTGGGTTTACGTGCCATCCCCTCTAGAACATTTCTATCTGCATTTAGCTCTGGGAGGCCATAGCATCCATTAATTTTGGAGAGGCTGAGGGGTTCCCCTGGGGGGAAAAGGTAGCCAGCACTCTGATCATCTTTGAAGCTCAAGGCAAGGCTGCTAGTTAAGTGGGACCTAGAGGAATTGTTCCCTAAACTGTGAATCACAGACCACCTAGATTGAAATCACCGATGGAACTTGGTAAAATGGCAAACTCCTGGGCCTGGCCCCAGAAACCCAGTTCCTGGGGAGTGAAGCTCTAGCATCTACATTTTTCCAGCCTTGGGAAATCTGGTCTCAAGCCTCTATGCCAAGTCCAGTTCTCTTTTTTACCACACGGGATGCCTCTCGTAATTCTACGCCTTGTTTAGCAAAGTGCTTTGTCTCTGTCTTCTCCGGGGGTTACAGTGACGCAGGCACTGCCTTGCATGCATTCTTTCATTTTTCTTTTCATTCTGCCGATATGTTTTGAGAACTTCCTATGTTCTAGATATTGGAAAATCTCAAGAAATCCGAGGATGGCATCCAAAGTGCCTTTGGGGCCAGTAGCTGCAGTACAACAGTTTATATTATCATCGAAGGGTTCCCTGCCTCTTCCTCTTCTCCTGTTGGAGGCTGTGTGCTAGAAAACCCTTGCATGTGGACCCCACCCCAGTGAGTAAGCAGGGCCCTCATTCAGTCCTCTCTCCTTTGTGGCAGAAGGAGGGTTGGGTCACACCCACTTTGTATTTTGGCAGCAGCAAAGGTGGCAGTGACAGCTGTCATGGCAGAGGGTGTTTGATGGTGAGGTGTGATGGAAAGAGGGACCAGTGGGCCCGTTTGCACTTGCTCATCTGTTTTCTGCTTAGGTGCGGTACCCTGTGTTCAGATTTAATTTTTCAACAGCTTCCAGTTGGTCCAGGAGGTCTAAAACAAAAAAGACTCTTCTAAAGTCAGCAAGAAGCATCTGTTATTCCCAGAAATATTGACCGGCCCTTTTGCAATCTCATTTCATGAGTATCTCTCCTTCCTCCTCACCCACGACCCCTTCCATCCTGTTCGCCCCCAAAAGGCCCACGGCTGGCAACCATCTGACTTCAGCACACATCTTGCTTGTTTGTTGTCCTCCACCTTCTTTGGGATAAAGAGTTGCAGGAACAACTTCAGAGGTATATTAGTCTACACAAGACAGGAGAAATGAGGAATAGTCCCTGGGGAAGTAAACAAGGGAAGTAGGTATATGAAACCTCTCCATCCAGGAATGTTGAGGGTGCCTTTTGAGGCTTCCTAGAATCTTTATCTCCGCTCCGTTTTGTTTTTCTAGCATCCATCAAGCATTTCTGAGTGCTTCACCCAGCATGCTCACTACAACCCATTTTACTGATGAGGAAACTGAGGCAGGGAGAGTTGCTCAAATTCACATAGAAGGTACTGGAGCCAGGACTTACACCCAGACACTGAAGTTCCTGCATCTGCACTCTTAACTGCTCTGCTATCTGCCCTTCTCAAGGGATCCTGAATTTCCCTCCACGTCCTTTTTAATGCCTGACTACCGTATTTCACCTTTTCAGTCCCTTCTGCCTGATTCTGGACCCTCTGGGCCTGAGGTTGACTCACTAAAAGCCAGAACCACAGAATTCTGCAGGCAGCATTTCCAAGGAGTAGGGGGACTCCCAGGAGAAGGGGACCTTTGCCCTCCCTGGCTGAGTAGTGAGCCAGAGGGGCACAGAAACCATCAGTGGAAACCATCAATACATACATAAGGGAGAGGCTCGCTTGTTGGCTGGGCCACTGTGAAAGGGCCTGTGTGCTAGCACCATCCAATTATGCTCTCAAGGCTCCAGGAGCAAAGGCAGAGAGGCAGAATTGCGGCCCGGAAGGAAATGTTCTCTCTTAGAGAGAACAGTGGGTGCCTGCGCAGTGGAAGGGAAGACCTTGCATAGATTGTGGAGTCAGAGGGACACAGATTCAAATCCAGATGATTGCACTCACTAGATGTATACACTCAAGCAGGTTGCTTAACTTCTCCAGGCCCTATGTGTAACGACTGCTTCACAGCTCTGCCACTGTAGTTACGTGGACCGATATGAATCGTGTGACTAAGGCCAGGCTAGACTCACAGCAGGCACTCAGTACAGGGGCCATAGAGAATCCCCTTCTCCCCTTGACCAGCCAACCCCACCTCCTTTTTTTTTTTTCTTCTTAGATCAGGCTGCTGTAGAAGTATGGAGGCTTTTTAGATTTTGGCTATTTGCACATGCTGATCAAAGAATGGCTGTGGCTGGGGAAAAGATCGTGAAGCAGATTATTTGGCTAATAGACATTTCTTTTAACATTTTATTTTTCTAGAAAGAAACCATCAACATACTGGTCACCAATATACTGACAGGCTTTTGCCTTTGTCCACGTTTGGCTGATACTGATGGGAAGGCTGAGAAGGATGGGGCGGGTGGGGCAGGTTTGCTGGGTCCGGTACAGCCTGACCTCATTGCCAGGGTGCTGTCCACTCTTACTCCTGTTAGTTGAGACTTTTGTGGTCTGGGTCCTTTTGTTTCTGCGGTATAAGGGGCTCTGATTATGTCCCTCCAATGAGCTTGTTTGCCTTTTTATAAATAATCTCAGCCTTTGGTTATTTCGTCTGTAGGTTAAACCTTGTGGGCTCATCCATCTCAATTTGGACTTCTCTTTAGGGTTAGTCAGCATCCACCTTTGCAAGTCTTCTTCAGATCGCTTTCAGGGGTCTCTTGTTCTCTTTCCCACGTTGCTAATTAGAATGCACAAGGAAATCTAAAGTGAGCAAGCACTGACCCCAGGGGACCCTGATAAGCACCTCTTGCTGGAGAGTTTCAGAGAAGCCTCACCTTTTCTTCATAATCTTTTGTTTGTATTCAGTCCATGTGACTTGCTCTCCCTGCCAACTGAACCATTTTAGCAATTAAAATTTCATGAGTTGCTGTACGAAATACTGCAACTCGAGCCCAAAAATGCAACATCTGCTGTGCTTCTTTTCTCCTATCATATGGTTACCCTTTCCAAAACCAAAAAAAACAAGATATCATGTTGTTTTGCATTCTTTGTCCTTAAGCAGACCTTTTTGGTTATTTCTTGAGAACTCCGCTGTCCTAGATATATCTACAAATCGTATTTTAAACCATCACTATCCTTACTTTGTTAATTACAGACCTACAGATGTTGCCTAATTTCAGGACAAATGTCCAGACATTTCAGTTTCCACATCTTCCACCCCTCTGCTCACCAATAAATTCTGAGAAATAATGAAACCTTTCACTGGTTTCTTACCCGTGTCTTTGAACATCCCAAACGACTAATTACCTGGCCCCTTTGATTTGTAAATGTTCAGGTGGAACAACCACTGCTTTTTGTGTTATTTTCCATCAGCTCTATTTGTGGAGCCTTTGAAGTAATACCACGGTATCCAATTTCTTTTATTTAGAAAAGTCCTTATCTGAGAGCTGTGGTTTTTAGCTGGGGCGGCATGTTAGACTCTGGGGTGGAGCCTTTTAATAATACAGATGCCCAGCTACCTCCCCACAAGGTAGGCCAAGTTGGTAGGCTTGGGGTGGGCTCTGGGTGTCTATCTGTTTTTAAAGGCTCCTGAATTGATTTTAAGGACACCCTGGTTAAGGGCCACAATCTGGAGTGAGTCCCCCATCTGCAGTGTCCAGACCAGGCCCTGGTCCTCGGACACGGATCCTGGGCTCCGGCTTCTATCACCTCTCCGTGACTGGAGGAGGGTCCATTTGAGCTGGAACGTGGGCATGTGGGGAAGGTGAAGGGCAGCCATGAAAGGAGGAGGAAGAAAAGGATGAATAGCACAGAGGCAGGAAAGCAGAAGCTCGCTGGTGGTGCAGGGAAGCGCTGGCTGAGATGGAACTGAGCAGGGGCTGCCTGATGGGGAGCAGTGGGAGTCCAGGCTGGATGTGGGTCAGGCCCTTGACTTCATGTAGGAAGCAGCGGTGGAGGCCAGCCCTGCGCTATTGCCAGGAAAGGGGCTGCGAATCCCGATGATGTCACCTCCATAGATAAAGCCAAGTCTAATCTTTCTTCTTGTCATTATTTCCAGGACACGTTATTTAGAACCCAGAGCTTTTTGAAGCGGCTAAGAATGCACTTTGCTTTTCGTGCCCTTTCTTAGGGGGATTAAAATACTCCTGGCTTCTTTCAGATATTTTGTCTGGGGGCCTGGCCCCCGCTAGGGTGATCCCCTCGGTCACTGCACTTTGCCCCAGGACCTGTCTCCCACCTCCTAGCCAAGGCAACCAACGACAGCAAACTACAGGCGGGGGTCCCTATTCAGGACAGGGTTTCTGCCAATGCCTATTTTATTTTATTTTTGCTGATCTTTATAGGTTCCCTTTACAAGCCGAGGAAGGGTAAGATAAGAAATGAAGAGCTTGTTTGTATTTTAATCTTTCCCCAAATGTACTTGGACAGACATTACTATCTACATTTTACCGCCAAGAACATTGAGACTTAAAAGAGGTTAAGTAACTTGCCTGCGGTCACAAAATAGTAAGTGGTAGAACTAGGGTGGAGAAACCAAGTCTCTCTGGCCTCAAACCCATGCTTTTTCCATTACACCACTTCTGCCTGTCTTGGTGGAGGATTGGCCAGGGGCTGTGGAGGCAGCCCTGGTGAGGTTAAATTTCATTTACATTTTTAATCAGACAGTAGTCTAATGGCATGTGTAGGCTTATTGGAAGATGGGGGGCAGATTTAAAGCAGCTTACGTGCATGTAGTGTCTGGGAGGCAAGAGTTGGGATGGTTGCAAGACCAACTTCTCCTGCTTTGCAGTTTTGCCCAGGGCTGCGGTGGTTCAAGCTGAGACAGCAGCGCTTCTTTGGAGTTCTTCACATCTGCTCTCTCTAATCCCATCTTGTCTTCCTTCCTGGCAGAGGAGGAGAGGAAAGCAGGTGCAGCTCCGTAGGTTTTCTCGAGTGGTTCTTGCTGGACTCGTCCTCCTCTCGGGATGTCTCCGGCTGGTACTTCCCTTTCTCAGCACTCCTGGGAACATCTAAGGGATGGATAAGTTCACAGCACTGTTGTGTCTGACAGTGTTGTTTGGTCTACCAGGTGTTGTGAAATAATCTTCTAATAAATCTCTGAGCTGCTGGAACAGGATTTCCATGTGGGCGAGATCTAGGTCTATAGATCTCCAGTATCTAGTATAGTGCCTGGCATAGAGCAAGTGCTTTTAAAATATTTGTTGAATAATCACATGTGTTCTAGTTCCACATGGGCTTTTCTTCAATCAGTGGTTCTACATCAAAGAGATTTCTCCAGTTCTATAGACAGAATGGAGAGGAACTAAATCCATTATACTACCCTTCTTTTCCACTGCTAGTTTTCTTGTTTTACCACGAGGTCACTTGAAGGTCCCTTTGTCTCTTTTAGTTCTCCAGTCAATTCCCCTTGGTATATTCTTGCATTTTAATCACATTATGGAGAAAAGTGAAGTGAAGAGGGAAGGAGAGGCGGTCAGTGTTCCTTGGTGACTTCTTGAGAACACAAAGTCATGGGCCCCCCTTTGCTTTGAGGAACTCCTTATTCATGGCCAGGCTAGGGCATCCTTGGTTGGAAAGGGCAGGGCAGGGACTGACCCTTCTCACTGAAGACTGGACACAAAGAAGACAAAGACGGGGCTCATCTCTCCTTGGAGTTAAGTGCCTCCTTCTACAGACAGGCTGTAGTCACGGGAGTGTGGAGTAGTGGGGGACGGTGTGTTGGCCTTAAATTTCATTCTTTAAAACCTTCAAATTATCCATTCCAGGTGTTTGAACTATATGAGGGGGTGGAGTCAAAACCTGGGAAAACGAGAGTGTTGGATCTTTATTCAGACCTAGAAAATGCTGGGGGCCTGGCAGTAGAAGGGGGTCAGATTCTCTGAACTGCTCTGGTGCGGTTGAGCTCTGCTGAAAGTGAGAGAAAATGCACAGGGGATTATATAAACATGAAATATAGCTTATCATCACGATTAGTTTATCCACATGTAAAACCTTGCATTTAAAGAGCGTTCCCCCTTGGGCTTCCCTGGTGGCGCAGTGGTTAAGAATCCGCCTGCCAATTCAGGGGACACGGGTTCAAGCCCTGGTCTGGGAAGATCCCACATGCGACAGAGCAACTAAGCCCGTGCACCACAACTACTGAGCCTGCGCTCTAGAGCCCGTGCTCCACAACAAGAGAAGCCACCGCAATGAGAAGCCTGCGCACTGCAACTAGAGAAAGCCCGCGCAGCAAGGAAGACCCAACGCAGCCAAAAATAAATAAATAAATAAATAAACAAATAAATTTTAATAATAAATAAAGAGCACTCCCCCTTCCTCAATATTAGGGCCGGGTTACTCCTTCCCGTTGCCTAGAACTTCTTGGTGGTATCATCTTAAGTGAGTTTCTTTTATTGGGATTCTTTTCATGTAATGCTTGTGATAAAGGTCTGAGGATTGTAGGGTTTTGAGGTGGGAATGATTAAGCAAATTACTTCTCACCGAATTGTCAAAGTCAGCCAAAGAAATCAGAAGTCTTCAAGAGTTAAATTGTTAACTCAGAAAAACCAACCAAAGCAAAGCAAACCAAGGGAAAGCAAAGGAAAGCAGACCCAAACCACACAACTCTAAGACACTTACCCACTGTGGAATGGAATTCCAGACGGCCACACAGTATCTTAAAAATTTCAACTAATACTAAATTCCACTCTTCATCAAGCTTGCCAAGTGGTCATTTACACTATTCTTGAAATATCCAGTGCTGGGAAACTCACTATCATTATTTTATCTAAAAATCAGTATGGTTGTGAGATAGAATTTTACTCAGTTAAACAAAATTTGACTGTTTTCTTGGATTTTCCTCATAAATTTACCATTCAGTCATCTGATTTCCTTTACACTTGACAGTTCTTTAAGTAATATGTTTGCAAACCATGTATATTTTTGTAGTTCTGTATTCTGCTGTTTTTACTTAATATATATGTGAACCCCAATCTATGTCACAATATATTTTTCAAAAATATGAATTGTAGTGGCTGAAAAGACTTCTATATCATTATTTTACTTTTTGCCCTCTTATTGATCATTTAGGTTCTTTATAGTTTTTAAAATTATAATATCACAACAGCAAACTCAAAACTCTGATTTCATCTCTCGTTATTTCCTTAGACCATCTTAGGCTTGAGACTACTGGGTCAAAGTGTATTCATGTTTTTTAGGATTTTAATGTATATTATGTTTCAGATCTCGCTTCAAGGACATAGAGGTTTGTGTACAGGAAGTTTACTAGGGAGCTCCCTGAACATCTGTTAGAGGGTGATGGAAAGGACTGGGCAGAGGAAGAAGTTGAACTGGGATATACTACAATATTGGCCTCAGCTGATCCTGGAGAGCTCTGGAATTTGGAGGTCCCTTTAGAAGTGTCCCAAACTGAGACAAAGGGGCTGAGCTTCTGTGCCTTTATGTTGACCACTCATAGGCTGCAGGTTGCCTCTGGGGAGCAGGCCTGTCCTTAAGTGAGGCCTCTCCCTTTAGCCAAGGGCAATTCCTGGAGAAGGACTCAATTGTCAGCTGTCAGCAGCTAACAGTCCTGGCAGCTCAGAACTGAAGGGGAGAATGTGGTGGGGTAGCACAGCATCCACTGAAGTGACCCCTTGCACCTCCTGGAAAAGAAACACTTGTTTCTTATTTAAAAAATTCATCCTATCTGGGAACAGATCCTTTAGAATTCTGGTCAGCCTCTTTTCCTTGGGAAATGTACAAGAGAAAATGTAATGGGTCTACCTATAGCTCTCATTGATACAGCTGTTCTCAGGGACACCTGGCATTCATCAAATCCTTCCTCTACAGCCCACTGTAGATTCCCCTCCCCCTTGGCTAGCAGTTCTGCTGGTTCAGGGGGCTTACCGGGTGGGTGACCCAGATCCTCATCCTTAAAGGATCTGAACCCCTGGTCATCATTGTCTTCTCAAGCACGACTATTGCTCTTATTCATTTACCATTGTAATTGGTTAGGGGGTTACCAAAAGATGCCCCAGAGGTCTTTCTCGGTGCCACACATAGTCCTCTTTTTTCCCCTTGTGTAACAACAGCCCAACCTTCTTATGACCAGAGTCAGTTGCCCCTGCAGGGATGGTGATGCCTTTCTTTACCTGTTGAACTCTTGACACAAGAGGTCCAAAGTGCCTGGGTAGCAGCTGTAGCTTAAAGTTTAATGGATTCTTGCAGTGCCCATGGTGGAAGTGTTTCTGTTCTTAGAATCAGAATCTCTAGTTCTGTAGAGCCCGGAGTTGTAGGGATGAAAGAAATAAATTCCCTGGGTAGGTCATGGTGTGGGATGGTAAGTGGGATTACCCCTGCATCTATCCCCAACCATGTATTCTATATAGAGAAGACACAGTACCATACAATTCACATTGATTAAGGTATTCACTGCATCCTGCATGATGACACCCCATCCTTAAGTATCATCTCTAATGTGGTGCTTCAGTAGCACCTTCAAAAGTCTGTTCCTTCACCCTGTAAAGTCAAGAGCTTCCATGTGGTACAGTATGTGACAAGACAGTGGATCCCATGGTCCTGTACTTACTAATGTTCCTCCTTTGTTTTAAGTGAGTTCCTTGGTATGATGAGATGCCATGTGGGATTCTGTGTTCGTGAACTAAACATGAGGTAAGCCCTTACATAGTGATGCTGGAAGAGGCTCTCTGGGCAACAGAGGCAAACCCGTACCCTGAGTATGTGTTGATTTCATTCAAGATGGATCGTTGGCCCTCCCATAGAGAAAGGGGTTCAATGTAATTAGTGTACCTCAAAATAGCTGGTTGGTCTCTTTGAAGAATGGTTCTATACCAGGGACTTGGCAATAATCTCTGCTCCTGGTAGTCTGGACATTTAGCAGCAGCAGTAGATAGGTCAGCTTTTTTGTAAGAAGGATTCCTGCATAGCCTCCATCCCTGCCACCATGACCACTTTGTTCAAATGCCTGTTGGACCAGCACTGGGGTGGTGAGTGAGAGAGGCTGTCAGACGTCAACTGGCCAAGTCATTTTATTTGCTTGACTGTAAAGTGCCTCTTCCATGGTGAGTGCTCTTTGGTGGACATTAACATGGGATCCAGAGATCTTCACACTTTATGTCCTGTTCCATATTCCTGTCTCCCAGACCTCGCTGTCTCTGATCTTTTAAGCTCTCTCCTTTCAGGCCACTAACAACCGGTCAAGTTATTGACCACTGACATGTGATCTGTATGTATTTCACAAAGTGAGTGACTAGGTGCAGCACCAGAAATTCATTGGGAGGATATCCCCTCACTGCCCTCTCCCAGGGTCACTCTTGAGTGGGACTGAGAACACTAAAGGCTGTTTCTGCTTTGCATCCATACATCCAGCTGACACATCTATGAACAAAGCCTGGCTTGTTTCCTCTTCCATCAGCTAGACATCAGAGACCTCCATGCAGCCATAAGTGGTGCAAAAGTGGTGAAAGACCCTGTATCCGTCAGTCTTCATAGTGCCAGGATGTTCCCTTTTCCTCACTTTGTGGTGACTTGAGTAAATGGCCATGGACCCTTTGGAGAAGACTAATGCCATCACTACCTTACACACCTGCTGAGGCATTACAGGGTCATTCCTTCTGGGGACTTGACCTCTTCTTCGGTCAGAAGGTAGAAGATCTGAGAACTGGTTTAGTTCTGGAAACTGGGCAAGGGATCACAACTTTTTATTGGGTGGTTGCCCTTAGCCTCCTGATCATCCAGTCTTGGTTGGACCATTCAGATTGAGAAATACTCTTGTTGACAGCCCATCTTTCTTGCTCTTAGGGATGCTATGTTCTATTAACCATTCCATAGCTCCCTGCGTGTCAGGTGCCCCTGGCTGCCACTCCAGTTTTGCTGCTCGGTACAATGATTGCATTCATCTTGTTTCTGACACTTAAGCACTGCCACTTGGCCTCTGTTGTGTTTGTTATTTCCTTTCATCTCCATTGCTCTCGGGGAGCCCAGCTCTGTAACAGCATCTGCTATGGCCCAGCCTACAGAGGACCGTCACCACCGAGCTACTGCTCTACCCAGTGCATCCCTCATCACTGGTGGATGCAGTGTGCACCTGGCCTCCTGCAGAATGTAATCTGCTGGTAGGTACCAGCTTCCATTGTCTGTACTACTTCATGCCCACCCCTTTGAGCCTTTGATTTCTTCTTCCATATCCTGGTGGTCTGGTTTTTAATTTTACTTCCTGAGAGCCATTGCTTTTTCCTGGTTTCCAAGAGCCATCCAGGCAGGATGTTAATACCATCTGGCTGCGTGTTCATCAGAGAGAGTGCTTTCATAGCAATGATCTCTCCCTTATTCAGATTTATATTCCACTCCCCCTGTTGCATGTTGTCTGGGAACCATGGCCCCTTTGGGGTATGGTCTCTTTCCTCTCCTTGCAGACCTAGCACCTTCCTGGCCAGGTTCAGTTACACGTGACTTTCTTTTTTTTTTTTTTAATGAATTTATTTATTTATTTATGTTTAATTTTTGGCTGTGTTGGGTCTTCGTTGCTGTGCACAGGCTTTCTCTAGTTGTGGCGAGCAGGGGTTACTCTTCGTTGCGGTGCGCGGGCTTCTCGTTGTGGTGGCTTCTCTTGTTGTGGAGCATGGGCTCTAGGCACGCGGGCTTCAGTAGTTGCGGCACGCGGGCTCAGTAGTCGTGGCTCGTGGGCTCTCGAGTGCAGGCTGAGTATTTGTGGTGCACGGGCTTAGTTGCCCCGTGGCATGTGGGATCTTCTTGGACCAGGGCTTGAACCCGTGTCCCCTGTATTAGCAGACAGGTTCTTAACCACTGCGCCACCAGGGAAGCCCACAACGTGACTTTCTGGTTGCCAGAAGTAGAGAGATGGGGCTAGATCCTGAGGGACACCATGTCGCCTTGCCAGGCAGAGACCCCTTGTCTTCAAGTAAGGGAGGAACATTAGTCTTTAACAGGAATTGTGTATCAGGTCAATTGTGTATCTCCAGGAAAGCAAAGTTTTCTTTTTCTTCTGTGAAATGAGCATCCTTTGTAACTCCAATGGTACCACCCTTGGCTAATTTCCCTTCTGCGGTAGCAAGCTACATTTTAGCTGTGCTATCCACTCCAACCTTAAATTACCAAGGGCACCAATGAATCTTTTTTTTACTTTCCTCCCTTCTTACTCCATTCCTTGTACCTCCTTCCCTTAGGGCATGCACAGCTATTTGGAAATTCCTGGAAAATCGCTGCCAGCAGGTTAGCTTCTCCAAACAGTTATTAGTTTGTTGTCTATCCAGTAAATAGAAAACTTGGAAACATTTTAGAGAATTTCTCACCTTTTCTCCCTTCCAGTCTCTATAGCAAGGCCAAACTGGGATTACACTCCAGAATCTGAACACAGGAAATAAGCTTAGGAACCACCTAGGTCAGTTGGTTCCTGGGCATTCTTGGGATTGGAGAATGTTCCTGTCTGGCCAAAAATACTCAGCTGGCTGCGGGCCATGAAGGGCAAGGCGAGGACGGCTCTCAAGACAGAAGCAAAACTGTACCCTGTGTTCTGGGTCTGCTATTAAAACAAAATAGGAAAAGACACACATCTTTCAGGCCCTGTGTTAATTCTGTGTGAAGATGAAATGCTGTAAAGGTCCCACATTCATGAAGGAACTTTCTTCGTGAGCTGCCAAACTCTGCGGTTGCCTTTCTGTTGAGAAAGTTCAAGTTCATTCTTTGGGATATTTGGGTGGCCATTCAGCTCAACAATGTAGTGTCTTTATTTCTTTTTTCTTTATATTTGACTCTGTGGCCTTTAATCCTAGACAAGGCAACTTTCTCCTGTCTCTGAAATCATATCACACCTGGTTTCCCAAAATGGCAGACACTTTTCTCTCTGGGAAAAGGTAATACTTGGTTTCCTCAAATTGTTTATGGGAACAAAATGAGAGAATCGGAAGACCAGCTTTACTCTGCAACTCTTTTTTACCCCAGCACACTTTGAATCAATATTTTTCTGGGAGGAGTAACATGTTGCCCTATTCACAAAAGACATATCAGAGACTATTTGACCAGGAAAGGCAATACCATTTTAGAGTGAGGATGTTTATTCTCTCCTGTTTAGAGGGTTTTCTATTCCCATAAGGTTTTCAGCTAAGCCTTAGCTGGAAGGCAATGGGATCGGCCCAAATCCTGGGCAAGCCCTGATGAAAAATGTCTCCAGCGACCTGTAATCCTTGGGTAAAGGATGCAGAGCCATAGACCTACGAGCTTTCTCCCAAAGGCTTTGCTGATATCCAGTGAGGTGGGACCCTGATATGGCCGATTCATTATGAAAAGTAAATGAAGCAGTGGGGGACCCCAAATCAACACTCTCTGCAAATCTTTATCAGTGAGGGGTTCTTGGGGAAGTGAAGAATGGCTTTTCTACAGTTTTACAGACTGGGTAAAATAGATAGTTCTCACCTATCCTTATTTGCCTACCTACTGCATCCTCTCTGATAAAGGTATACGTCTAGGCTACAAATCCCTAAACCTCCAAGGATTGGACCATGGCCAGCGACTACCGATTGATAGAACCAATGGGTTCTAAATGCCCAAAGGCTTTGGGGCTGAAGACGAAGCTCAGCAAGAACAAGACTCCCACAGCCCAGCTCTGGCCCAGGTCAGGCCAGGGAACTGAAGTTCTTCCACTAATGATCAATTTCATCAGACTTCCTTTTATATTTCTGTTGTGCTCTGACTCCGCCTTTCCACGTGGTTCCAGCAAGTTGGAGAAGACTACGCTTGGCTAGTGCTTCAAGCCAAAGATTGCCTTTATTTGACTCCAGAAACAATCGCTCTCTCCCTTCCCAACAGAGTAGCTGAGATTGGGAAACATTCTGATTGAAAGAGAAGACGTGGATCACTGATCTCAGAATGTGGCCCCTCCTCTCTGACTACTGCTTCTTACCTGCCATCTCTCCTTTGTCCCTCCATACCCAGCCCACTTGCTCTCTCCTTTTATGTGTGTGTGAATTCTCCTCTGGAGCTAGAGAAACCCCGTAGAGCTGCTGCCTATTCCAAGGTACAAGGATGCAAGGATCTGGGGCCAGGTTGGATTGGGGTGCATGTTTATAACCAGAGAAAATTTGCAAATCATTGTGTTGAGAATGAAGAGAGAGGATAGCAAAAGTCAAAACTGGAGTGGTATCTAAATGTCAGGTTCAAGGGTATGGCAAGACCTCATAGGGAAGATGGATTGTCAGAAGCTGAGAAGGGTTGGAATGGGACAAGAAGCCAAATGTGGGTCCCAGAAGGTGCAAGTAGGAGAGAACTGATGCTGTGAGGTCTAATTTCATGTAATCTGGACTGTATAAAACAGGGTCAGGCCTGCTGGAAAAAGGGGCCCAGCAGGCAGGATCCTGACTTTAAATTGCTTAGTCCTGACCCTCTGCCTCCTCTGGGGACTTCTTCCTGGCCTCATTGGACCCCCTTTGTACACTAGATTGTGGTCAGTGACTTCTGTCGTATCCAATATCGGGGCCTACTTAAATAGTCAGTTTTTTCTAAAGTGCTTTATGTGTAAGGTATGTCTCCCTAACGGTGACAACGGAGCTATGCCATCTTCTTTAAAACCTCTCCCAGAACCTAGCATCATCCATGCTCAAATAATAGATACAGAGCAATTGAACTATGGCTTCAACCTATGCTTACCTGTGCTTATTCCTGCTGAGGGAAGGTAAAACTCCCCCAGGGGACCCATGCTTCTAAAGAACTGCCCAGTAATTCTGGATGTAGAGGAGCCAGTCCACTTGCTAGCGACCCACTTTCTTTTCTTAAATGTGACTTGAATGCTGTGTATATGGGGTTCACCTGCTGTGTGCCATCTGCCATGCCACTGGCTTCCAGAAGCTCCTCTGAGGCTCATTCACCTCAACGATTGCTTTGGCCTCTGGACCTGTGTTTCTTTTGGGCCTCCAGACCTAACCCTCCAGCTGGGAGTGCGTTCCCATCCATCCCTACCGGCCTCTGACTTCAGATTTGTCTTCTAAAGTACACACTCTTTACACAAATTCGTTTGGCCAGTGTTTCCAGCCTGACCACACTTACGCTTCATCAGTGTTTCTCAAATGGTAATCCAGTGACCATCTCCACTAGAACCATCTGGGAAACCGGAGAAATGCATGTTCCTGCCTGGTCCCCACCCTAGGCCTGTGGAATCAGAAATCTCTGGGGTTGAGCCCAGGAGTCTGCGTTTTAACGAGCCTCCAGGTGGGTTTTCACCCTGCTAAAGATTTCACTCACCATCTGTTCAGTCCTGCTACTTCGGTACAGTTCCTAGGTTTTGCCCCTTTGGCTTACCCTGTTCTTCAGCTGCCTAGGACCCGGCCTCGGGGTGCCCTTCTCATGGTATATCAGCTGGCCTGCTCCTCAACTGTAAGGGGGCTCCTAACCCCATGGGATGCCTCTTCAGTTTGCTCCCTGTCTCTGGTCCCAGTCTCTCCTCAGTCACCCTCTGAGGGAACCCACCTCAGGCTGGAATGTATGTCAGCAGCTCTTGGAGGGACTGAAGCCCCACTGGAGTTGGAATGCATTAGCTATTGTTTTCCTTCCACTAGAAAAGGGATGTAACCACGTGACCTACAACAAGGTAATTGGAAACAGACTGCAGCCTCAGTCACGAGCAGGAAAAATTTCTAGTGCCCATTTCCAAACAGGAGTGAGGGAGCTGGGTAGGCAAGCCGCCCAGTTGTTGAATAGGAGAGCAGGTAAACAAAACCACCATGGACTTTTTTTCTGCTTATAAAAGGATGATGAAATATCGAGATTATAAAAAGTAAAGGCAAGCTTTGCCAGTCCCCCCGTGAAAGGGCCTTTTCAATCTTCCATTCTGATGGGATCTCAACATGGGAAACAGGAGGTGAGGAGGGCCTGAGCCTCTCTGGGGACTTCCGCTGGGGCTGGTTCAGCCTCCAGGTCAGAGGTGGGAGAACAGACCCACGGTTGGTTCCTGCTGCTGCAGACGGCGCAGCCACGTGGGCAGACCTGCTCGTCACTGATGGGGGGACACGAGCCTTGGCGTGAGGGCTGCTTTTCGCCTTCCTGTGCGGTGTGAACTGGGAGGCGAGAGGGCCTCAGGAAGCCTGTTGACTGAAATCCTGGTAGAATTCCGTGTTTCAGAAGCCTCCCCGAAGGTGATGGCTTTGGGGCTTTATTGGGGTGTTAACGAATCTGAGATCAGTGATTTGGGGAGTGTGGTCCCTCCTTTGTGTTTCTGTCCCTACCTTCCCCTGGTCCTGTGAAGGCAGGGCAGAGCTAGAAACTCTTTCGCAAAAGGGGCTTCTGAGAAACAGTTTCCAGGTTAAACTCCTTGCTCTGTGCTTGCTTACATACTTGCTTATCAGAGGCTGCAAATGGAAAAGGAAAAAATCGTATGTGTTCAGACAAGTTGGGACAAATAGGCCCACTGGTTGCGAAGGAGCACAGAGGACTAGGAAGGTGGCTCAGGACGAGGGCCAGCTCTGGCTTCTCAGTGTGTGACAGCCTTGCCCATTTGTCCTGGAGCACTTAGGCCCTTTGGACCCCTGTGACAAATAGCCTGAGGAAGGATGTGACCTTAGCTTTGTATACCATGCAGAGCCTACCATGATTCATGCATATGGTTGGTCCTCAGAATAATTGCTGAATACTTATTATTGCCTTTTAATGCGCTTTTGGTTCATTAACCAGCACAGAACTATGCCTTCTTTGTTTCATTCCTTCACTCATTTGGCAAACATGAAATATTGGTTGGTAGGCATTCTACTCTTTCCTCCTCATAATGCTGAGTCAGAAGTGCCCCCAGGACAAGGTCTCCTGGCCTCCTCCCAAGAGAGTGGTTCCCTCAGGTTCATGGGCATATTGTTCCTGTGCACAGAATGAATGAATGCATGCATGAATGAATGTACCTGACACAGGACCAGCTCTCTGTAGAGTCTTGCCTTGTTCCCCATGTTTTTATGACTTTTGCAAAACATGCTGCCTGTTTTGTAGGCAGCAAGTATCCATTGTCCTCTGCAAAGAAAGCTTTAAAAAACCAACTAGGCTCAAGATGGTTTCTACCCCATTGTACTAGGAAAGCAAACCCCTCCATCTAGAGCGTTTCCAGCTATTCAAGTTTACCTGACTCCCTATACAGGGAGAGGTTGGGGCTGGAGACGTAAGGTTGGGGATTGTTAGTGGGGATAAAATCACAAGACTAGTGAGATCACTAGGGGAGTGGACAGAGAAAGAAGAGAGAAGAGATTGAGAGACCAGGGGCTGGTTGGGGAGACAGGGAGAAACCAGCGAAGGAGACCAAGCAGGAACAGCCAGAGAGGTTAGGAGGAGAACCAGATACGTGGTTTCAAGGATGAGGGAGTGGTCATCTGTGGAGAATGCTGCTGAGAAGGTGAACATGAGCTGTGCCACCGGTTCTAACATGTGAACTTCTTGGTGACCTTGGCAAGGCCATGTTTGGTGGAGGGCTGGAGGTGACAGCTTGATGGGATTGGGCTCAAAGGGTTCATTCATCTTTGCCGCTTAATGAAATGGAACAAAACAAGAACTTCAAGCACCTCTGGTCAGGATAGAGAGTCCCCCATCCTGCCTGTATTATCGTCTCTTACAATCTCTCTGGAATTTTCTACACATTCCTAGTTGATAGGAATATGGATCCAGCTCCAACCATGAGGAAGTATGTCATCAAATTTTGGGATCGTAGCAGTTATTGCAAGGCTTTGAAGGGAAAGCCTCAGCCTTTAGAAGGACACAACATGTTGACATAGAAAGTTAGAGATCATCCAATTCAGTCCCTCTATTTTACATAGAGGAAACTGAGGCCCAGAGTGGGGAGGTGACTTACCTAAGGTCACACAGCTGCTTTGCCTTTCTTCTTCCACCCAAGTGTACCTGGCAGATGAGTATCTGCACTTTTAGAAAAGGTTATTGGGGGTAGAGTTCTTATTTTTACCATTTCCTTTGGATACCCATTTTGAGGCTATTAAATTCTCTTCGTAAATAAATTAAACTACTCAGACTGCGGCATAAGCCAGTTTTCCATATAAAGGATTACGCCCACTAAGGTCCAAAAGTCTGGGTAGGCCCTAGTCGGATAGCCTGTTCCTTGAGAAATGAGGGGAATCCTCTGGCCTAGAAATGGGCTCCTATTCAGAAAACCCTGAGCTCGGTCTTCCCGTCTTCCTTCTTGGACTTTTCTGTGATGTCAGCAGAGTCCCTTTAGCCAGCTTCCCTGGACTTCTTCCTCCGTAGATGGCAGCTGGCTATCCCTGCCTTCTGCCAGGTGGTGTTGTCATCCTTGGAGGGCCCCCAGGTTGGACTATGTTCATGTGATTAGAGCTTCATGCTGGTGTTCAGGGTATGCATTCAAAGTGCATCACCTACTGGGCCTTGATCCAAAGCGAGGGAAAGAACTTGCCTCCTCCTGTGCAGTTATAGATTCTTTTTTTTAAAACTGAGGTATAATTGACATAGAACTATATTAGTTTCAGGTGTACAACATAATGATTTGATATTTGTATACACTGCAAAATGACCACCACAGTAAGGCTAGTTACCATCTGTTACAGACCATAAAAGGTTATACTTTTTTTTTTCTTGTGATGAGGACTTTTTTTTTTTTTAACATCTTTATTGGAGTATAATTGCTAAGATTTACTCTCTTATAGCAATTTCCAAATATGCAGTATGGTATTATTACTATAGTCACCATGCTGTCCATTCCATCCCCGGGATTTATTTATTTTATGACTAGAGATTTGTACCTCTTGACCCTTTTTACCCATTTTGTCCACCTTACAACCCTCCTCCCCTCTGGCAACCACCAATTTGTTCTCTGCATCTACAGTTTTGTTGTGTTCATTAGTTTTGTTTTTTAATTCCATACTGAAGTGAAATCTTATGGTATTTGTCTTTCTCTATCTGATTTATTTCTTAGATTCTTAACCAAGTATAACAGTGAGGCTTCAGGCCAGTCATCTGCTAATTTGTCCCTGAAATTCTCCTTCTGTCCAGATATTAAAAGGGGAAAAGTTCTTGCTCTGGCCTCTTGAGAGAATTCCTGGGCTGGGCCTGTGCCTGCACTGCTTCCTTAGACCTCCCATCTCCATAGAAGAGGCAAGATATAAACTCGGGACCCACTAAAATTAGCGGCACTGAAAATTGATTTAAAACCTATTTATAACTTAGCTGATTATAAGATGGCTTACTATTGCTTTGTTCAGTAGCTGGATATTGAATGAATGAATAGAAGATCCAAATGGAGAGAGAGATGAAAGCAGTGCTCTCAGGCTATGCTTCCCATTAACATCATCTGGGAGGTTTCAAACCCTCTGTGCCTATGTCACACCCCACACCAATGAAATAGACTTTTGAGAGGTGGGAACTGGGCATCATTATTTGTTAACACTCCCCAGGTGATTCCATTTACACCCAGTTTGACAAGTCTGGTAAATCTGCTTCTCAAACTTTACTGTATATAACAATCAGCGGGGGGGGGGGGGGGTCTTGTTGAAATGAAGATTCGGATTCAGTGGGTCTGAGGTGGAGCCTGTATTTCTAAGAAACTCCCAGGTTATGCTGAGGCTCTTGGTCCAGGGACCACAGTGTGAGTAGCAAGGTGCTAAAGGATCATGAACGGTAAGCTAAGGTGCTGGCTGCTGAATGAGGAAGGAGAGGCAGGGGTGGGAAGAGCTGTGTGGGCAGGGAGAGCTTCAGGGAGGACTTGTGCCTCTGCTGGTCTCCCTCAGAGAGAGGGAGAGAGAGAGAGAGAGAAAGAGAGAGAGAGAGAGAGAAATCTTCCTCTGCTCAGGTCTGGGTCTTTTAGGCCTTAGAACACAAAACACAATGGCCTGCCCTGTAGAAACCCCAAAGAAAGCTGATTGCTGATGACTTGCTATTTCTTTAGCATTACGATCTTAGAACTTCAGTGTCAGAAGGCCCTGGAATGATGACCTGGGTCAACCCAGTGCATTCTTTGCAGATGAGGACACCGGTGTGTCTCAGCTGGTGTTGTGGCCTCAGTCACAGAGCCCGCCAGCAGTGGGCCCAGAATTGCTGAGAGCCAGCGGGCTCCCTGTATGGCCACACCTGCATCCCTGGGTCATGGTGTCCTGGCACGGCTGTCCCTGGGGTGGAGCTCAGCCCCCAGCAGAGAGTGGCCCTGGGGCAGTGAGGCTCTTTCTGGGGGTCCAGGATTCTCTCACAGGGAGTCAGGATTCCCTTTTCTGCAGGAACCTGCTCCCTGCCATGGTCTGACTTTGTTTCTTCTTCTCCTTTTTTTTTTTTTTTTTTAATAGATTTATTTATTTTATTTTCGGCTGTGTTGGGTCTTTGTTGCTGAGCGAGGGCTCTTCTCTAGCTGCAGCGAGCAGGGGTTACTCTTAGTTGCAGTGCGTGGGCTTCTCATTGCGGTGGCTTCTCTTGTTGCGGACCACGGGCTCTAAGCGCGTGGGCTTCAGTCGTTGTGGCACGTGGGCTCAGTAGTTGTGGCATGTGGGCTCAGTAGTTGTGGCTCATGGGCTCTAGAGCACAGGCTCAATAGTTGTGGCACACGGGCTTAGCTGCTCCGCGGCATGTGGGATCTTCCCGGACCAGGGATCGAACCCCTGTCCCCTGCATTGGCAGGCAGATTCTCAACCATTGCACCACCAGGGAAGTCCCGACTTTGTTACTTCTTTTTTTATTTTACATATTTATATTCTTTTTCAGATTCTTTTCCATTATAGGTTATTACAAGGTATTGAGTATAGTTCCCTGTGCTATACAGTAGGAGCTTCAGGGAGGACTCCTGCCTCTGCTGGGCTCTCCTTGCTGTTTATCTATTTTATATTTTACTCCCAAATTCCTAATTTATCCCTCACCCCCTCCTTTCCTCTTTGGTAACCATAAGTTTGTTTTCTTTGTCTGTGAGTCTGTTTCTGTTTTGTAAATAAGTTCATATGTATCATATTTTAGATTCCACATATAAGTGATGTCATATGATATTTGTCTTTCTCTTTCTGACTTAACTTAGTATGATAATCTCTAGGTCCATCCATGTTGCTGCAAATGGCATTATTTCATTCTTTTTTATGGCTGAGTAATTATATATATATATGTATATATATATATATATACATACATACATATATACACATGCACCACATCTTCTTTATCCATTCATCTGTCGATGGACATTTCTGTGTCTTGGCTATTGTAAATAGTACTGCAGTGAACATTGGAGTGCATGTATCTTTTCAAATTAGAGTTTCCTCTGGGTATATGTCCAGGGGTGGGATTGCAGGATCATATGATAACTCTATTTTTAGTTTTTAAAGGATGACTCTTTCCTCTTAACAAGTTTCATTCATTCTCTATCATCCTGAAGTAGCCTGCCTAATCTTTACATTTGTAGGTCCACGCATCCCCCTTGCTAATGAAGAGGAGATGCAAGCTATGGAAGGAGATGCCCCTGGTAAGCAAAGAGCAGCTTTCACCTCCAAACTTCTCTTTGCAAAGAGGTCCTAGGATAGTGTCTCAGAGAGTCCTCTGCACAGGCAAACCTCTGACTGTGGGTCTGCCCTTTCACTTGCAATCAAGGTGCTGTCCATGACAGGTGTGGGGGTGGATGGGTTGGGAAAGGTCCTGTCTGTCATCTAGTAGCAGGTGCATCGAGTGGGCTGGCTGGACCCTGAGAGCACACGTGTCACATGAAGGGCTGTGTGGCATGTCAGCTCCCAGGGCAGCGGGGAACACACGATGACCACACAATCCTCGGCTTCGGAGATCCAGAGAACGAGTCCCCCTCTTCGCCTTTGAGCTGCTCCTCTGGGCCAGCATGGAGCCAGATACATACAACAGCACTTACAGTGCAGTGGTGGCGGCCAGGCTGTCCCTGGGCATGAGTGTGAGGTCTACAAACTGTCACCGGCTCCCTTTCTTCTTGGCTTCCTGCCCTCTGGTCCCCCGCTCCCTGGTGCTCCTGTTTCTCCCCTCTCCTTCTCTGTTTTCACTCCAGGTGGAGGCAGTGGTGGTGGGCATTAGACATTCACACTCAGAGGCAGATGTGTGGACTCCACAGAGACATCCCCCTGCCCTTCAGACCCCAGTGCTGTTTACCAGAGAGGCCAGGTGGGCTTTGGCAGGGAGCGAAAGATTCCGCAGCTGCAGACCCTCCTAGTCATTGTCACAGGGAGCCCCGCTGGCCTGACACCGGGCCCAGCAGCAGGACCCTGTCTGAAGGCAAAGGGTTGTGTGCCCTGGAGGAGGCGAGAGTGAGCGGCAGGAACCAGAGACCTCTCAGTCCACAGGTTCCGTATTTGCAAGTAGGGGAGGCCCAGACACACGAGTAGTAAGCCTTGACAAGACACAGAACTGCTTAAGGGTTGTTTTCAGCCCTCTGTTAGAATGGGAGGGAAAATATCAGGCATGAAAAAGGTAGAAAGTTGATGCTTGCTGTACTGCACTTCCTGGGAGGTGAGTGCCCTTGGAGGTGAGTGTCCATGGAGGTTAGTGCCTTGGAGGTGAGTGTCCATGCAGGTGAGTGTCCATGGAGGTGAGTGTCCTTGGAGGTGAGTGTCCATGGAGGTGAGTGCCTTGGAGGTGAGTGTCCACAGGGGTGAGTGTCCACGGAGGTGAGTGTCCTTGGAGGTGAGTGTCCACGGAGGTGAGTGTCCTTGGAGGTGAGTGTCCATGGAGGTGAGTGTCCTTGGAGATGAGTGTCCATGCAGGTGAGTGTCCTTGGAGGTGAGTGTCCATGCAGGTGGGTGTCCATGGAGGTGAGTGTCCATGGAGGTGAGTGTCCTTGGAGGTGAGTGTCCTTGGAGGTGAGTGCCTTGAAGGTGAGTGTCCATGGGGGTGAGTGTCCTTGGAGGTGAGTGCCTTGGAGGTGAGTGTCCATGGAGGTGAGTGTCCTTGGAGGTGAGTGTCCACGGAGGTGAGTGCCCTTGGAGGTGAGTGTCCCTGGAGGTGAGTGTCCTTGGAGGTGAGTGCCTTGGAGGTGAGTGTCCTTGGGCACTGTCTTCAGAGCTGAGCTCAGAGACCTGCAGCTGCCCCCTTGCTGTCCTGGCTCACTCGTCCAGTGGCTTCCATGTGCTTTTCCATAAATGGTGTTGTGTGGTGTGAGGACGTTCGTGCCAAGGCAAGTTCATAGTCACTGCAGTCCCTTGGGGCTCTCTGCTGAAATTCGGCAGTGCACTCCACCATCAAATCCTGATGTTATCACTTCCCCCAAAGCTGCGTCCTGCCTAGCTCTTGTGCTAATAGAAAGCTCCCTTCCAGAACAATGGACTGTCATTCAGAGAAAGCTTTTAATACATGTTTGTTCTGAGTGCAGTAAAATTGTGCTCTTAAAAGAGTGAGTGCACAGATTAGTAAGAAAAAACCAGAGGCAGGCTGGCAGGCAGGGGGAGAGGTCGGGCTTGGGTTTCATAAGAGAGTGCTTGTGAAAGCGGTGTGATGGGGGAAATTGACCAGTCTTGTCTCGGCCACATAGTTGAGATGTTATGTAAGGTTTTGGTCACAGGGAAGGTATCTTCTCAAGCACATGGAAACACAGTCTAACATCTGTGCAGATGTTCCCAGTCCCCGAACACTCATCCACCTATCACGGCTGTTCATCTCATTCTCGATTTCCTCCTCTCCTCTGTTCAACTGCTCCCCCAAACATTTCCTCACTTGGCCTCTGTAACTCCTTTCCTCCTGTAGTAGGAATAGGGGTGGACAATTTTATCTTATTAATTGTATATGCAGTGAAAATGTAATTTTTAATGTTCTGTGATGGATCTAATCTTGCTCCAGCCCCCTCACCCAGCCGGGTAGAAAAAAAGCCACTTTCCTAGTGTTTCAACTTGCCAATTAAAGTACCTGAGACCCTTTTGATTGAAAGGTGTCTTTCAATTTAAAATAGTGCCCTTTGGGGAAACATTTCTTTGGGGGAAATTCTCAGTCTTTTAGATTTCTACTCCTACGTTTTTCTCCTCTCCAACAAGGTAGTGATGGGGTCCTCATGGGTTGGGGGCAGGGGACTTCAGATGGACGCTGGTGGGCTTGCCATGACCCTGGGTCCTTTTTGCTCTCTGTGGCCGGGTGGGAGATGGTCTAGTCCCTGGGTCCCTTTGCAGAGCCTGCTAATGCAGGTGGCCCTTCCAGTGTCGTAGGGCCACCCGCTGATGAAGCCCTGGTCTGGCTATTTGCTAAGTCACATTCTGTTGTGAAGCCAGCACCTTCCCTCCTCTCAGAGGGTTATACAGGACCTTCTCTGCTGATGGGATTTTCTCCAGAGCTTATCCTACTCTCTCTGACTTCATGCCTCCCCTCGGTCTCCATGTGCTATGTCCATGAAAAAACATTAATCCTGGTGTTTTCCCCTCCCACTTTGGAGCTGTCTTTTGTGAAAAGGGACATGTCATGGGTTCAGCTGTGTCCAACATCCCCACCCCCAGAAAGACACGTTGGAGTCCTAACCCCCAGTACCTCAGAATGTGACCTTATTTGGTGATCGGGTCTTTACAGAGGTAATCAAGTTAAAATGAGGTCATTAGCATGGGCCCAAATGCAATAGGACTGGTGTTCTTACGAAATGCGGTAAAGAAAGTAAGAAATCTGGACACAGAGACACAGAGAGAGGGAAGAGGATGTGAACATACAGGGAGAAGGCAGCTGTTTACAAGTCAAGGACAGGGTCTGGAACTGATCCTTCCCTCACAGTGCTCAGAAGGCACCAACCATGCTGACACCTTGATCTTGAACTTGTACTCATAGGTTCCAGAACTGTGAGGCTATGAACTTCAGTGCAGCCCAGTGGATGGTACTTTGTTACGGCAGCTTTGGAAAACTAATACAGGAGAAATTGACTTCTTTTTTTTTTACCCTGAGTGAGTAAAGCAGTCCTCCAAATTCTAGTCGTCAGCGTTCTGTCAGTACTGGGTGTTCCTGACACGGACTAGCGAATCTCCTTGGAAACTTTTGAGGGTTGGGATTAGCTGGAGATTGATGCTGTTCACATGTGCTGAGCAAAGGAACTTAGGATGGACTAGGAAGGAAATTTCCCCTTCCATTTCAAGGAGGATGTGTGGCTCCAGGCCTCTCCATGAAAATGAAATTTATTTACCATTGTTTTGGCTTAGAATGATTTCCACTTAATCCACGTTCTGCCTTGATCAGATCAGTCCTCTTCTGTTTCTTAACCAGGCTGGCAGGACCACAGGCCCCAGTCCTCTGCTTGCCCTCACGTCCAAAGCACTGCTTCTCCAGCTTTTGGCAGCCAACCAGAGGGATACGAAGTGACAGTGTGACACACATCAGCCTACCTATCACAAAGGGTACTCAGGCCTTTATCAAAGTCAGGGCATTATTGAAGTATAGACTTTGGAAATTCTCTCCCCAGGGTTGCCTGCCTGATGTTGGTGCCCTCAGATGTGATGACCGGGCAGCCACTTCTGGCTATATCCAAGGTAGCACTCATTCTGCTTGGCCAGCTCCTTCCAATAAGACCTGGGCTTAAACTGTTTCTTTTCAAAATGCTTCTGTGGCTTCTGAGCCTTTCAAAACATTCCTGCCGAATCTTGCTGGAGGAGAAGGTAACACTAAAACCGTGGATAGAGATAGAGATTCTCGAGACAAAAGAAGGAGAGGGTGAAAACTCAAAAAAACAAATTTGGCATCAGAGGACATCTAAGCAATCATGTGGGCCCACCCCTTGGCTTTACTGATGCTGAGATGAGGTCCCAGACGTCATTAGCCCCGGTCACAGAGTAAGTTAGAGGCAGGCTGGGAACGGGACCCATTTCTGCCTCCCAAGTCGGGGCTCCTTCCTCTAAAGAAGAAGTGAGATGAGGCAGCGGAATTTGTTGATCGAAAGAGTCTCTCAAATAGACTCGCAGACATAGAAAACAAACTTATGGCTACCACAGGGGAAAGCAGGGGAGATAAGCTAAGAATTTGGGACTAATGGATACACACTGCTATATATAAAATAGGTAAACAACAAGGACCTGCTGTATAGCACAGGGAACTATACTCAGTATCCTGTAATAACCTATAAGGAAAAAGAATCTGAAAAAAGAATATATATACACACACACACACACACACACACACACACACATATATATATACACACACATATGAACTGAATCACTTTGCTGTACACTTGAAACTAACACAACATTATAAATGAACTATACTTCAATTAACAACAAAAAACGAAATAGCCTCTCAATAGCCTCAGAAGTATCAACAGCCTCTCAGTTTACAGATCTTCTTCCTGTACCAAAGCTAGTCTTTTCTCCTGGCATACATGAATACCTCTCTCTCCATCCCTTTCTCTCCTCATTCAGAATCCTCCACCACCTGGCCCTAAACTACATGTCCCCCAACTTCTTCCATACATTTGCCCCAGGTTCTTTGGATCAAGCTACACCATTCCCTGACCATGCCTCCTGTTAGTGTTTCCTAGATTTTAGTGCTGGCAAAAACCTGGAGAAACAGTAAAGATGGAGATTCCCTGGCCTGTGTCTCAGCCTCAGACATTCTGGATCAGGAACCTAAGTCTTCACAGGAAGCCTCTGTGACTCTGATGTGGGAGAACCAGAAATCATGCCTTGAGGACCACTGCTTCTCAATTTCCCACCTCCCCTGGGGCAGTTTCCTGCTGGTGTAAGAGAGGGCTTTGGAATTCCCACCCTCCCAATTACTAGCTAATTTGAGCTTGTTCATAACACATGATCACTCTAAACCTGATTTCACATCTGTATACCAGTGCCTATATTCTAGGGGTGTTAGGGAGGATTAAAAAACAATGTTTAGGGTAGTGAACATTAGCTTTGACCAATTGGTAGTCACAGAGAATAAGGTGTAAAGGTTTCTTCTTTGGGGGTAGATATGGTCTAAAAAGTAGTCTGGAGAAGACTATGAAGCTCTCAAAGTTTAAAGAAATTAATGGCAAAGTATTAAGCCATAGGCTATGTAGAGGAAAGGCTGGGATTTTGATCAAGACCTTGCACAGTCCCCATAGATCCGGGGGGGTTGAGACCCAAGCCTGAGCCAAGTTAGGTGACCTAGGGCAAGTCACATGTTCTGGCTGAAGCTCAACTACCTTGGTATCTGTAAAATGGAGATAATAATAATGCCGCTGCCCTGACCACCCTGTGAGATTGTAATGCTGATCAAATGGGACACACCTAAGCATTTTGTGAATTATAAAATTCTCTGGGAATACAAGCAAGCTATTTTCACACCCAAAAGGCAGGTGCCTAATCCACTAGATATTTCTCTCAGGATTAGAATAAAGTGACCAGTTAAAAGAGCAGATTGTCAGGAAAAAACACCAACTTAAAATAGAGCCAGAATGGGATCTGTGCCTCATGTAGTCCAGAAAAGTATTCGATTACTGTTTCTTTGATTTACCTGTTTGTGGGAGTTGTGCGCTTGCTTTATCATGTGATTAAGGCTTTGGGATTCCTATTCTGTTCTTCAGTAGCAGCTACACAACTTGTAATTCTCTTTTTCCGTGTTGCTGACCATATCAAGCTCACATGGTAGGGACCTAAGGTAAAGCCTATGGGCAGTAAAAATACCAGCAACAAACAAAAAAACCAAAGAAGTGAAAGAGCCCACCAATGATTTCCTGACAATGTTGATAGAAGGTTGATGAAAATTGAACAAGGTCTTATTTAGAATTGGTGCACACATGCCTGGCTTTGAAGACTTCTGCAGTCTGTGCCTTTGCTTGCCTTTGTGCCTTCACTTCCCAGGTCTGTCCTCTGCCAATCCGTTCATCTTGTTGAATGAATGGTCTGTGTTATTTCCCCAAACCACTGTGCACATTCCAACCACCGCCTTTGTTCAAATCATCAAACCCCCATCCCAGCCAGAGCCTCTTCTGCTGTGCTTGTGCTTTGTCGGTGCCTCTTTTTTCTTTAAGGGCACAAAGTCTTCCTCCAGAAATCCTTCCAGAGGCATCAGCCCTCTTTGTAAGATCTCTGTCTGTACCTTAGGTTACTGACAACATTGGCTTAGGTTGTCTCGTGCTGCTAGTTGTCTATTTGGACAGCTGTTCTATAGACTATACGGCCCTCAGGACTGTCTTTTTTACCTCTGCATGCCAGGGTCTAGAACAGGTCCTGCAAACATGTTGGGAGCACAGTCATTATTTACTACTGTTGATAAAGATTCTGAAATAATAGTCTTCTTTGATGAGAAATAGTAAACAGGGATGTGTAGTAACTTCTGAAGAGCAACCTGATGTGCGACCAGCCTGAGCTAGGTGGAACGGTTATGTGCATGGGCTCTGGAATCAGACTGCTAGACTATTTCTTGCTTCCAAACATGTGTAAGCATTAATTAAAAACATTAAAAAACGGATGCCCCACCGCTTTAATAATAAAATTTCTCTCTTCCTGACTTAGCATTCAAGCTGTCACATTCACTGGTCCATGAATTTAAAATGTCTTTTCATTTAGGCATTGGAAACAGACATAGAGCTGAATACTGAACCTATTTAAAAGAATTTGGAACAGCAGATATTATGCCAAAATACTATTTTTTAACCTAGCAAGAAATGCTATTCTTCCAAGGCAGTAAACTCATATCTCTCACAAAGAGAATCTGTAAGTGGTTATTTTGTTTTTTTAACATCTTTACTGGAGTACAATTGCTTTACAGTGGTGTGTTAGTTTCTGCCGTATAACAAAGTGAATCAGCTACATGCCTATGTATATCCCCATATCCCCTCCCTCCTGCGTCTCCCTCCCACCCTCCCTATCCCACCCCCTAGGTGGTCACAAAGCACCGAGCTGATATCCCTGTGCTATGTGGCTGCTTCCCACTAGCTAGCTGTTTTACATTTGGTAGTGTATATATGTCCATGCCACTCTCTCACTTTGTCCCAGCTTACCCTTCCCCCTCCCCATGTCCTCAAGTCCATGCTCTACATCTGCGCCTTTATTCCTATCCTGCCCCTAGGTTTGTCAGAACCAATTTTTTTTTTTTAGATTCCATATATATATATGTGTTAGCATACGGTATTTGTTTTTCTCTTTCTGACTTCACTCTGTATGACAGACTCTAGGTCCATCCACCTCACTACAAATAACTCAGTTTCGTTTCTTTTTATGGCTGAGTAGTATTCCATTGTATATATGTGCCACATCTTCTTTATCCATTCATCTATTGATGGACACATAGGTTGTTTCCATGTCCTGGCTATTGTAAATAGAGCTGCAATGAACATTGCAGTCATGTGGTACATGACTCTTTTTGAATTACGGTTTTCTCAGGGTATATGCCCAGTAGTGGGATTGCTGGGTCATATAGTAGTTCTAGTTTTAGTTTTTAAAGGAACCTCCATACTGTTCTCCATAGTGGCTGTATCAATTTACATTCCCACCAACAGTGCAAGAGGGTTCCCTTTTCTCCACACCCTCTCCAGAATTTATTGTTTGTAGATTTTTTGATGATGGCCATTGTGACCAGTGTGAGGTGATACCTCATTGTAGTTTTGATTTGCATTTCTCTAATGATTAGTGATGTTGAGCATCCTTTCATGTGTTTGTTGGCAATCTGTATATCTTCTTTGGAGAAATGTCTATTTAGGTCTTCTGCCCATTTTTGGATTGGGTTGTTTGTTTTTTTGATATTGAGCTACATGAGCTGCTTGTATATTTTGGAGATTACTCCTTGGTCAGTTGCTTCATTTGCAATTATTTTCTCCCATTCTGAGGGTTGTCTTTTCATCTTGTTTATGGTTTCCTTTGCTGTGTGAAAGCTTTTAAGTTTCATTAGGTCCCATTTGTTTATTTTTGTTTTTATTTCCATTTCTCTAGGAAGTGGGTCAAAAAGGATCTTGCTGTGATTTATGTAATAGAGTGTTCTGCCTTTGTTTTCCTCTAAGTTTTATAGTGTCTGGCCTTACAATTAGGTCTTCAATCCATTTTGAGGTTATTTTTGTGTACGGGGTTAGGGAGTGTTCTAATTTCATTCTTTTACATGTAGCTGTCCAGTTTTCCCAGCACCACTGTAAGTGGTTCTTTTTTTGATGTTTTCCACCATTGTGACCATAGTCACATTTAAATAATTACATCCAATGAAGGAATTTTCTTATGAGACAAACTCCAAACCCTTAGGCCATGCTATGGTGAATTTTCCAAGGGAGGCCAAGTTTCCCAGGTATTTGAGGCTCAGGGACTCAGAAATAAATGTACAGATGGCATGAACTTATAACTTGTCCTTCCACAATGCAAATGCACCTTGTTTTACCAAAAAATTATCTTTTTTCTCAAGACCTTAGAGGTCTAAATTAAACTGAAGAAACATACATGTAATTCTTGAGTTCATTTGCCAGCCTTTATTTCGATAATGCTGCCAGCTATACCTTATTTTAAATAGTGTTGTGAGATATGCGACAGATGAAGTCAGACAAAGAAAAACACAGCCACAGAAGAGGCATCTAACCATCACTCCTGCCCACTGGCGATAGGTGGACGCCCGGATAGGAACTCTGCTGCTGATTGGCTGGTAGGAGGTACTGCAGAGAAACACCTGCCGGCTCTCCTACCTTCTAGGTGGCAAATCAGTCTAGTCCAGACCCAGACATGAGGAAGAAGTGGACTCCCAACCAGAGTGTAATGAAAGTATTTGACCCAGCAGCTCTTCAACAGATGGAGACTAATAAAGCTGCTCTGAGGGGAGGCTGCTCTTGTGGGATCCTCTCACTCTCCACCGGGAGCCCCATTTTGCTATCCCTCTGTGCAGGGGGCAGGATTAAAATCTGTACCTTAGCAAATGACAAATGACTTAACAATGGATCATGGGAATGGATCATGGGTAGTTTACTGCTCAAATACCAAGAAGTCCTGCTTAGAACATTTTCCGCTTCAATTTGTTTCTGGGATGAGATGCTCAAGAGTCAGCCTGTCCTCGTGGCCTAGAAGGCATGAAGTCTTGGCTCTAGGACTGAATCCAGAGAAGGAACACCTTGGGTAGTCACTGAGCTGTCTTCGTGCTTCACTTTCTCCATGTACAAACTGAGTGCTTTAGGCTTTGGAGAAGGCAATTCATGGGGTCAAATGAAGCTGAACTCGAACAACTTCTGCCAGTGACTGGAGTTCTTAGTGATGCAGGAACTCCAGTAGTTGAAACTTGCTGCCCATCACCCCTATTCAGAGAACCATCCCCAGAGTTTCTGCAACCAAGGCTCTGTGAGAAATCCAGCAGTCTATGCCCTAGGGAAAGGCTTTTTTTTTTTTTTTTTAAAGCACACTTGAGGAAGGAACAATACTGCTCTGTCTTTATCTCCACTCCTCCCACCTGGTCCCAGCGAGTGAATGCCCCTTTCAGGCAGCTGGAAAACAGCTGAACAAATGCAGTGGCAGCTCTGCACAGAGCAGGGATGCATATGAGCTGTCCCGAGCTCAGGGCTGAAAAACATTTTTAAAGCCAGTGATCTTTGGCAGGAGCTGGTGAGATTAAGTATTGTTGGGAAATTTCTGGGTTTAGTTTTTTTTTTTTTTTTTAACACGTTTGTTGGAGTACAATTGCTTTACAATGGTGTGTTAGTTTTTGCTTTATAACAAAGTGAATCAGCTATATATATACATATATCCCCATATCTCCTCCCTCTTGCATCTCCCTCCCACCCTCCCTATCCCACCCCTCTAGGTGGACACAAATCACTGAGCTGATCTCCCTGTGCTATGCAGCTGCTTCCCACTAGCTATCTATTTTACATTTGGTAGTGTATATATGTCCATGCCACTCTCTCACTTCGTCCCAGCTTACCCTTCCACCTCCCCGTGTCTTCAAGTCCATTCTCTACGTCTGAGTCTTTATTCCTGTCCTGCCCCTAGGTTCTTCAGAACCAATTTTTTTTTTTAGATTCCATATATATGTGTTAGCATATGGTATTTGTTTTTTCTTTCTGACTTACTTCACTCTGTATGACAGACTCTAGAT
Organism: Balaenoptera physalus; assembly: GCF_965194825.1. NCBI lineage: Eukaryota > Metazoa > Chordata > Mammalia > Artiodactyla > Balaenopteridae > Balaenoptera > Balaenoptera physalus. Next base: position 83,383,672 of record NC_138883.1, on the reverse strand, counting down.
CCATCCACCTCACTACAAATAGCTTAATTTCATTTCTTTTTATAGCTGACTAATATTCCATTATATATATGTGCCACGTCTTCTTTACCCATTCATCTATCTTTGGACATTTAGGTTGTTTCCATGTCCTGGCTATTGTAAATAGTGCTTCAATGAACATCGAGGTACATGTGTCCTTCTGAATTATGGTTTTCTCAGGGTATATGCCCAGTAGTGGGATTGCTGGGTCATATGGTAGTTCTATTTTTAGTTTTTTAAGGAACGTCCATACTGTTTTCCATAGTGGCTGTATCAATTTACGTTCCCACCAACAGTGTAAGAGGGTTCCCTTTTCTCCACACCCTCTCCAGCATTTATTGTTTGTAGATTTTTTGATGATGGCCATTCTGACTGGTGTGAGATGATATCTCATTGTAGTTTTGATTTGCATTTCTCTAATGATTAGTGATATTGAGCATCCTTTCGTGTGTTTTATGGCAATCTGTATATCTTCTTTGAAGAAATGTCTATTTAAGTCTTCTGCCCATTTTTGGATTCGGCTGTTTGTTTTTTTGATATTGAGCTACATGAGCTGCTTGTATATTTTGGAGATTAATCCTTGGTCAGGTGCTTCATTTGCAACTATTTTCTCCCATTCTGAGGGTTGTCTTTTCGTCTTGTTTAGTTTCCTTTGCTGTGTGAAAGCTTTTAAGTTTCATTAGGTCCCATTTGTTTATTTTTGTTTTTATTTCCATTTCTCTAGGAGGTGGGTCAAAAGGGATCTTGCTGTGATTTATGTCATAGAGTGTTCTGCCTGTGTTTTCCTCTAAGAGTTTGATAGTGTCTGGCCTTGCAATTAGGTCTTCAATCCATTTTGAGTTTATTTTTGTGTGTGGTGTTAGGGAGTGTTCTAATTTCATTCTTTTACATGTAGCTGTCCAGTTTTCCCAGCACCACTTATTGAAGAGGCTGTCTTTTCTCCATTGTATATTCTTGACTCCTTCATCACAGATAAAGTGACCATATGTGCGTAGGTTTATCTCTGGGTTTTCTATCCTGTTCCATTGATCTATATTTCTGTTTTTGTGCCGGTACCATACTGTCTTGATTACTGTAGCTTTGTAGTATAGTCTGAAGTCAGGGAGCCTAATTCCTCCAGCTCTGTTTTTCTTTCTCAAGATTGCTTTGGCTCTTCGGGGTCCTTTGTGTTTCCATACAAATTGTGAAATTTTTTGTTCCAGTTCTGTGAAAAATGCCATTGGTAGTCTGGTAAGGATTGCATTGAAACTTTAGATTGCTTTGGCTAGTATAGTCATATTCACACTGTTGATTCTTCCAATTCAAGAACATGCTATATCTCTCCAACTGTTTATATAGAATTTAATTTCTTTCATCAGTGTCTTATAGTTTTCTGCATACAGGTCTTTTGTCTCCCTAGGTAGGTTTATTCCTAGGTATTTTATTCTTTTTGTTGCCATGGTAAATGGGAGTGTTTCCTTAATTTCTCTTTCAGATTTTTCATCATTAGTGTATAAGAATGCCAGAGATTTCAGTGCATTAATTTCGTATCCTGCTACTTTATGAAATTCATCGATTAGCTCTAGTAGTTTTCTGATAGCATCTTTAGGATTCTCTATGTATAGTATCATGTGATTTGCAAACAGTGACAGTTTTACTTCTTCTTTTCTGCTTTGGGTCTTTTATTTCTTTTTCTTCTCTGATTGCTGTGGCTAAAACTTCCAAAACTGTGTTGAATAATACTGGTGAGAGTGGGCAACCTTGTCTTGTTCCTGATCTTAGAGGAAATGGTTTAATTTTTTCACCATTGGGAATGATGTTGGCTGTGGGTTTGTCATATATGGCCTTTATTATGTTGAGGTAGGTTCCCTCTATGCCCACTTTCCGGAGTGTTTTTATCATAAATGGGTATTGAATTTTGTCAAAAGCTTTCTCTGCATATATTGAGATGATCATATGGTTTTTCTCCTTCAATTTGTTAATATGGTGTATCACATTGATTGATTTGTGTATATTGAAAAATCCTTGCATTCCTCTGGTAAACCCCACTTGATCATGGTGTATGCTCCTTTTAATGTGCTGGTGGATTCTGTTTGCTAGTATTTTGTTGAGGATTGTTACATTTATGTTCATCAGTGATATTGGCCTGTAGTTTTCTTTTTTTGTGACATCTTTGTCTAGTTTTGGTATCAGGGTGATGGTGGCCTCGTACAATGAGTTTGGGAGTGTTCCTCCCTCTGCTATATTTTGGAAGAGTTTGAGAAGGATAGGTGCTAGCTCTTCTGTAGACGTTTGATAGATTTCGCCTGTGAAGCCATCTGGTCCTGGGCTTTTGTTTGTTGGAATATTTTTAATCACAGTTTCAATTTCAGTGCTTGTGTTTGGTCTGTTTATATTTTCTGTTTCTTCCTTGTTCAGTCTCAGAAGGTTGTGCTTTTCTAAGAATTTGTCCATTTCTTCCAGGTTGTCCATTTTATTGGCATATTGTTGCTTGTAGTAATCTCTCATGATCCTTTGTATTTCTGCAGTGTCAGTTCTTACTTCTCCTTTTTCATTTCTAATTCTATTGATTTGAGTCTTCTCCCTTTTTTTCTTGGTGAGCCTGGCTAATGGTTTATCAATTTTGTTTATCTTCTCAAAGAACCAGCTTTTAGTTTTATTGATCTTTGCTATTGTTTTCTTCATTTCTTTTTCATTTATTTCTGATCTGATCTTTATGATTTCTTTCCTTCAGCTAACTTTGGGGTTTTTTTGTTCTTCTTTCTCTAATTGCTTTAGATGTAAGGTTAGGTGATTTATTTGAGACATTTCTTGAGGTAGGATTGTATTGCTATAAACTTCCCTCTTAGAACTGCTTTTGCTGCATCCCATAGGTTTTGGGTCATCTTGTTTTCAATGTCATGTGTTTTGATTTCAGTGTCATGTGTTTTAGGTATATTTTGATTTCCTCTTTGATTTCTTCAGTGATCTCTTTGTTATTTAGTAGTATATTGTTTAGCCTCCATGTATTTGTATTTTTTACAGATTTTTTCCCTGTAGTTGTTGTCTAGTCTTGTAGCATTGTGGTCGAAAAAGATACCTGATAAGATTTCCATTTTCTTAAATTTACCTAGGCTTGATTTGTGATCAAAGATACGGTCTATCCTGCAGAATGTTCCATGAGCACTTGAGAAGAAAGTTTATTCTGTTGTTTTTGGATGGAATGTCCTATAAATATGAATTAAGTCCACCTTGTTTAATGTATCATTTAAAGCTTGTGTTTCCTTATTTATTTTCATTTTGGATGATCTGTCCATTGGTGAAAGTGGGGTGTTAAAGTCCCCTACCATGATTGTGTTACTGTCGATTTCCCCTTTTATGTCTGTTAGCATTTGCCTTAAGTGTTGAGGTGCTCCTATGTTGAGTGCATAAATATTTATAATTGTTATATCTTCTTCTTGGATTGATCCCTTGATCATTATGTAGTATCCTTCTTTGTCTCTTGTAATAGTCTTTATTTTAAAGTCTATTTTGTCTGATATGAGTATTGCTACTCCAGCTTTCTTTCTTTTGATTTCCATTTGCATGGAATATCTTTTTCCATCCCTTCACTTTTAGCCTGTATGTGTCCCTAGGTCTGAAGTGGGTCTCTTGTAGACAGCATATATACAGGTCTTGTTTTTGTATCCATTCAGCCAGTCTGTGTCTTTTGGTTGGAGCATTTAATCCATTTACATGTAAGGTAGTTATCGATATGTATGTTCCTATTACCATTTTCTTAATTGTTTTGGGTTTGTTATTGTAGGTCTTTTCCTTCTCTTGTGTTTCCTGCCTAGAGAAGTTCCTTTAGCATTTGTTGTAAAGCTGGTTTGGTGGTGCTGAATTCTCTTAGCTTTTGCTTGTCTGTGAAGGTTTTAATTTCTCTGTCGAATCTGAATGAGATCCTTGCTGGGTAGAGTAATCTTGGTTGTAGGTTTTTTCCTTTCATCACTTTAAATATGTCCTGCCACTCCCTTCTGGCTTGCAGAGTTTCTGCTGAAAGATCAGCTGTTAACCTTATGGGGATTCCCTTGTATGTTATTTGTTGTTTTTCCCTTGCTGCTTTTAATATTTTTTCTTTTTGTTTACTTTTTGATCATTTGATTAATATGTGTCTTGGCATGTTTCTCCTTGGATTTATCCTCTATGGGACTCTCTGTGCTTCCTGTATTTGATTGACTATTTCCTTTTCCATATTAGGGAAGTTTTCAACTCTAATCTCTTCAAATATTTTCTCAGTCCCCTTTTTTTTCTCTTCTTCTTCTAGGACCCCTATCATTTGAATGTCGGTGTGTTTAATGTTGTCCCAGAGGTCTCTGAGACTGTCCTCAATTCTTTTCATTCTTTTTTCTTTACTCTTCTCTGAGAAAGTTATTTTCACTATTTTATCTTCCAGGTCACTTATCCGTTCTTCTGCCTCTTTTATTCTGCTGTTGATTCCTTCTACAGAATTTTTAATTTCATTTATTGTGTTGTTCATCATTGTTTGTTTGCTCTTTAGTTCTTCTAGGTCCTTGTTAAACATTTCTTGTATTTTCTCCATTCTATTTCCAAGATTTTGGATCAATTTTACTATCATTAGTCTGAAATCTTTTTCAGGTAGACTGCCTATTTCCACTTCATTTGTTTAGTCTGGTGGGCTTTTACCTTGCTCCTTCATCTGCTGTGTATTTCTCTCTCTTCTCATTTTGCTTAACTTACTGTATTTGGGGTCTCCTTTTTACAGGCTGCAGGTTCATAGTTCCCATTGTTTTTGGTGTCTGCTCCTAGTGGGTAAGGTTGGTTCAGTGGGTTGTGTAGGCTTCCTGGTGGAGGGGACTGGTGCTTGTGTTCTGGTGTCTGAGGCTGGATCTTGTATTTCTGTTGGGCAGGACCACGTGCAGTGGAGTGTTTTGGGATGTCTGTGAACTTATTATGATTTTAGGCAGCCTCTCTGCTAATGCGTGGGTTGTGTTCCTGTCTTGCTAGTTGTTTGTCATAGGGTATCCAGCGCTGTAGCTTGCTGGTCGTTGAGTGGACCTGGGCCTTAGTGTTGAGATGGAGATCTCTGGGAGAGCTTTTGCTGTTTGGTATTATGTGGGGCCAGGAGGTCTCTGGTGGACCAATGTCCTGAACTCAGCTCTCCCATCTCAGAGGCTCAGGCCTGACACCCGGCTGGATTACCAAGACTCTGTCAGCCACACGGCCAGGTACATGGGGAGTTTCTTGCCTTTTGGGAAGTCTGAGGTCTTCTGCCAGCATTCAGTAGGTGTTCTGTAGGAGTTGTTCCACATGTAGATGTATTTCTGAAGTATTTGTGGGGAGGAAGGTGATCTCCACGTCTTACTCCTCTGCCATCTTGTAGGTCCAATGGGTTTAGTTTTAAGTCTTCCTCTCTTAGGTTCCTCCCTTCAGGAAAGGAACACATTCGGAGAAGCAAATTTGTTTACTTTCTTGATATTCTTCCATCTGTAAAGTGTTAGCAGCCTGTTTGTTATGGTCCTGGTTTACTACTGGGCAGAAGGGAGGTAATTGGAGGTATAGGTGGAAGGATTCCTTGATTTAAAAAGACAACAATCCAGCCAAACAAAATCCACAGACGAGGCCACAGGCCCAGTGTCTATTGGACAAGACTCTGTAAACAAAGACCCAAATTGTCCGCATCATAATATTACTGAGTTTCCCTTCTCATTTTGCTATGCCCGTATAAGCAGATAAGGGGAATTAGTATTCTGTGTTGTTATCTCTTTTAATCAGCACATTTTATCACATTTTTGACTGATTACATAGGTGAGCTCAGGTACCCTGATTTTCCCCAATTCTTGGGCCCTGTCTCTATGGTGCAGCTGAGTTCAGTGAGAGGATGAGTGAGCATAAGCGTTGTAGCTCCAAACATTGGAGCTCATGGAGCTCTCCAGCCTCAGCCCAGAGTAACTGAGATTGCTCTGAACTTTTTGAAGCTATGTGTGTGAACTAGCCCTGCTGAACTCCTGTGTTTTCTTATAGGATGAAAACTCGTTTAGGACAGGAAACATGTCCTTACAGAAAGTATGACTCTTAGGGCATATTCTGTCTCTCCTCCAGTGTGTGCATCCTAACTGTTTGGGGTAATGGTCTCTGAGATATATTTTTCCATCTCTTCACTTTCAGTCTGTATGTGTCTTTAGCCCTGAAGTGAGTCTCTGATAGTCAGCATATTGAAGAGCCTTGTTTGCTTATCCAATCAGCCACCCCATGTCTTTTTTTTAAATTGGAGTATAATTGCTTTACAATCTTGTGTTAGTTTCTGCTATACAATGAAGTTAATCAGCTATATGTATACATATATCCCCTTCCTCTTGGACCTCCCTCCCACCCCCCTCATCCCACCCATCTAAGTTGTCACAGAACACTGAGTTGAGCTTCCTGTGCTATACAGTAGATTCCCACTAGCTATCTGTTTTACACATGGTAGTGTATTTATGTCACACCTAATCTCCCAGTTGGTCCCATCCTCCCCTTCCCCCCCATGTCCAAATGTCCATTCTCTATGTCTATGTCTCTATTCCTGCCCTACACATATGTTCATCTGTACCATTTTTCTAGATTCCACATATATACATTAATATACGATATTTATTTCTCTCTTTCTGGATTACTTCACTCGGTATGACAGACTCTGGGTCCATCCACATATCTACAAATGACCCAATTTTGTTCCTTTTTATGGCTGAGTAATATTCCATTGTATATATGTGCCACACCTTCTTTACCCATTCATTTATTGTTGGACATCTAGGTTGTTTTCATGTCCTGGATATTGTAAATAGTGCTTTAATGAATATTGAGGTACATGTGTTCTTTTGAATTATGGTTTTCTCAGGGTATATGCCCAGTAGTGGGATTGCTGGGTCATGTGGTAGTTCTATTTTTAGTTTTTTAAGGGACCTCCATACTGTTCTCCATAGTGACTGTATCAATTTACATTCCCCCCAATGGTGCAAGAGGGTTCCCTTTTCTCCACACCCTCTCCAGCATTTATTGTTTGTAGATTTTTTGATGATGGCCATTGTGACCAGTGTGAGGTGATACCTCATTGTAGTTTTGATTTGCATTTCTCTAATAATTAGTGATGTTGAGCATCACAACAGTATGGTACTGGCACAAAAACAGAAATATAGATCAGTGGTATAGGATAGAAAGCCCAGAGATAAACCCACGCACATATGGTCACCTAATTTATGACAAAGGATGCAATAACATACAATGGAGAAAAGACAGCCTCTTCAATAAGTGGTGCTGGGAAAACCGGACAGCTACAAGTAAAAGAATGAAATTAGAACACTACCTAACACCATATACCAAAATAAACTCCAAATGGATTAAAGACCTAAATGTGAGACCAGACACTATACAACTATTAGAGGAAAACATAGGAAAAACACTCTTTGACATAAACCACAGCAAGATCTTTTTTGACCCACCTCCTAGAGTAATGAAAATAAAAACAAAAATAAACAAATGGGACCTAACGAAACTTACAAGCTTTTGCACAGCAAAGGAAACCATAAGCAAGATGGAAAGACAACCCTCAGAATGGGAGAAAATATTTGCAAATGAAGCAATGGACAAAGGATTAATCTCCAAAATATGCAAACAGCTCATGGAGCTCAATATCAAAACAACAAACAACCCAATTTAAAAATGTGTGGAAGGGCTTCCCTGCTGGTGCAGTGGTTGAGAATCTGCCTGCTAATGCAGGGGACACGGGTTCGAGCTCTGGTCTGGGAAGATCCCACATGCCATGGAGTGACTAGGCCCATGAGCCACAACTACTGAGCCTGCACTTCTGGAGCCTGTGCTCCGCAACAAGAGAGGCCACGATAGTGAGAGGCCCGCGCACTGCGATGAAGAGTGGCCCCTGCTTGCTGCAACTAGAGAAAGCCCTCGCACAGAAATGAAGACCCAACACAGCCAAAAATAAATAAATTAAAAAAAAAAAAAAAAAATGGGTGGAAGACCTAAATAGACATTTAACCGAAGATGACATACAGATGGCCAAGAAGTATACCCCATGTCTTTTGATCAGAGTATTTAGTCCCTTGACATTTAAAGTCATTACATTTTATTAATTGTTTTCCAGTTGTTTTTGTAGTTCTTCTCTGTTCATTTCTTCTTCTTTTTGATTCTTCCTTTGTGGTTTAATGATTTTCTTTAGTAGTATGCTTGTGTTTCTTTCTTTTTAGTTTTTGTGTATCTATTATACCATTTTTCATTTGTGGTTACCATGGGATTTATATGTGTTGACCTATAATTATATCTACTTGTTTTAAACCAGTAGTCATTCAAGTTCAAACACATTCTAAAAGATCTACATTTTTTACTCCCCTCCCCCACATTTTGTGTTTTTGATGTCATATTTTACATCTTCATATTCATATCTTAGCTATTTATGGTAGTTATAGTTGCTTTTACATTTTTTTCTTTTAATCTATGTACTGGCTCATTTAAGTGGTTTATCCTCAGTCTTTACTGTATATTTGCCTTTCCTAGTAGGACTTCCCCTTTCCTATAGATTCTTACTTCTTTTCCACTTTAGCAGAGACCCTTCAACATTTCTTTAAGGGTAAGTTTAGTATTGATGAAGTAACTCTTTTAGTTTTTTTTTTTTTTTTTAAATCTCTCCTTCTATTCTGAATGATAATCTTGCTGGGTAGAATATCCTAGGTTGCAGGGTTTTTCCTTTCAGCCCTTTGAATATATCATGCCATTCCCTTCTGGCCTGCAAAGTTTCTGCAGAGAAATCGGCAGATAGCCTTATGGGGACTCCCTGTTATATGACTCTTTGTTTTTCTCTTGCTGCCTTTAGAATTCTCTCTTTATATTTAACTTTTGCCATTTTAATTATGGTATGTCTTGGTGTGGTCTGTTTGGGTTTATCTTGTTTGGGACCCTCTGTACTTCCTGTTCCTGGATATCTATTTCCTTCTTCAGTTTTGGGAATTTTTCAACCATAATTTTCTGAAGTACATTTTCAATCCCCTTCTCTTTCTCTTCTCCATCTGGGACCCCTGTAATGCAAATGTTGGTATGCTTAATGTTATTCTAGAGATCTCTTAAATTGCCTTTATTTTTTTTAATTAGTTTTTCTTTTTGCTGTTCTGATTGGGTGATTTCCATTATTCTATCTTCCAGATCACTTACACATTCTTCTGTATCACTTAGTCTGCTATTCATTCTTTCTAGTGTGTTGTTTATCTCAGCTATTGAATCATTCATTTCTGATTAATCTTCTTGTGTTTTCTAGTTCCTTGTTTAAATATTCACTGTTTACATCAATCCTTTCCCGTAATTCAGTTAACATTTTTTATTACCAGTGCTTTGAATTCTTTATCTGGTAAATTGTTTATTTCTGTTTTGTTATTTATTTTTTCAGAAGTTTTCTCTTGCTCTTTCAGTTGGGAGTAGTTCTTTTGCCTTTTTATTATGCCTAACTTTCTCTGCCCCTATGAAATTAGGTGAAATTAGTTATCTATTGTCATCTTGAAGGCATGTTCTCATGTGGGAATGCCCCCATACAGACTGCATATGTCCAGTGCCTTTGGTGTGGGCTGGTAGCTATCGCCTTGGTAGGGTGGTGGGGCTGGAGATGGAGGGGCTAGAGCCAGCACCACGTGTGAGGTAGGACTCCCTCTCTGCTCAGTGGCTATCACTGCCCTGTTAGGGTGGGGGTGGTCTGATCCCAAGTTGCTGGAGCAGAAGCCCTGAGGGTTGGGCCCAAGCTGCTTCTGTTCCCTTTAAGTGTGTGTGTTTTCCTTCTCCTTGCACCGGGATGTTTGCCCCAGAGGAAGGAAGTGCTGATGCACATAAGGCCTGCATGCAGACAGAGGTCTGATGAGCTACCTGTGTAGGTGTCCATAGCCCCACTCAGATGCAGCCTCTGGTGCAAGTCCTCTTTGTCCCTCAGAGCCGATCACTGCCCCCTGCCTCCTCTGCCCCTGCCCTGTTGTGGAACTGTCCTCAGGGCTGGCAGGGGCCCACATGGACTCTCAGCATGTGTTGGGAGATTAGCTATGTTGGAGTGGCCACTGTCAGAGATCTGGATGGCTTCTGAGGCACTGTCTGAGAAAGTGCCAACAATGGCCACCACTGCCCCACCCAGGCTTTCCCTTGGGACCAGGTCATCTCTGCAGCCTATAGTCAAGTCTTTTACCTAGTCATGGGTGCCCTAGATCCAGTGTCATGCTGTAGTGTGGAGTGAGCGGGGCCGGAGAAGGAGAGTTCACTCAGCTTGGGATGGGGTGCACAGTGAGACATTCACAGGAAACCTGGCAGCCGCTAGGGCAGATGTCTCTCTACCCTGCCTTGGGGGTTAGTGGGTGCACGCGTGCTCCTCACAAGCAGAGTCCAGGACTCTCCCAGCCCTTCCATTTGTCCCAGTGGCCCTACAATAAGCTGAAGGGGCTTGTCTCCTCTGTGTAGACCCCAGGACTGGGAAACCCAATCTGTGGCTCGAACTGCTCACTCTCCAGGGCAGGTGTCCACGCCTGTATTCTCCCTCTGAATCCCTTCCCAGGGGCCACTGGTTCCGACCTGATCACTTTTCTTCCCTTTCTACCCAATTTCATGTGTATCTTTCTTATAGCCTTGGCTGTATAGGAGCCCTCTGCCAGTTTCCAGTTAGTTTTCAGTGAGAATTTTTCCATATGTAGTTGTATGTTTGATGTGTTCACGGTGGGGAGGTGAGCTCCACATCCTCTTACTCTGCTATCTTGATCCCTCCACTATTATGGTCAATCTTTTAAATTTAAGCCATTGTAGTAGATGTGTAGTGACATTTCATTCTAGTAGATGGGTACTGACAGATGAAGACAACGCTGGCCCTGTGTGGGCTGAGGGTGAGGTATTCTGATACTTATCCTGGTTCTTCCCAGTTCTGCCATGAGCAGCTATTGACATCAGGTAGAGTAGCTCTTTTGTTTGGGTCCAAGCATTTTCCTCTGCCCCGACACAGGCACTTGTGTGCCATGAAGGGACTGGGTCCCTCACGTGCAGGAACCTTCACTAAGAGGTCACTTTCCTCTGTGCTTTCCTGGAGGACATGAGGACAAATTGCTGGCATATTGTTTTTGGAATCAGGATTCAGACCTTGGGTCCCCCATCCATTCTTCTGAGGGTTGCTCATTAAATTGCCGTGAACCAGCTTCCTGAGGGCCATTCCTGACCAGCAGTGGTGGACCCTCCAGGGGCCCTCAGAGCAGCCACGCTTGCAGTGCATCCCCCGACATGCAGACCTTCGGGACTTCAGGCTGTAGCTCGGATTGCTGCCCAGCTCTCCTCAGTTTTGAGGCTGGCTGCACCAGGACACAAATCATGGGGAAAGCAGGGAAGCCTTTTTCATTCTCTTTCATTTTCAGAAGAGCCGGATTTCATTATTTCCATGACTTATTTATAAAATCCAATGGGTTTCTGACCAGCCCCAGTTTTCTTCCTCCCCTTTCTTCCTTCTTTTCCTCCCTCCTTTCCTTTCTTCCTCCCTCCCTCTTTCCACTTCATTTCTTTTTCTCCCTTCCTGTCTTTCTGTCTCCTTCCTTTTCTTGACAAGCTCCCTCCATCAGCTTTAGTCATTAGATAAGGTGTAGGTATTCAAGGTCTGAAGGGACTCCTTCCTTTGAAGGGGACATCTTTTCATGGCACCCCTGTGGGGTCCCTGAGACCTCATCTTGTCAGGCAGGTAAACAAACACCTCCTGACATAGAGAAGACTTAGCTCTCAAAAGATTCAAACGAGGACGTTACAGGGAATTGAGACATGGGAATCAAACTAGGACCTCTTTTGAGGGGTTTAAAGAAACACACTGGTTTTATTCATGCCCATTTCCTATCTATAATGAGAAAGCAGGGTACAGTCAGGCCAAGTGTAACCGTAGTTGAGCATAACAATAGAGAAGCTCTTTTTTCATGGAACTAAAATACAGGTTGATGTCGAACTCTCTTTGTTTCTTGGCTTTGGAAAAAGCAGGGTAGGGAATAGGGAAGTGCATTAAGTGTCGGGTTGTCCAACTCATTACAGGGATGTCTCTCCTGTTCTCTATAACTCTGCTTACCTTTCTGAGAGCCAATCAGCTCTCCTTTAACTCTTTCACTATATTCCCCTATATGACCAACAACGCAGGATTTTTCATGACCCAGAGAATAACAGTTGGCCATAGAAGTGGGAGGCAATTGCCAGGAATTTTTATTTGTAGAGAAATCCCTAGAGAAACTCTTCTCCAACTCCACCCTATTCCCATTCTGGTTGGCCCAACATCCAGAGAACACAGTCCAAGAAAACAGGTGAGTTTGTCCCCCGAACGCCTTATAACTTAGAGTGAGGGAAAGTCTGGAGCTGGACGTCCATCTCCCATGCTGCCATCTGGTACAGACTGAGTGGTGTCCCATGAATGAAGCACCTGTAGTGTGTCAGAACTTCCAGGACACTAACCCTGACATCACCTGGCACACTCATAGAGCTGGGCTCTCTGGAGCTGTGAGCTCATTCCCCAGGGCGGAAAGAGGTGGGTTATTTGTGTGTTTTCTGTCTCAAGATGACTGCTTCAGACCTGACCTTGTGGAGGCTTCTTGGCTTAGCATGAGGTGATGTCACTCAGCACTTCCTGCAGCTGCTGTAGCGTGAGGGGTCACCCCCTCCCCCACCAAGTCCCCAGAGAGGAGCAGCTGTTGAGAGCAAGTGTGTGTGGGCTTCACGATGGAAACGTCACTCTACTTGGGGAGGCAGGACAAAAGTGGTGTTCAACATAGCAAGTGGGTTAACAGGTGCCCTGAGTGATCGAGAACCCATGTGAGCCTGAAGTATATCCACATCTCCTCCCTAACCCTCTGGGGTGTGGTCCATATCAGGCCAAGCCCAAAGTCTCTTTTAGGTCCAAGTGGTCTACATGATCTGCTAAGTTGTTCTTAGAAAAAATCCAGTGTTCTTGAATACTACCACTGGGTTGAAGTTGTTTGTTTTTTTAATTATGTTCTTATAAGTAGTGGACTAGTCAGAGATCTGATGTTCTAGAGCGTCATTTCCCCCAATTGATTATCCACAGAATCTCAGTCTACAGAACAACTGGTTTACATTAAACACACAAACCAAAATAAAAATATACTCAAATATATTTAACAAGGGCTGAAAAGCATCTTCTTTCGGACATTTGAACTGTACATTAGCATATTAGAGGATCAAAAAGCCCTGCTGACATTTTCAAAATCTAGTGTTTGTCCAACGTATTTGACCATGCCACTTTCTAACACATCTGTTTCAGCTTACAGAATACAGCATTCCCTGGGCTATTCTCCAGGATGTTCTGTCTAGGTGAGAAGACAAAGCCACACATGGCTATTCCTTTGGAAGGTCTTTTTCTCTTCTCACCTTAATTTGTTATTCATTAAATAGACATTCATTGAATCCATTTATTCATTCACTCACTTATTCATACACCATAGTAAAAAATACACGAAATGCTTCCTGCAGTACAAGCCTCGAGGGATACATGCTGCTGAAGGAGGCATGGTTCTCATCTCTGAGGACCTCATGATCCAGTGAAGAAACCGAGGCAACCACTGGAGATGAAGTAGCCAAAGATGAAGAACCTGGCACTCAGGAGAGAGATCTTGTCCGGAGCCATGTGTCTGGGTGGTGTGAGCAAAGAGATGTGAGCAAAACCATGGAAAGGGAGGAAAATGTGTAGGTGGGAAAAAGATGGGGACAAAGATGGAGTTCCAGGAACCCAATACACTTAAGGACTGGATAAAGGGAGAAAGGTCTGTGAAACAGGAAACATAGGGTGGAAGGCGGCCTCCTCACCATTAGAGCAAGTCTGTGCTCTGAGCAGAATGATGGGACATTGGATTATCTTCCTGGGCAGGGAGAAGAAAGAGGAGGGTTGATAGTGTGTAGTTGTGTGTGTGTGTGTGTGTGTGTGTGTGTGTGTGTGTGTGTGTGTGTGTATGGAGGGGTAGTTAATGAGGGGTAGTTCAGAGGAAATTTCTGCTCACAAATTATAAGCAAATGTATTAAAATCTGCACCGAAACACAGTGCAGTAGCTAACTGACCACCCTGACCGGAGCAGCTGCAAAGGTGGGTCTGCTCTGTGGACTCAGGGAGCTCTTGGTCACAGCCTCAGGGGTGAGCTCTATGGGAGAATGGCCAGCTCTGAAGAGGAGCCAGGAGAGTTTGTCTTTGAAGGCAGGACTCCTGAGAGCACCAAAATGTCACAAGTGTGGCGTAAAACAAAAATAGCACTGGGTAAAAAGGCAGGAGACAGAAGGGCCATCCTTCTTTCCCTAACAAAAACCATTTTTAAGGAGCCACACACCAATCTTAACAATACTTGGCACATGGTAAATGCTAAATTAATACTATATCATCATCATAGTATTAAAGACATCTGTATTAGCTGTTCTTGAGATGTGGATATCTTTCCCAGGGACAGAAGTGGCATGCAACTTCAAATAGGATATTTTGCAAAAGCAAGAGTAACCTGTCTCTTCCCGAATCTTCCTGAGCCCTTAATCTTTCTAACCTGAATCTTCCCTGTAGTGTAGTCTCCCTTGTCTTCTTTGACTTTGTTGCTGTGTAGAAGTGAACAGTGTTGATAAATAAGATCCCTTCCCTGATAGCTGTTTTAAAAGCAAACCAGAAACCACAATAATATTATCCCTAAACCCCACCCCAAACCTTAAAATATCTCTAGTATCTCTAGCTATATATCATCATGGTCCCATCTCATTGCCTGTGGGTGACTGTCTGCTGTGCAAATTGAACCTCATGAATATTCAGATAGCTGGGACTCTACAAAACAGCATTAGATAGTATTGGTGAAATGCTATCTTTTCTGACTTTTTTCTGGTTCTCTCGGCAAGTGCTGAGAGGCTAATGAGGCTTGTACTCAGCGGGGCTCAGCTGGCGCCTTCGCCTTCCTCCTGGCGTCAGGTGGTCCAGTCCCCGAGCCTTACGCTGGTCCGGGCTCCACCTCTCGGGATCTTCCCACGAGGACAGGCTGACCCCTCTGTAGCAGCAATTAAGCATTTGCTGACCATTCAGCTAGGTCAGACCTCAGTCCTCGCTACTCCCTGAACATTATGGTGACGCACATGAAGCTTTCCAAGTTGGCCCTGGGAAGCTCCCTTTCTTAGGTTTGAGGGGAGGGACCCCCACGCCCACGCTTCTCCCCGTGGAGTGGGGCAGGGCTCACCGTGTACCACAGCTCTCTCCAAAATCCCCCACCTCATCTCCAACCACCCCTGACCTATTTATATTCTCAGAGAGGGTGAAGGTTTAAAAAAAGGGTTATAAAACTAGTTTCAGAAGACCTCCTTTAATCATTCTGCATTATGTTTGGAATATTCTATCCCTTGCTTCAGTACTTCCCTCAAAACCTCCAGTAATCGCAATCTCCTTCACCACCAGAATCATCAGCCTGGAATTCTCTCCCTTCATCCTCTCCTAATGGGTGCCCACTCACTCAGCCCTCAGATCTCAGGTGGAGAATCCCTTCCTCCATGCCTCTGTGACTCCTCACTATTATAAAACCTCCAGGCGTCAGTCACCTTTCCTTTGAGCGCTTATCACAGTTCCAGTCTTACATTTATTTATATGGTTATTAGACTAGTGTTTGCCTACTCATCACGGTATCCCTGGCATGTAGTAGCGCTTGACAAATATTTCCTGAATGAATGGGTATCTGTGTCATCCACCAGACTATGATATCTGTTGAAATCCTTCCCCTCAGACTTCAAGAGATCCTGGTAGTTGTTGCTGGATAACCTTCGTAAGTCTTAATCTGCTCTCAGTGGTTTTCCGTAAGATAAGAACATTTCTTTTCTAGCTTCATTTCAGCGTTTGTTGAGTGCATACTACATCCTTGGCAAAGTTTGGGGTATATTCTGTACATAAGTTCATTGGTCGTCACAGCAACCCTATGTGGTTGGCATTAATACCTGTACTTTACAGGCGAGAAAGCTGAAGCTCAGAGAGGATAAATGACTTGTCCAAGGCATCTAGGTAAGGGATTACAAACTTGAATTTGCTCCCAGGTCTGTCTGACACCAAATCTGTTGTACTTTTTATTACTGCACTTCTGATGTTTCATATGTCTGTAGTTAGGCATGAAATAACGTGCTATGAATAGATGGAAGAGGCAATCATAAAGCGTTAACTACTAATACTCATGTTAGAAACACAAAACCCAAGAAATGTCCAGGAGAACACTACTTTTTCACGTTGGTGCGTGCACACAGCCTGTCTGTGTTCAAGCCACTAACTCAGCAGTGAACTCCAGATTTTTCTGTGCCAGGTTAGTGAAGTTTATTATCTGTAAATCTCTCGGAGCTAATTTTATTTTCCACATAGGCATCGTATGCTGATTCCGAAAAAGGGGACCTACACCAGTATATTTTGTCCATTGCACCTATATATAACATGATTCTTAGAATATGTATTTCCTGGTCTCTCGACAGACGCCTTGAGGAGCTAGTGGAAATTGTGTGCCTGCTCTCCAGCGAAAGGCACACACTGATTTTGCATATTATTTCCGAGTCTTAATACTCTGAATTGTGTAGAACCCAAGTGAAGTATCCCTAGTCTGTTTGGGAAGTCTCAAAATTCACTGGTTGGATATTAACTGAATATCAAGCAGAGAGCAGGGTGGATGATTGAGTGCTGAAAATGTCTGTAAGAAAAGAATATGCTTTATTAATGAATTGTAGAATATTAAGGTGAAAGGATCCTCAGCTCTCATTTCATTTAACCGTTTCAAGCATGAAGTGGGTAGTTGGATTCAGTGATATTTAGGGCTTCTATGTAGTTCTACACAGTTGTTCCCAGTTCTAAAGTTTTGTGAAAATGCTAAGTAATAACTTTTTCTGCTGTGTGCACGTATACGTATACACTACCAGCCTAGCGTGAACCCTTGTCTCCCGCCATGGTGTTTAGCTATTGTCTGGACTCGAATGAGACTTGTGTTCCTAATAAAAGCTCTTGGGCATCTTACACAGTTCACAGTTCCTCAAATTGCTCTACAATTGTAGTCACACAGGTTGCTAGTTTCCTTGGTTAAAATGAATGACTGCACTTTCTAGTATTTCAAAATAAAGCAACAGATGCTCTGGAAAAATGAAAAAACTGCCTTGCTTTTACCAGAGTGTGGATGAATCAGACCCGCTAATGTGTGACTCTTTACTGGTTTGACGTGTCCCTTGACAACCTGCAACTTCTTAGATGAACTTGATTGAAACTCATGGGTATGGAACGTACACCATAGTCAGGTGGAACTGCTCTCCCTTAAGCGTAGAATTCTGTGTGGGTTTTATTTTTATCTCACGTCATCCTCACATCCTCACAACAGACTTAAAAAAGATCTCTAGTGTCTGCTGACAAATGAGGGCCCTGTGACCTGAGAAGTTAAGTAACTTACCAAAAATCATACACCACTGAATGGCAGAATCAGGATTCAAGCTCACGGTTTCCGGTCCAAACCTCTGGTTTTATCGCTCGGTTATGCTGCCAGGAAGCACAGACAACCCCATCTCCACCCCGCCCCACCACCCTTGGAGGTTCGGGGAGAGCTAGGCTCCCAGGGCCCACTGCACAGGCTCAGTTCAATTCAAGGTCTTCCTCTGACTGACTGTGTGACCTTGGGCATGTTACCTAACCTTTCTGTGCCTGTTTCCTATCCTGAAAAATGAGGCTAGTAACAGAACCCATTTTATAGGGTGGTGTGAGGGTTAAATGAATTAATATATATAGACTACTTAGAACAGTACCGGGCACATAATCAGCCCCTAGTGCATATTAGCTATTTAGGACCTGAAGTTCTCTGCCCACTTCCTCTGAGCCCTCACTCTTCTACTGCACCAGGTCGGTTGCTCTAGGGTGAGAACACACCAGAAACATTTTGTTCTTTTGTACCATCAACTTTCCAGGGAGCTGTGGCCTAGTTCATCACAGACCCTTTGTTTTTTGAACGCAGGATTTTTGAGTGCTTTTGTGGTAAATGGTTTTCCTACTTGTGTTTCATGTTGGCAATAAAAAAAAAAAAAGCAAAACTAGCTTGCTTTTCTTCATTCTTGCCAGCTGGTGATCGGGGTTGATGATTGCCAGGCAGACCCAGGGCCAGCCTTTTATTTCTTTATTTTTAAAACTTCCATTTCACAAAAACGAGTGGCTACTTTTCAGCTTCTTCATTGACTTTTCAGGAGATGATCTGCATTTATTCCAGGCCTACCGAGGGGTCAGTCCTCTCTTCGGGTCCCTGGGCTCTGAGTTCCCTGTCTCTGTAACCCCCCTGCCTGGACTGTCCTGGCAGGTAGTGGGCAATCAGGGCATGTTTGGGGAATGAATGAATGAACCCACAGGCAGGGCATCCCAAGCCTGTTTCTCCCGAGGGGGCATGAGCTGCTCCGGTCCAGAGTGGCGACAAGCTCTGTGCTTGCTTGGCTTTTGGTTTCGCCACCAAAAGCAAGACTTTTGACGAAGGAGGAAAATCAATAAATTTAGTCTCTCAGCTCATTGCCAGTAACTTCTGAAAGAAGCCTAATGGGTCAGTTCGGGGTACGTACCCTGTTTGCCTCTCGATCCTAGTGTGGATTTTTTGCCGGGCAGCCTCTGGGGCTATCTCCCCCACTCCCTACCCCCTGCCATCTAGTGACACCACACGACCCAAACGGCCGACTGCCTTCATTCTATCCTGTTACATCAGCATGACTCACTTTTTCTTGAAAAATATTGCTTGCCTTAAGCAAGTGCTAACTGGCTTTGGTTTAGGAGGGTCCTGCAGTGGATTAAGCAAGTGATGTTACTATTTTATTTATATCACCTTCTTGTGGGTGGTTATTTAGTGTAGACCTTCTCTGAGGAAGGAATGGGCTAAACTGTCTGCAAGGAACATTTGTTTCCCCAAATAGGAATGCTACGGCCACAGCTTATCTCAGCAAGAACCATATATTTGTGACGACATGAACCAGATTCTTCTCATACTGTGTAATTTTATTGGAATTCTCTGCAATTCCTATAGTAACTGAATACTGACCTGAGGTTTCTTTCCGTGATGATACCCTACAATCTTCTTTTGCAGCTTGGATGCTGGCAAGAGCAGCTCAAGCTGGCTGAACAATATAGGAAGAAAGTTTGTAAATGGGGAAGGCTCCACCCAGATTAGGAAACTCTCAGAAGTGCTTTTGAATGGAGTGGGAAAAGGTCCCAAATGATTATAAATTGAGTTCAGTTAGACCATTTGGACTGCCTTTATTTACACTGAGAATGATAATCAGTAGGAGTTTGGAACCCCATTTCAGGCGGCTCATGGACCCACATTATTGGTCCACGTGCACTTGATTAAAAACTTCTGATCTGTCAAATGCTTGTTTTACAGAAAAATAAACTGAGAGAAATCGACTTGTTTAAAGTTACATGGTCAATAAGTGTCAGAACCAGAATTAGAGTCTAATTCTTAAATGTCCTTGGTCCTTTCTACCAACCCCTGCCCAGGCAGGCCAGCACCCCTGTCTACCCCCATGTGGCTCCATTACCACTAACTGCTCTAAAATACCCTGGGATGTAGAGATCAGGTAGAAACCACCTACATCTGGTACAAGTTTTATTCAGGAGCCCATCCCTTCAGCTCCAATCAGGATTAGGTTCTTCTTGGCCAGAGGAAGCCAAGCTTGTCCTGATCTACCCTATTTCATTAGTCATTCCCCTCGACCTCACTCCCTTTCCCAGGACCCTGGCCCTCAGGGCCATCCTTATCGATTTGTGGGAGCAGCCCGGTCCAGCTGACTTCAGTGCTGGTCACGAGCCCAGGTCCAGGCAGAGGCAAAGGAGAACTTGGCTGGAGGAGGAGTGGGGATTTGCACACGGTGTGAACTGAGAAGAGTGCTTTAGCCCATCCAAGCTCCAGAAAATTGCAGCAAAGCACAACAAAGCAGCTACACCCAGGTCAAGTGATGGGAGCGCCAGGACCCCCCCAGCTGCATCTTTCCTGAGTGAGTTGTCAGAGGGCATTGCCAGAGACCTGGGCTTAAGTAGCCAGCTGTGATGCCCTGGCATGTACGAGTGGTGTGGGGCACTGGCAGGAGGATGGAGGCCAGAAAGACCAGTTCTTGGGATAGAATGAGTGATGTCAAATATGGAGTCTGGGCCCCTGCCCAGCCCACAAGCCCAGAGAAGACAGGTCCAGGCGAGGCCACCCTGCAGCCTGCGGAGAAGGGAGACTCCCACTGCTCTCACACTTGGGATGGGATTTCTCCCCACAGCTGGGGTTTCCAGGCGCAGAAACCGATGTAAGTAATAGGGTTTTGTCTTTTTTATTATTTATTTATTTATTTATTTTTGGCTGTGTTGGGTCTTCGTTTCTGTGCGAGGGCTTTCTCTAGTTGCGGCGAGTGGGGGCCACTCTTCACCGCGGTGCGCGGGCCTCTCACTATCGCGGCCTCTCTTGTTGCGGAGCACAGGCTCCAGACGCGCAGGCTCAGTAATTGTGGCTCACGGGCCCAGCTGCTCCACGGCATGTGGGATCTTCCCAGACCAGGGCTTGAACCCGTGTCCCCTGCATTGGCAGGCAGATTCTCAACAACTGCGCCACCAGGGAAGCCCAGGTTTTGTCTTTTAAAGAAGAGATGACTCCAACTTAAAAAACGAGTTTTAGTTTTGGTTTTGTTTCAAAAAAAAAAGCTAAGTCTAAAAAGCTGCTCAGGCACAGACTAAACTGCTATTTTTCTAGAAATTTTGACTGCTCAAGTTATGAGTTGCAGATTTTATTTTTGGTCACAATCTAAGTGTTCGAATAATAATGGTGAGGAAAAGAATCGTAGTGCAGATTGTGCTAGGTATTTTATGATAATCCTCACAAAAATCAAGAAAAACAGCCCATAATCTCACAAAACTGTAATTTTATTGATGAAGCACTCAAAGTCAGAGAAGGCAAATGATTCCTTGTTAGAAAGCGGCTGAGCTGGGCTTGAAGCCTCAGCCTGTTAGATGAGACAGCTTTTCTCAGGACTCTTAAAATGCCCCCCGCTGGCAGCCGCCCACTGTTCACCTCCACTGCTGTTTAAGAGGAAGAAAGGCATCAATAAAATCACACAGCGTTAGTATCTGGATTCAAAATGGTTAGAATTGCATCATACCCCACAGTCTCGACGTGTTTTTATTTTATTTATCTCATTTGTCCTTTCCAACCAAGCCACTGTATCCCTATACTAGAGGGGAGGAAAGTCCCTTAATATAGGAAGCTCTGGAGGTGACTTGCCTGAGGCCACACTCATAGCAAGAGGCAGAGAGTAGACTCACAGCTCAGCACCAGCTCTCAGGTCCCCTTCCCTCTCCATTACTCCAGACTGTCGTTCCCTGTGACGAGCACCATGGAGAAAACTGTACAAACTGGTCCCCACGGGACTCCACCTCCCTAGGTCCATACTCTTTGCAACACCACTTTGCTGCTCTTCCATTAGGAAGTGGAAACTCTCTCCCCACTGCCCTCTACCCACCCCTCATTGAATCCAGCTGGCCTTGGGATTTGATTTGACCAATAGAATATGAAGGAAGTGATGTTCTGGGGCTTCCAAGCCCAGGCCTTTAATAGGCCTTACAGCTTCCACTTTTCCTCTCGGAGCCAGATGCCACATAAAGAAGTCCAGGCTATCCTGCTGGAGAGAGAGGCCGCATGGTGTCCAGCTAAGAGCCAGTACCAAGGCTCCTGACAAGTGAGTGAGACTGTCTTAGATCCTCCAGCCCCAGCTGAGCTGCCGCAGCCTACATCACGTGGGGCACGGTTACGCTGCACCTGCCCACACTCCTGACCCACGTGCAGGTGCATGCAATCAACTGGTTGTTATTTTAAGCATTTTGGAGCGGTTTGTGACACAGCCATAGATAACAGATGCACACTGGCTTAGTCACTCTGCAGTGACTAAGATATAAGCTCTTCCTTTAGAGCTTGTCAACTTATGTTCCAATCTGCTAGTTTTGTTCGTATTATTCATATGCAAGGAGTAATGGTTGCAGGACAGGCCAGGTGAAAATCGCAATTGAGATGCATAGGGGAAAGGTGTTAATTTATTTTCCTGGACTACTCTCCTAACCCTCATCCTAATTCAAACCCTAGCCCTTGCCCTAACCCTGGCCATAGCCCTAACACTACCCTTCCAGTGCCCTATCCAACTGAAGTAATTTCTTACAACTGGTTGGATGCAGAGCAGACAGGCAAAACACAAGATTATCCAGGCACTAATCTCTGAGTGTTTTGTTAGGTATCTGCAGTGTGAGGTGGGAAGAAAGCTGGGCCTGAGGTGAGGGAGAAGGGCATGCCAGATCCACTTCTCACTGTTAACTCACCGTGCGTTTTCAGACAAGTCCCGTCACCACACTGAGCCCTGGGTGGGAAGATAAGCTGGTTGGATTAGATGTGTTCGTTGTAACATGAACCCAGCCCACCTTGCTCTAAAGCCTTGTGATTCTGAAAAACTCCAACGAAGCTTTCAGCTGAGCTCTCCCACGTTGGCGGGGTACCACAGGCCTTGGCAGCTTGCTGGTGGCAGCTCCTTGAGAGAGGAAAGCATGTCCTGAGTGGCAAGGGAGTTTGCATGCAGGATATTTGAGAAATGTCCTTTTGGAAGAAATTGGAAGCACCTCAAAAATGTAGATGGAAAACAGCAGCCCAGCCCAGCGTGGAGCACAGCTATACAATAATGCACTGAAATGTACTCTTCCTTCCCTGCCAATCATACAGCCAAATAAGAGGCCCCTCGTTTTCTTCCTCAAAGGGAAATTCCTGGACACAAGTTCTGTCGCTTTGTTTCAGAATGTCATCATTTCCCAGTTATTTTGGTCCTGGGATTGTTTATCGAACGATGGTGGGTTATTGCTGTCTCCTGTGTGGCCTAAAATGGCTTCGCACTTGGGGCCCCCAGGGCTGCGGCCTCCCAGGCTTGTCCTTGGCTCACACTGGGAAGGAAAATATGAGACTCTCAGGGGCTGCTCTCCGCAATTGCCTTCAGTTTTATCCAAGCTACGGCACATGACGTCACCTCCCTGTAGGAGCTGGGAGCAGAAAATACCTTGAGGGGTTACAAGCTGGATGATGTTGAAGCCATCAGAATGCATCTTATTTTAAACAGAAGTCTTTGCAGCTGTTCCAAGATGTGATCAAACCGAATATGATCTTCATACAATTGTGAACATTTTCCTTTACGAGTAATTCAAATCTCCTAGTTTCGAGGTGGGTCGGTGTCCTATTACTTTGTGTTCAGGATTGATGGTGTAGGGCTGTCTTCTTGTGTTGTTTACAAAGACTACAAGGGACCCTCTGGTGGGAAGGTGGGCATCAGAGAGCAGATTTCTTTTCTGCCAGTACTCTTCTGGGTCTCTGTGTTGCTTACATCGCTCCGGGGTTGGGTGAATCCTGTGGAAGGGCGATTGGTGACTCTAATTGTTAGGGAAGCTTTTCCTGAGTGTGGGTGATCTTAGCAGGGAGAGACAGACTCACAGCTCCTGGTGTCTAGAGCAGAAAGTTCCAGGCTTCCAGTAGCCCTTGGTGCCATTTTCCAAACAATCTGCTCCTGTCTCGAAGCTTTGCCAATGAGCCCGACTCATGGAGTTGAGGTGGGACGCCCATCCTTGCTCGCATCCTTCCATCTCCACTTTCACTTACTCTGGAAAATGATTCCATGGAAGAAGTGATGATGGAATGATGGCAATGGGAGTGACAATGATGGTGATAACTAGGCCTCTGGGCCAATTATCAATTTATTACCACTCAGCTCCAAATCCATTCTTCGTGGGCCTGCTTGTGATATTGGAACATCTCTGCATTTCCAGCTGCCAGAGAGCACTGGCTTTCTTCTCTGGTTCTGGTGTGCTATTTTGGGATTCAAATGACCAAATATATATTTCTCATATATATTTGGTCTTTGCCCACAGTTCCCAACTCACAGCTCCCAAAACCTTTGGAATTTCCTAAGCAATAAGAGCGATGGGAGCATCTTTTGTCACAATATTTGGTTTCTTTTCCTCAGTTCCTGAAGTTGCTTCAGAGCCATAAAGGTGAAATGGGTGTGTTGTTATTCAAACCCCTTTTGACAACTGGGTTTATGTTAATGAGATGACTTTTGGAAAGCATCTAAGGATGGAGGTTGGTTGCCAGGGGAACCAACATTGGCTTGAGGGTTGGAAATTTCAATCCCACCCCCTGATTTCTTGGGAGGGGAGAGGGACTGGAAATTGAATTGATGGCCAAAGGCCAATGGTTTAATCAATCGTGCCTGTGTAATGAAGTCTCCATAAAAACCCGAAGAGACAGGGTTTGGAAAGCTTCTGGGTTGGTGAACACATGGAGATGTGGGGAGAATGGGGAGCCTGGAGAGGGCATAGAGGCTCCACGACCTTTCCCCACACCTTGCCCTGTGTGTCTCTTCCATCTGGCTGCTCCTGGGCTATATCCTTTTATGATAAACTGGTCATCTAGTAAGTAAAATGTTTCTCTGAGTTCTGTGAGCCGCTCAAGCAAATTAATTGAACGCAAGGGGAGGCTGGTGGGAACTTCTGATTCATAGCCTGTAGATCAGAAGCACAGGTGACAACCTGGACTTGTGATTGGGCTCTGAAGTGATGGGGGACGGGGACAGTCTTGTAGGACTGAACATTAACCTCTGGAATCTGATCATATCCCCGGGTAGACAGTGTCAGAATTGAGCTGAATTGGAGGACACCCAGCTGGTGCCCGAGAATTAACTGCTTGTTAGTGTGGAGGAAACCCCTCCCCACACACTGGGATTGAGTCTCAGAACCCCCTTAGGTCCTCTCATTCACACCTGCGGTGTTCTTTAGAGTTCCCTTTTATCCTCTTTTCGTAGCTAATCCCCTGTAGATAGTTAATGATTCTTGATATTACACCTTCTCTGTTCATATGACTGTGGGGTTTCTGTCTCCTGATGGGACCCTGACTGCTACACCCTCTTACCAGATCACCTCATTGAATCCTAACAATGTCTTTCTGAGGCAGGTGTTCTCTCACAAGTCCTATCTCACAGGTGAGTAAACTAACGCCCAAATTCCAATCCGAATTCCCGACTCCACAGCAAATGAGCTGGTTCAACGTAAGCTCTTTTTCTAATTTTCTGAGAAAATCCCCACAAAGTCCTGAGCCTGTCACTGTCTTAGCCTCGGCTTCCTTACTTGTAAAATTGGCATGACATTTGTCCCCAGACAATGCCAAGGGCCTCTGAGAAACCTTGGAGGAGAAGAGTTGCAGGTGGTGTTTATAACGCTGTGCAAGAGCCTGAGTGAAAGCAAAACCTTCTGAGCGCAGATACGAGGGGGCCATGCCTGGCTCTATGCGTCTTCCTTTGCCTTTCCCACTCCTAATGGGTCTGAACGAGACTTCGGGGTCTCTCTGGTGGCCCTACCTCCAGCCAAATGGACGTTTGAGCCTCTGCGAGGGATGCTTGAGTAAGAGCCTCAGGCTGTGATCTTGGGGTCCTCGTGTCTCCTTCTGCTCTTCATCCTTGTGTCACCGCACCTCTCTTTTCTTCCGGCTCAAGTGAAATTCTCAGAGCTTCTGGTTTGTCCCTTCTATCAGGTAAGAGATCCCTGGCCCACCTGCACCAGAGCAGGGCCCGCTGATGGGACTGCAAAGACCCTGTTTGGAGGAGGGGTAGGATTGGAGGTTCACCGATGGTACTTTGCAGGGTTGGGGGGCATGTTTCCTGGATTTTGCTTAGGAGGTAAACTAACCAAAAGGAAACCTGGAAAGGGAAAGGATATGGGTTAAATCTAATCTTTTGATGAAAGAGATTGATTTTTTTTTTTTTCTTCTTTTCTGGAAGAAACAAGAGCAAGAGGTTTATTTTCTCTCCAGGGAGACATTTGGAAGCTCAGTGTCTGTGTGTTTCTGGAGAGGAAAGGGGAGCCTTGAACTACTGTAGGGCTGAAGTCATTAAAATACTTTCGCCATGTAAAGTGCAATTGGAAAATGTGCTGGGTTTGTCTTTCGAGCCCAGCAGGAGGCGCAGATACTTCCCTTTCACTGTCGGGCAGTGGCAGCAGACTCCTGGGTAAGAATCCTCCCGCCCAGAGGCAGGAGGCTGCTGTGTTAGGAACCTCTCCATTGGTTCCATGATTGGCTTTCAGGCATGGACGCAGAGCAGACAAGAGGCGTCGCCTCAAAGCCCTGCCTTCTCACCTACAGATTGCATGATTTCAGGTGAATTACTTCATGTCTTTGGGTGTTGGCTTCCCCAAGCATAAGAGTGGTGATAATCATCTCTGTCTTTTTTTTTTTTTTTTTTTTTTTTTTAGTTGTTTTGTTTGTTTTTTTATACTGCAGGTTCTTATTAGGCATCAATTTTATACATATCAGTGTATACATGTCAATCCCAATCGCCCAATTCAGCACACCACCATCCCCACCTCACTGCAGTTTTCCCCCCTTGGTGTCCATATGTCCATTCTCTACATCTGTGTCTCAACTTCTGCCCTGCAAACTGGCTCATCTGTACCATTTTTCTAGGTTCCACATACATGCATTAATATACGATATTTGTTTTTCTCTTTCTGACTTACTTCACTCTGTATGACAGTCTCTAGATCCATCCACGTCTCAACAAATGACTCAATTTCGTTCCTTTTTATGGCTGAGTAATATTCCATTGTATATATGTACCACCTCTTCTTTATCCATTCGTCTGTTGATGGGCATTTAGGTTGCTTCCATGACCTGGCTATTGTAAATAGTGCTGCAATGAACATTCGGGTGCATGTGTCTTTTTGAATTACGGTTTTCTCTGGGTATATGCCCAGTAGTGGGATTGCTGGGTCATATGGTAATTCTATTTTTAGTTTTTTAAGGAACCTCCATATTGTTCTCCAGAGTGGCTGTATCAATTTACATTCCCACCAACAGTGCAAGAGGGTTCCCTTTTCTCCACACCCTCTCCAGCATTTGTTGTTTGTAGATTTTCTGATGATCCCCATTCTAACAGGAGTGAGGTGATACCTCATTGTAGTTTTGATTTGCATTTCTCTAATAATTAGTGATGTTGAGCAGCTTTTCATGTGCTTCGTGGCCGTCTGTATGTCTTCTTTGGAGAAATGTCTATTTAGGTCTTCTGCCCATTTTTGGATTGGGGTGTTTGTTTCTTTGATATTGAGCTGAATGAGCTGTTTATATATTTTGGAGATTAATCCTTTGTCCGTTGATTCATTTGCAAATATTTTCTCCCATTCTGAGGGTTGTCTTTTCGTCTTGTTTATGGTTTCCTTTGCTGTGCAAAAGCTTTGAAGTTTCATTAGGTCCCACTTGTTTATTTTTGTTTTTATTTCCATTACTCTAGGAGGTGGATCAAAAAAGATCTTGCTGTGATTTATGTCAGAGAGTGTTCTTCCTATGTTTTCCTCTAAGAGTTTTATAGTGTCCAGTCTTATATTTAGGTCTCTAATCCATTTTGAGTTTATTTTTGTGTATGGTGTTAGGGAGTATTCTAATTTCATTCTTTTACATGTAGCTGTCCAGTTTTCCCAGCACCACTTATTGAAGAGACTGTCTTTTCTCCATTGTATATCTTTGCCTCCTTTGTCATAGATTAGTTGACCATAGGTGCGTGGGTTAATCTCTGGGCTTTCTATCTTGTTCCATTGATCTATGTTTCTGTTTTTGTGCCAGTACCATATTGTCTTGATTACTGTAGCTTTGTAGTATAGTCTGAAGTCAGGGAGTCTGATTCCTCCAGCTCCAGTTTTTTGCCTCAAAACTGCTTTGGCTATTCGGGGTCTTTTGTGTCTCCATACAAATTTTAAGATGATTTGTTCTAGCTCCGTAAAAAATGCCATTGGTAATTTGATAGGGATTGCATTGAATCTGTAGATTGCTTTGGGTAGTATACTCATTTTCACAATGTTGATTCTTCCAATCCAAGAACATGGTATATCTCTCCATCTGTTGGTATCATCTTTAATTTCTTTCATCAGTGTCTTATAGTTTTCTGCATACAGGTCTTTTGTCTCCCTAGGTAGGTTTATTCCTAGGTATTTTATTCTTTTTGTTGCAATGGTAAATGGGAGTGTTTACATAATTTCTCTTTCAGATCTTTCATCATTAGTGTATAGGAATGCAAGAGATTTCTGTGCATTAATTTTGTATCCTGCAACTTTACCATATTCATTAATTAGCTCTAGCAGTTTTCTGGTGGCAGTTTTAGGATTCTCTATGTATAGTATCATGTCATCCGCAAACAGTGACAGTTTTACTTCCTCTTTTCCAATTTGTATTCCTTTTATTTCTTTTTCTTCTCTGATTGCCGTGGCTAGGACTTCCAGAACTATGTTGAATAATAGTGGTGAGAGTGGACATCCTTGTCTCGTTCCTGATCTTAGAGGAAATGCTTTCAGTTTTTCACCATTGAGAATGATGTTTGCTGTGGGTTTGTCATATATGGCCTTTATTATGTTGAGGTAGGTTCCCTCTATGCCCACTTTCTGGAGAGTTTTTATCATAAATGGGTGTTGAATTTTGTCAAAAGCTTTTTCTGCATCTATTGAGATGATCATATGGTTTTTATTCTTCAGTTTGTTAATATGGTGTATCACATTGATTAATTTGCGTATATTGAAGAATCCTTGCATCCCTGGGATAAATCCCACTTGATCGTGGTGTATGATCCTTTTAATGTGTTGTTGGATTCTGTTTGCTAGTATTTTGTTGAGGATTTTTGCATCTATATTCATCAGTGATATTGGTCTGTAATTTTCTTTTTTTGTAGTGTCTTTGTCTGGTTTTGGTATCAGGGTGATGGTGGCCTCATAGAATGAGTTTGGGAGTGTTCCTTCCTCTGCAATTTTTTGGAAGAGTTTGAGAAGGATGGGTGTTAGCTCTTCTCTGAATGTTTGATAGAATTCACCTGTGAAGCCATCTATCTGGTCCTGGACTTTTGTTTGTTGGAAGATTTTTAATCACAGTTTCAATTTCATTACTTGTGATTGGTCTGTTCATATTTTCTGTTTCTTCCTGATTCAGTCTTGGAAGGTTATACCTTTCTAAGAATTTGTCCATTTCTTCCAGGTTGTCCATTTTATTGGCATAAAGTTGCTTGTAGTAGTCTCTTAGGATGTTTTGTATTTCTGCAGTGTCTGTTGTAACTTCTCCTTTTTCATTTCTGATTTTATTGATTTGAGTCCTCTCCCTCTTTTTCTTGATGAGTCTGGCTAATGGCTTATCAATTTTGTTTATCTTCTCAAAGAACCAACTTTTAGTTTTATTGATCTTTGCTATTGTTTTCTTTGTTTCTATCTCATTTATTTCTGCTCTGATCTTTATGATTTCTTTCCTTCTGCTAACTTTGGGTTTTGTTTGTTCTTCTTTCTCTAGTTTCTTTAGGTGTAAGGTTAGATTGTTTACTTGAGATTTTTCTTGTTTCTTTAGGTAGGCTTGTATAGCTATAAACTTCCCTCTTAGAACCGCTTTTGCTGCATCCCATAGGTTTTGGGTCGTCGTGTTTTCATTGTCATTTGTCTCTAGGTATTTTTTTATTTCCTCTTTGATTTCTTCAGTGATCTTTTGGTTATTTAGTAACGTATTGTTTAGCCTCCATGTGTTTGTCTTTTTTACGTTTTTTTCCCTGTAATTCATTTCTAATCTCATAGCATTGTGGTCAGAAAAGATGCTTGGTATGATTTCAATTTTCTTAAATTTACTGAGGCTTGATTTGTGACCCAAGATGTGATCTATCCTGGAGAATGTTCCGTGCGCACTTGAGAAGAATGTGTAATCTGCTGTTTTTGGATGGAATGTCCTATATATATCAATTAAACCTATCTGGTCTATTGTGTCATTTAAAGCTTCTGTTTCCTTATTTATTTTCATTTTGGATGATCTGTCCATTGGTGTAAGTGAAGTGTTAAAGTCCCCCACTATTATTGTGTTACTGTCGATTTCCTCTTTTATAGCTGTTAGCAGTTGCCTTATGTATTGAGGTGCTCCTATGTTGGGTGCATATATATTTATAATTGTTATATCTTCTTCTTGGATTGATCCCTGGATCATTATGTAGTGTCCTTCCTTGTCTCTTGTAACATTCTTTATTTTAAAGTCTATTTTATCTGATATGAGTATAGCTACTCCAGCTTTCTTTTGATTTCCATTTGCATGGAATATCTTTTTCCATCCCCTAACTTTCAGTCTGTATGTGTCCCTAGGTCTAAAGTGGGTCTATTGTAGACAGCATATATATGGGTCCTGTTTTTGTATCCATTCAGCCAGTCTATGTCTTTTGGTTGGGGCGTTTAATCCATTCACGTTTAAGGTAATTATCGATATGTATGTTCCTATGACCATTTTCTTAATTGTTTTGGGTTTGTTTTTGTACGTCCTTTTCTTCTCTTGTGTTTCCCACTTAGAGAAGTTCCTTTAGCATTTGTTGTAGAGCTGGTTTGGTGGTGCTGAATTCTCTTAGCTTTTGCTTGTCTGTAAAGCTTTTGATTTCTCCATCAAATCTAAATGAGATCCTTGCCGGGTAGAGTAATCTTGGTTGTAGGTTCTTCCCTTTCATCACTTTAAGTATATCATGCCACTCCCTTCTGGCTTGCAGAGTTTCTGCTGAGAAATCAGCTGTTAACCTTATGGGAGTTCCCTTGTATGTTATTTGTCGTTTTTCCCTTGCTGCTTTCAATAATTTTTCTTTGTCTTTAATTTTTGCCACTTTGATTACTATGTGTCTCGGCGTGTTTCTCCTTGGGTTTATTCTGTATGGGACTCTCTGCGCTTCCTGGACTTGGGTGGCTATCTCCTTTCCCATGTTAGGGAAGTTTTCGACTATAATCTCTTCAAATATTTTCTCTGGTCCTTTCTCTCTCTCTTCTCCTTCTGGGACCCCTATAATGCGAATGTTGTTGCGTTTAATGTTGTCCCAGAGGTCTCTTAGGCTGTCTTCATTTCTTTTCATTCTTTTTTCTTTAGTCTGTTCCGCAGCAGTGAATTCCACCATTCTGTCTTCCAGGTCACTTATCCGTTCTTCTGCCTCAGTTATTCTGCTATTGATTCCTTCTAGTGTAGTTTTCATTTCAGTTATTGTATTGGTCATCTCTGTTTGTTTGTTCTTTAATTCTTCTAGGTCTTTGTTAATCATTTCTTGCATCTTCTCAATCTTTGCCTCCATTCTTATTCCGAGGTCCTGGATCATCTTCACTATCATTATTCTGAATTCTTTCTCTGGAAGGTTGCCTATCTCCACTTCATTTAGTTGTTTTTCTGGGGTTTTTTCTTGTTCCTTCATCTGGTATATAGCCCTCTGCCTTTTCATCTTCTCTATCTTTCTGTAACTGTGGTTTTTGGTCCGCAGGCTGCAGGATTGTAGTTTTTCTTGCTTCTGCTCTCTGTCCTCTGGTGGTTGAGGCTATCTAAGAGGCTTGATGGTAGGCTCTGGTGGTGGGTAGAGCTGACTCTCATCTCTGTCTTTGAAAGTTCTTGTGGGCAATAAGCGAGGAGATAGAGGTCACGGGGTGGCACGTTGTGGGTTTCAACCAGCGTTAATTCCCTTCCCTGGGGTCTTTCTTTGTCTGAGCTTACCTGAGGTTTGTCTTGAAGAATGGGGTTCAAATCTCAGGCTTTTCCAGCTATGTTTCCCAGTAATAAAGCATAATGTGTGGATAACTTTATGGCATCAAAAAAAGGAATGTTGGATTTAGCCACTTAGCATGAGGCAAAGAGCACAAACTTTAGTCACACAGCTTTCTGTCTATATTCTGCCGCTACTACTCCTAGATCCTTAATAAAGAGTGGCTGTTATTTCCCCAAAAAAACCCCTTTGCCATTGTAGAAACGCTCAGTAATTGTTAGGAACAGGCAGAGTTAGTAACCAGGTTTCCACTGTTCAGGCCACTGGTCACTGTGTTGCATGTTTGCTCATTCATTTAATACAATATCTATCTGACATTTACTATATCAGTATTTTATATAATGATATTAATAATGATATATATAAAGAATGGTTTTGAATGCTTACTATGTGCCAAGCACTATAAGAATTTTACATTGATTATTTTTATTATATAATAACCATCGCCATTTATTAAGGGTCTCTTGTCTGCTGGGAGCTGTATCTGATGATTTACGAACAATGGCTGTGAATTTCAAAAGCATATTTGTCTGTCATTTAGTAAACACTTATATGTATAGACACTGTGTCAAGCCCTTTTCATACATTCTTGTGATAGTTGGACCCCATCCCCCAGCTACTTTCTTCCATTTTCTAGTGTGTTACAGCCTTGTTGGATCAGAATCCCAGTTGTTGAAATACATCACACTCTTCTGACGTCAGGGCCTTTGCACTTGCTGTTCCATCAGCCCATGAGTTTGCACAGCTGCCTCCTTCACATCACGCAGATCTCAGCCCCACTATCACTTTTCCAGTGAGTTCTTCTCTAACTACGTCTAGTCAAGTAATTGTCACTGTCATAGCAAGTCATTCTCTACCCTTGTCACCTTGTGTTAAAATGATATATATATATATATATATATATATATATATATATATATATATATATATATATATATATATATATTTAAAGCAGATTTCATTTACAAAAAGCAAAGGTTTTCAAAGACGACCTAACTGCAGTTTGCTATCCCGAACACACAAAGCTGAGAATATCCTTAAAAAAAGTATGCTGCAAAACTATGACAAGCTCCAATCAATTTCCAGGGAATATCTTAATGTAATTCTGATTCAATTCCTGTTGCTGTTACAGTGTTATCAAACAAATACAATTGAATGGTTTTCTTAGAACACTAACTGGATTTTTAGTGGACTGGACTGGATTTAGTGGCCTCTGACTGGATTTTTCCCCAAATTCTGTCAATCTGTAATTGGCAGATTACTGTCCTAGCTGCCTCAGTTTCTTCATCTGCACAGTAAGAGGGTTGATTTGATTGATCACCATGGGCCTTTCTGGCATAATCGCCTAAATATGCATCTAGCTACATTTATTGAGGTTTGACTATGTGTCAGATACTGTAAGTGCTGTCCTTATATTATCTGAGTTAATTCTCCCAGTACTTCTAAGAGGTTTGTGGTTTTAATCTCATTTTATAGATTAGAAAACAGACTCTCAGAGAAAGCAGACCTTGCCCAACAAGGTCACACAACTAGTAAGCTTTTAGTCCATCTAAAAGCATTTGATTCAAGTATTAAGCTCCTAACCATGTTGGAACACTGCTTATCTCAGGGCCTCCGGGAGTTGAAGGCCTATCTTCTAAGTAGGAGTTTAGATTACTTTCAGAAGAGAGATATCTCTCTTAAAGAGTCATGGAAAAGTCTGTAGCTCCTATTAAAACTAGAAGTTGAGCAAAGGAAAGGCTCAAATTATCTGAAGCTTAGGTCTGTTCTTCCAAATCTCCACACGGCATTTCTTGTGGATTTGCATCACACTGTCTCTGGAATTTGGATTTAGTACTCTCACAGCCGCTTTGTAGAATTCTGATGAATGAATGAATGAAGGTCTGCACCATCTTTTAGAATCTTGACTTTCAAATTCTTTCCCTGACCATATTTTCACTGTTTTCTTCTTGGTCTTCTTCAAGTAAATCATGCTCCTTCATGCAACATGTAAGTATGTAATGTTCAGCTCTGAGCTGAACATTACATAGACTAAATACAAATACATAGAATAAATCTATGTATTTACCAAGTTATATGGATTTAATTATATAATGCAGACATAGTGCAAATATTTCTTGAGGGAATTTGTTCTAATCTCTAATATTAGATCCAAGTGCACGCACATACGAATGCGCACACACACACACACACACACACACACACACACACACACACACACACAGTTTGTCTTTGTTCCTGTCTAAAGCCTTCCTCCATTGACTGACCTGGTCTAGTTTGTTCTAGAAAGCGTTTTTTCCTTAAGGACAAGGACTATGTCTTTGATTCCTCATCTGTGCAGTTGAACTTCTAGTGTGTATAGAGGAGTGGTTAGTTCATATTTGTTGACCTTGTGATGGAAAGAATCTCACCTAAAGAATTCACCTAATCTGGTGTGACTCAAACTTGCCTGGTCACAAGTATCATCTACATATTCTTGGGTCTGAGTCGGAAATTTGGAGTCAGAGTCTGCAGGGAAGGTGCCTGGTAATCTGTATTTTTAACATGTCAAGTGATTTTTATCACCATACAGGTTGAGGAAACTGATTTCCTCCATTATTACAAGAGTGTAAAAGTCTCTTTTACAGCATCACCAGTGATTTTGAGTTTCATATCTTTGGCTTTAAGAAAGAGAGACTCGGGACTTCCCTGGTGGTCCAGTGATTAAGAATCCACCTTCCAATGCAGGGGACGTGAGTTCGATCCCTGGTTGGGGAACTAGGATCCCACATGCCACGGGGCAAATAAGCCTGCTCACCATAGCTAGAGAGAAGCCTGTGCACCGCAAGGAAAGATCCCGCGTGCCGCAACTGAGACCCGACGCTATAAATAAATAAATAAAATATTAAAAAAAAAAGAGACCCACTCATTTTAATCCATGGAAAGGTGGATTTATTATAAGGACACAGAACATATGTTTGGGAATCAGGAGTAGGCAGTGAAGTATAGCCAAGCCTCATGGAATGAAGTCTCTGTGGTCTTTCATTTATGATGTCCTTGATTTTCTCTGTGCATCAAGTCCATTTTCCTTTTTACACTGGCCAGGCTTCCCATGACTTCAGCTTGTCCATGGTCCATAATGGCCCCTTGACTCCGAGTCACCACACCCTCAGACCCTTGCCCAGGGTCCACTGATTCAGTGTTTCAATTTCCCAATTCAGTATTTCTAAGAGATCACTTATAGGCTCGGCTATAGAGTTCTGAGCCAGGTTATCAGAGATATTATTACAGGCAACCCATGGATGTATTTAAAAATAACACTCCAGGTATGGTTGGGGAAGGGCAAAATAATGCTAATTTTATTATTTGACTATCATGATATTGGGAATGTATTTCTAGGTTAAGATAACGTTTGTTGAAAAACTTCATGGTTATAATTTTGGACCACTGGAGAGAAGTTTGAAACCAGTTTGCACTATGGCTTATTCAGTTGTAGACAAGTACTCTTTAGAGTTGTGGAACTAGAGGTATGCAAATAAATAACTAGCAGCAAGTAATAAAAAAATATGAGAAAGTTTTGAATAGCAACATGATTTTGTGTAGTTAGAGTTTCCAAAGTTTTCACTCCATGTTGACTTTAGCTTTGGGGGCTTAAAGGGCCCTTCCAGGATGTACTTGGAAGTTATGAGAAAGGATCAGAGACATAAAGACAATAGTCTAGGTGAGACTGCTTTTCATCATGTTCTCTTTCATTTAGAGTGGATCAGGAAGCTCTCCAGTTCTTAGAGACCAGGTTAGAAATTAAAAATCAAGCCGGTTTGTCTATCTTGGCCCCAATTTTCCAGTCCAGGTAGACTGTTGTCCCAAGGAAGAACATAGCATGAGCTGACTCCTTTTGAATTACTCCAGCTTTTGGGGGTGGGGAGGAACTTTCACGTACAGACTATGGCTGTCAGTTCACTCTCTCATTGAGCAAACGTTTAAATCAAAATAAAATTCCCTTCTGTCTGATCTCAGATTTACCACGGTTCTGGGAAATGTTGCAGAATCTAAGACAATGTTATTTCACTAAAAACGGTTGTGTCAGAAACTAAGAGTCATGTCAAAAACTTCTAGCAGTTTTGGCTCCAAAAACCCACGTGATGTCTGGTGACAAGTTCTTTTGAGGCCCAAAAGATAAAAATATTATTTAGAGGCAGAGAGAAACGACTCTCTATTCTCTTGTTCACATATTAGTTACCATTTATTTTCTGCCCTTTCCTTTTTGCCTGTCCTCATGACTGGGTTAGACAGGCTTGAAAAGGAGGCCCATCTCAAAAGAGTCAGATTTTCTTCCCGTTGAAAACGTGGATGGCTGTTGAGTAAGCTCGCTATAATGAGTTTTTGGATTATTCAAGTTTTAAATTATATAGATGTGTTTTTAAATGTGGATATTTGAATCTGGATGCTGTGTCAATCACTCACGTATGCTTGCGAAGCTTACTCATTGCTTACTTGTCATGGGGGCTATGAAAGACACACAAGGTAAAGCTGTATGTCCCTGTTTGGAGTACGTGTCCAGAGAGCGAAATCTATCACACACAAAGCAAAAGAGCATAGCTAAGCACTGGACTTCCTAACACTAAGGACCATAGATATTTAAAGAAGGAAAATTCTGTAATGGACAAATCTTTGAAATAGATTTACAGGGCTTCATGGGTGGGGGCTGATGAGACTATAGAGAAGTTTTACATTCTCTCATTTATATGAAACCTGTTTTTGGAAATCCATTTTCAGTCAGATAAGGAAAATACACATTAAATTTATAAAACTTTCATTTAAAAATACTTTAAAATATTTTCTCTACCAGGGTTTTTAAAGGTATGACGTATGACAAAAGGATCAAACTTCTTCTCTGGAGGTTAACACATTGTTGCAACAGTAGATACAAGATTCATGAACACAAGACACGTACCCATCACGTTCTCTGCTGTTTCTTAATGGCCAGCATAGTGTGTATTACACCGTGGGTACTTGGTGAAAACTTGATTAAATGAATCATGTCCATATAGACAGTGGCTGTGATTTGGTGAGATGCAGGCCAATATGAACAAAGGCACCAAGATGGGAATTAACTTGATTAGAATAGAGGATGGGGACTAGGGGAGTGGTTGAAAATAACACAGCGTAGCTAGGGAAAGGTCAGGCTAGAGAAAGTTTTGAAAGACTGTATGATGTTTAACAGGACAGGCAAAAGACAGCCACTGAGTTTCATGAACAGGAAAATAATGATGGATGCTTTAGAAAAAATACATTGCAAGTTTATGCAAAAGTGAGTTGGACCAATCCAAAAATGGGCCGAAGACCTAAATAGACATTTCTCCAAAGAAGATATACAGATGGCCTACAGACACCTGAAAGAATGCTCAACATCATTAATCATTAGAGAAATGCAGATCAAAACTACAATGAGATATCATCTCACACCGGTCAGAATGGCCATCATCAAAAAATCTAGAAACAATAAATGCTGGAGAGGGTGTGGAGGAAAGGGAACACTCTTGCACTGTTGGTGGGAATGTAAATTGATACAGCCACTATGGAGAACAGTATGGAGGTTCCTTAAAAAACTACAAATAGAACTACCATACGACCCAGCAATCCCACTACTGGGCATATACCCTGAGAAAACCATAGGTCAAAAAGAGTCATGTACCAAAATGTTCATTGCAGCTCTATTTACAATAGCCAGGACATGGAAGCAATCTAAATGTCCATCGACAGATGAATGGATAAAGAAGATGTGGCACATATATACAATGGAATATTACTCAGCCATAAAAAGAAATGAAATGGAGGTATTTGTAATGAGGTGGATGGAGTTAGAGTCTGTCATACAGAGTGAAGTAAGTCAGAAAGAGAAAAACAAATACAGTATGCTAACACATATATATGGAATCTAAGGGAGAAAAAAAAAAAAAAAGGCCATGAAGAACCTAGTGGCAAGACGGGAATAAAGACACAGACCTACTAGAGAATGGACTTGAGGATATGGGGAGGGGGTGGGGTGAGATGTGACAGGGTAAGAGAGTGTCATGGACATATATACACTACCAAATGTAAAATAGATAACTAGTGGGAAGCAGCCGCATAGCACAGGGAGATCAGCTCAGTGCTTTGTGACCACCTAGAGGGGTGGGATGGGGAGGGTGGGAGGGAGGGAGATGCAAGAGGGAAGAGAAATGGGAACATATTGTATATGTATAACTGATTCACTTTGTTATAAAGCAGAAGCTAACACACCATTGTAAGGCAATTATACTTTAATAAAGATGTTAAAAAAAAAAAAAAAAAAGTGAGTTGGAAAGATCAGAGAGGCCAGTTGCTTTATTTGTGAGCTAGTGAGACACAGATCTAGGCGATGAAAGCCGAAATACACCTAAAAGCCATCCTAAAGGGCAGATGCTAGGATCTAGTGATAGAAATACTGGGCTGAAAAAGAAGTGGGAAGTCTGGGAGACTAAAGGAATGAGGTTAGTATCGAAGGGAAGGGGACATTTAGAAAGAGGAACCAGTTTGGATGGGTGTACAATTTGGGAAAGAAAGGTGCCTGGATCAGTTCATGCATGAAACAGTGGTAGGACATCCATCGAAAGTGGTTAGGTTTAGACAAGCTAAGAGCAGCTGGAAGTCAGGGTCAAATTTATAGATCCAGGGAGCATCAATGTGGTGGTGACAGATCAAGACATGTAAGGGTGGAGAGAGATGCGCAGAAGGCAGAGATCCTAGGGGTCAGAATCGGGGCAGTAGCTGGTCAAACTGGATGAAATTCACCTAATGACTCCCTTCAGAGTTGGGTGCATTTCCTATTCATCTTTGATTCCCCAACACGGAGTACCATGACAAGCTTAGAGTGGGAGTGCTCAATAACTATTTGCTAAAAGAATGCAATTCCTGCCTATGCTCTATTAATCCATGGCAATCTGAGAAACTCAGCAGGGCCAATGTCTGAAGTCCTCACTGAGGATGTGATGAGATTAGACAGGGGACACAATTTTCCTTTTAACAGCTTTGAGGATCCTTTTGACCTCTCCTCTGCGTGCCACTTTTTCTTGTTAAGTGAAAAAGAATAAGCAAGACGTTAGCATACCTCTGATGTGTAGTGTGTTTGGGGGTATAAAAGAACAAGTTAAACACCGTCATTCTTTTTCTTAAACAACAAAAAGGAACAAACTCAACAGCAAACTTGTTAAGGATTTACAGTGTGCTAGGTGTTGGGTGTGCCCTAAAGAAACTCAGTCCTATCTTAGATTATAATCAAAGCAGTAATAGGGTCTTTGAAAACCAGCTCCAACCCTACTCCTCAGGATACACCATTTTGTGTCCTCGTTGGCTGGCATCTTTCTTCCATCATGGAGTAACAATATTGCATTAAACAAACCAGCCTTCTAATTCATGGTCCCTAGATGTGGTCATTCCAAATGTGCATGTGTGAGAAGAGCCCATCATATCACATCTCCAATAGATCACGATCATACCTACACTCAAATTACACTACAATTTCTGCAAACACTTGCTTTATTAACTCTCTATACATTCTGTCAAGTAGATGTTGGCAGTCTTCGCTTATGGAATTCCTAAAGTCCAGAAGACCTGCCAGAATATTTCCTTTGCTTTTTTCTCTTTCCTTTTTACTCACCAGGCTTTGAGGGGAGCCTGTGAGTGTAGGCTGTGAGTGTAGGTTTCGCATGACAATCATTTTGGGTGGATGTGAAGTTTTAAATGGTGTCTTTCTTTGCAGATAGGTTGGCAGACAGAATACAGTGGCAAAGTAGATGATTTCAGACTCTCAGCCGAGGGCAGGAAAGCTCATTTTGAATTGCTTATTCATTCTTCCTTTGAGGGCTGGTATCTCAACATTCTACTGAGCACCCAGTTAGTTAGGGTGATTTTATTTGCTGCTTCTTGAAGAGAGTATTTTGTGAAAAGGCAAAATCAAGAAGTTTATTATTATTTTCTTTTAACTTTCTACTGTTTTTCCCCTTTGGCAGAGAGTAGAATCACAGCCCAATGTCCTTTGACTTTCTTGGGCTTGGCATCTCTCCTTAGGGCCTGCTTGTCCTATCTGTCTCTGTGTTTATATAACCGTGGATACCCTGGCTTCTTTCTCCCAAACAGCATGTGATACTTTCAGCTCAGACTTGGCCACTGGCCCCTGGAAGGTTCAACTGCTCGGAGGCTATATAAAGAGGTGTATTAGGGAGCTGAAAGGGAAATGCTTCTTTGGGCCAGGCTTCTCCCTAAACATTACACATTGCTCTCTTTTTCTTCTCTCCCTTCTTCTTGGCTAAACAAGCACCATGAGCTTCATTGGAGGACCTATATGATTACATGATATATAGTTGTGGTACCGCTAAGTTGGGGCATGATTACATGACACATTGTACCTCATGAGTTGGATGCATCTGAGAAGCTAAGTTTCCTTTGTACATTCTAGTTTGGAGAATGGAGAGTGGGACCAGTAGTAGAAGGTACCTACAGGTTGTCATTCATTCAATTCATTCAGTGTACATTTACTGAGTATCCACCTCTGGCCAGCCACTAGGGATTCAGAATTAAAACATGATTCCATCAGCAGTATGGAATGGCAGAAAGACCTTAGGATTTAGAGTCAGAAGACCTGGTTTGAGTCTTGGCTTTGCCACCTGTTGGCTTGAAAAACTAGTATGAGTGCAACATAAAGGGGCACAGAAGGACTGGTTAATTTGGCCTGGGATAATTGGGGAAAGCATCAGAAGTGTGAATGACATTTGAGCTGTTTCTCCAAGAATCACTGAAAGTTTGTCAGGTGGACATGGTGAGGTGGGGATAGATTCCAGATAAATTGAATAGTGAAAGGAAAATAATATGTGATGAAAACGTGCAACATTTTAAGAAGACAGCGAGCTGTCTGGGGAGGCCAGAGCATCCAGTGTATGGAGAGAAACTATTGAGGATATTGCTGGAAAGGTAGATTGGCACCAGGTTGTGAAGGCCCTTGAATGCTTTGAGAAGGAGTTTGGACTTCAGTCGGCTGCCAGTGGTGCTCTAACCTCAGTTTTTAATAAGATGGGTCAAATGCTCAGATTTGCACTTTATATGCTCCTGGCAGCAGCACTGAGGTGAATTGGAAGGGTTGGGTCTGGAGGGAAGGGAGGAAGATGGTATTTTCCCTAGTCCAGTTAAGAGATGAGACATCATTTTTTTTCATGTCTATTTCAATAAAACACCACTAATGCTTCTGCTACAAGGCAAGTCCAGTGAGTGTGTATGGATGAGTAGTGGGAGCATGTCATAGAGAGTAAGTGATAACCGGCTGGTTATCTAGTTGTATTGTGGTGACTGAGAAGTCCCAGGGGAGAAGGTTCTGAGGGTCTCAGGTGCCAGGTTTCAAAGTCCTCAATGGTGGGGGCCCAGCCACCTTTCCAAGGGCAGCATGCTAACCCCTTGGGGTGGTCTCTCTACCCAGATAGCACAACAGAGCACTTAGTTTTCTTTGTGTAAGCCTTTGAACCTCTTTGAAGTCAGGAAGATTTTTCTCTCTGCCACAGCCAGAATGTTAGTCTTCGTTTATGTACTTTTGTAATTAGACTCCATGGGGGATCTATTCTTGGCGACAATCTTAGCTGTGCACTTGGCTGGAAACCACTGTTCTTACATTTGTTGGACACAGCTGGTGCTCTATTGAGCCCGGAGAATAAAAGTAGTGATAACTGTGATGCCAGTCAGAGCCAACTGATAGAGAAATAATATTTCTCTGTGTAAAGGAAAGGAAAGGCCCATTGGTCTGGCTGTTAT
This sequence comes from Balaenoptera physalus, assembly GCF_965194825.1. Taxonomy (NCBI): domain Eukaryota; kingdom Metazoa; phylum Chordata; class Mammalia; order Artiodactyla; family Balaenopteridae; genus Balaenoptera; species Balaenoptera physalus. The sequence continues at coordinate 83,342,254 of NC_138883.1, read as the reverse complement.
GAAGTGGTGGTGAAGTGGGTATTTGTTGCAGGGTCTTGCAGAGGCTGAATGGTGTCACCAGAGTGAGTGAAATGTTCTACTGTGGTAAGTAGGTGGGAAAAGGAGCAAAGTAAATATTGTCCCCTGCAAACGTATAACTTTTTATTTTATGTGAAGGAAATGCCTTCCATGGCAGGAATTCTGGGCCAACTCTCAGGAAATATTCCCATTTTGAATTTAAATCAGGGAGGTAAGTGCTGTAAGGGAAGTATGTACAAGCTGTAATGAAGGCATAAAGGAGGAAGTTATTACTCAGACTTGGGAATGTGGCAGGAGTCAGGGGAGACTTCATGGAGGAGGTGACATCTGAGGTGGATTGGGTAGGAGGGTTAGGCCAGAAGAGGGTGGGAGAATATTTCATGCATCTGCAAGTTCAGTCTCTGGAAATTTGTTTGTAAGATGTGGGGTAGGGGTACAAATGCATTCTTTTGCACATGAATATCCAGTTATCTAGCACTGTTTGTTAAAGATTATTCTTTTCCTCTTGAATTGTCTTGGCCCCTTTGTTGAAAATCAATTGAACATAAATGTGAGGGTTTATTGGACACTTAATTCTATTCCGTTGATTTATATGTCTATCCTTATGTCAGTACCACATCGTTATGATTACTGTAGCTTTATAGTAAGTTGTGAAATTGGGAAGTGTGAGTCCATCAACTTTGTTATTCTTTTTCAAGATTGTTATAGCTATTCTGGATTCCTTGTATTTCTTTATGAGTTTTAGAATTAGCTTGTGAATTTCTGTAAAAAAGTCAGCTGGAATTTGGTAAGGATCTCATTGAAACTGTAGATCAATTTGGGAAGTCTTGCCATCTCATCAATATTGAATCTTCCAATCCATGAACATAGGATGTCTTTCCATTTATTTTGATCTTCTTTAATATCTGTCAGCAGTGTTTTGTAGTTTTTGGTATATAAAATTTGTACTTACATGGTTACATTTAAGGATTTTATTCTTTTTGATGCTAATTACAAATGGAAATTTCTTTATTTTAGTTTTTCATTGCTAGTGTATAGAAATTCAATTGATTTTGTACTTTGATCTTGTATCTAGCAGCATTGCTAAACTCATTTATTAATTGTAATAGTTTTTTTAGTAGATTACTTGGGATTTTCTACATTCAGGATTATGTCATCTGGAGGTAGATTTACTTCTTCCTTTGCTGCCTGGATGACATTTCTATTTCTTGTGTGACAGACTTGGTTAAAGTTTGCAGTACAAGGTTGAATAGAAGTGGTGAGAGTGGACATTCTTGCCTTATTCCTTATCTTAGAGGTCAAGCATTTGGTCTTTTACAATTTAATATGATAGCTATAGATTTTTTTGTAGCTGTCTTTTATCAGGTTAAGGAAATTTCTTTCTATTCCTAGTTTGTGTGTACCTTGTGTGTGTGTGTGTTTTAATTAATTAATTAATTAATTAATTAATTAATTAATTTTTGACTGCATTGGGTCTTCATTGCTGCATGCAGGCTTTCTCTAGCTGTGGTGAGCAGGGACTACTCTTCGTTGCGGTGCATGGGCTTCTCATTATGGTGGCTTCTCTTGTTACGGAGCATGGGCTCTAGGTGTGCGCAGGCTTCAGTAGTTGTGGCACGTGGGCTCAGTAGTTGTGGCTCACAGGTTCTAGAGCGCAGACTCAGTAGCTGTGGCGCACGGGCTTAGTTGCTCCATGGCATGTGGGAATCTTCCCGGACCAGAGCTCGAACCCGTGTCCCCTGCATTGGCAGGCGGATTCTTAACCACCGCGCCACCAGGGAAGTCTCCTGTATGTGTTGTAATCATGAAAGAGTGCTGGATTTTATCAAATACTTTTTATGTGTCTACTGAAATAATCATGTGATTTTTATTCTTTATTCTATTGATGTGGTACATTACATAAATTGATTTTCAGATGTTAAACCAACCTTGCATACCTGGGATAAATCCCACTTGGTTGTAGTGTATGATATTTTTTGTTTGTTGCAGGATTCAGTTAGCTAGTATTTATTTTATTTTATTTTATTTTTTTGACAGCACCGTGTGACTTGTGGGAGCTTAGTTCCCTAACCAGGGATTGAACCCAGGCCATGGCAATGAAAGCAGCAAGTCCTAACCACTGGACCGCCAGGGAACTCTAGTTAATACTTTTAAAAAAAATTTATTTATTTTTGACTGCATTGGGTCTTCGTTGGTGCACACGGGCTTTCTCTAGTTGCAGCTGATGGGGGCTACTCTTTGTTGTGGTGTGCAGACTTCTCATTGTGGTGGCTTCTCCTGTTGCGGAGCACAGGATCTAGGCACGCGGGCTTCAGTAGTTGTGGCACGTGGGCTCAGTAGTTGTGGCACGTGGGCTCAGTAGTTGTGCCTTGTGGGCTCTAGAGCACAGGTTCAGTCATTGTGATGCACTGGCTTAGTTGCTCTGCGGCATGTGGGATCTTCCCGGACCAGGGCTCGAATCCATGTCCCCTGCATTGGCAGGCAGATTCTTAACCACTGTGCCACCAGAGAAGCCCTAGTTAATACTTTTTGAAAGGAGTTTTGCATCTATATTCATAAGGGATATTCATATGCAGTTTTCTTTTTCTTGTGATATCTTTGTCTGGCTTTGTTATCAGGTTAAAATAGAATTAGTTGACAACTGTTCCCTTAGTTCTGTTTTCTAGAAGAGTTTGTGAAGGATTTGTGTTAATTCTTTAAATGTTTGGCAGAATTCACTGGTAAAGTCTATACTTTTGGTGGAACCCGCTCTCGTGAAGACCTCCACTTTTCTTTGTGGGAAATTTTTTGTTTACTAACTCAATCATTTGATTTGTTACAAGTCTCTTCAGATTTTTTATTTCTTCAGTTAGTTTAGATAATTTGTGTCTTTCCAGGAATTTGTTCATTTCAACTAAGTTATCTAATTTCTTAGTACTAAAGTTTTTCCTATTATTCCCTTATAACACTTTATATCTCTGTAAGATTTATTTCTGTAAGGTTTATCATTCCATTCCTAATTTCAGTAGTTTGAGTCTTCTCTCTTTTTTTGTCAGTCCAGCTAACAGTTTGTTAATTTTGTTGATCTTTTCAAAAAGCCAACTTCTGATTTTATTAATTTTCTGTATTTTTTTCTACTCTTTATTTCCACTTGAATTTTTATTATTTTCCCCCATCTGCTTGCTGTGTTTCATTTGTTCTGCTGTGTATAATTGTCAACAGTCATTGAATGGAGCACTTAAAGTCTCTGCATTTTGTTTTATGTAAATTTACCTCAATTTAAAAATTATTTAAAAAGAAAAAGAAGAGTAAAAGGATAGAAAAAATATATCATGCAAGCAGTAGCCATAAAAGAATTGGCTATACTAATATCACTAAAAAGATTGTAAGACAAACACTGTTATTTGAGATAGAGACATTTAAAAATGATCACAGGTTGTTCCATTAGGAATATATAATAATTTTAAACATAGGCACCTCTGTATTTCTTTTTTTTTTTTCCACACACACTGTATTTTATTTTTACAAGAGATAAATAAACTGACACCAAGCATTGTAAATGGACCTCTGTATTTCTTGTTTTGATCACAATAGATTTTTTTTCTTTGCTTGTTCTAGATTTTGTAATGAATGAAACCATGCAGTATGTATCCTCTTGTGTCTGGCTACTTTCTTTCCACACAATATTTTTAAGAGTCATCCACGTTGCTGCATGTATCAGTAGTTTATTTCTCTTTATTGCTGAGTGATATGCCATTAAATAAATAGAACCTAACGCAGCTGCAGATCTGCCCTCTCCAGGGGAGCTGTTCGTAGTTTCTCTCCACTTGCAGATGGGGACACGGAGGAAACTTCAAGAGCATTAGTTCTTTCCTTACTGACCTTGATCTAACTCATGAGGGAGCTCTCAGAGCCTGGAGGAGGATGGATGGCGTGGGGAGCTTGGAGGGTCCTGGTTACCCCCACCTCATCTGCCCCCCACTCCCACACATCTCAGCCACACACCTGGTCTCAGGTGTAGCGCACAAACATACTGGATTAAGAGACAGAGGATGTACTGTCCTGTTCTATCTACATCATTATTTAGTTGAACAAGGTTCACCCCTTTTCTGGATCTTCTTTCCCCTCTATGTAATGAGGAGCTTGACTTGGTCATCTCCAGGGTGCCTTTCATTTCTGATTCACTGTTCAGTTGTTAGTCAATGATAAATAGTTTGAAATCATTTATGAATCACTTTTCTAGTAAAAGCAATTTTAACTAGACTCTTTTGCAATGGTAACCGTCCTCAAAAGAGAAGAACAGCAAAAAGTGGAGAAGTGGTCCTGGAATCCTAATTTTTCCCACCCCACAGTTGTGATGGGTATTGATACCTAGCCTCAGTTATTAAGGAAAATAGATGTCTTCCCGAAAGTCTCCCGACTAACAGTACAGGAAGGAGTACAGTCTGTCAGGAAACCAAGAAATCAAATGACTTCATAAAGGAATTAAGATTCTTAATGTTTGCTCTGGCTTGTAGATTTGGAAGTTAAAAGTAACCTCGGAGAGTTTAGAGTGAAATAGAAATGGATAATATTTAAGGATAGATTTATGTAAGAGGTAGTGAGGAAAGTACTGGCTATGACTGGTTGTGATCTGGATTTTAGTTGGGCACTTCTATCTGAAAGATGTATACTCTTGGTTTAATTCCTTACCGCCTTTGAGCTAGTGTCACCTGTGCAAAAAGAAAGGCGCCGAACCAGATGATGGCTAATGTTTAGCCCCTTTCAGTTCTAACATTTGGCATTTACGATCATAGCGTGCAAACCTGCCAAAACCCATGAAGATGTGCACTGACCAGTCCAAGAGCAGCCTCCAGAAAAGCAGCCCCAATGTCCGGCAGCATAGAATTAGTTAAAACCACAATGGATAATTCATAAACAGAATATTAAGCTGTGGAAGACTATATAAAAGAAAGGAAAAATGTCCATGGCATATTATCAAGTGGAAAAGCAGATCACAAAACATTACTGGTGTTGCCTACTTTTAAAAATGTATATATATATGTGTGTGTTACACACACATGTGCAATTCTGAAATAACGGACACAAAATCTGATTATCTCTGAATGGTGGTTAATAGAATGTTTTCATTTTTTCTACCTATATTTTAACAAGAAATGCATATATATTATGTGATAAGGAAAACAAAATTATTTTTTAATGTGAGAAGAAGCAGTAAGAAAAAGTTTTGGGTTAATGTTCTTGCTTTAGTGTCCGTATGAATTCGAGTACCATATGGGCCTGAGAGGTGTAAGGAAAAGCCTTATAGAGTACTTGAAGGGTAGAAAGGGTGTGGGAACAGACTGCCCACAAGTGCCATCTTTTTTTTTTATTGAAGTATAGTTGATTTACAATGTTGTGTTAGTTTCTGGTGTATAGCAAAGTGATTCAGTTACATATATGTGTGTGTGTGTGTGTGTGTGTGTATATATATATATATTCTTTTTTATATTCTTTTCCATTATGGTTTATTACAGAATATTGAATGTAGTTTTCTGTGCTGCACAGTAGGGCCTTGTTGTTTATCTATTTTATATATAGTTGTTTATATCTGCTAATCCCAAACTCCCAATTTATCCCTCCCCCAGCCCCTTTCCCCTTTGGTAACCACATGTTTGTTTTCTGTCTGTGAGTCTATTTCTGTTTTGCAAATTAAGTTCTTTTGTATCATATTTTAGATTCCACATGTAAGTGATATCATATGGTATTTGTCTTCCTCTTTCTGACTTACTTCACTTAGTGTGATCATCTCTAGGCCCATCCATGTTGCTGCAGATGCGTGCCATCTGCTTTGAATAACAGGACTTATCAAGAAGGGAGAATGGCTTCTTCCCTCCAGCCAGGTGCAGGCGGGGGGTCTCTGAGCTGAGAACGTTTGCTTCAGAGTGGGGTTCCAGGGCTGCTCATGCCCCATCCAGTGGGCAGTGCTGTGCTGGCTCCCCAACGGGGTCTCAGAGGGCCCTCCCAGAAGAAATAGCATTGTTTAAATGAAGACATGTCCCAAACACATTTCTCACTGGTACAGAACCAAGTCGATTATGTAAACCTGGCTCCTTGTTGTACAAATTGGAAAACTAATGCTCAAAATGACTAAGTAGTTAGCCTCAAGTCTCCCAGCTAGTTAATAGCAGAGCTGAGGTTAGAATCCAGGTTGCTTTATTCTTTGGGCAGTGACTTCCTTCACATCCTGTTTCCTTGCTTTCACATCTCGTGTCTTACAGACCCTCAGCACAGCCAGGAAATATACCTGGAAGTGGAAAAGGAGACCAAAAACTAAGGTTATATTCTGGAAAGCCCCTAAGAACAAATTTTCTGTGACTACATAATTGAAACGATAAAAGAGACACAGTAAACCTCCTCCCCATAAAACCTTGTAATAACATTTTCTTTTTTTTTTTTTTACTGTTAATTGTTACTTCTCTTTAAGAGGCATATTACTGCCATGAAATCATCATAAGCTGGTTGTAAACAACCATCAATACATGAGGAGCGCTTGCTTAATAGGAATTCCTGTGAAAAAAGGCTAGAGGAATTCATTACGTTTTCCCAACACCAGTTAGCATTGAAACTCAGCTCGTAAACTGTTACTCCTTTCCTGAGCTATAGATATAGACAAAGTGGTATTGTCTTGATCACGAGACAAAGCAGTCCCACTTTTCTCTGCACTTTGAGACCATATCCAGAATAGCATCCCTAGTCATGAGCGTCACTTAGAGGCTTGAGAGGCTGGCACATTTGCAAACTCCACACTGATCAGTGGGCTCTTGGTGGGAGTACAATGTGTGTGTGTCCAGATAGTAGATGTGTGAGGGATATAGAAAGGAGAAGAGAAGGCAGTATGATGGTAAAAGGATGAAATTTTCAGAGAGGAAGAATTGACTCAACCCAAGGAAGACATTCCTAATAATCGGCAGTCTCCGTCATGGAGGGATTTACATAGGGGTCTATGAGCATTGCTTAAAGATACTGGAGAGAAATTTCCTGCCCTGGGAGGGTGGTGGGGTGGTGGTGGAGATTTGAACTACATCACCTTTCTTTTCCCTCCCAACCATGAGAGATTACAACTCTGAGGCCACAGGCTGTGCAGAGATTTCTAAGACAAGGTCAGAAACAGCAGACGTTAGGGTCAGGAGAAAAAAGGGAAGCACCGTAGTTTGGGTTAATGACAATGGCAGGAGACCGCAAAGAGAAAAGGATCTTGAGGTCTTACTTACTGGTTGCTTTATGCAGATTTCTTCTCCTGGCCCTGGAGAAGAAAGGTTAATTCCTGCATGTCCAGTTCATCTTTTTTTTTTTCACAAAAAAAAGGAGAAAAAATGCAATGAAGCACATTTTGAAAATAGTTTATTGTATCTGGCCTGATAAATCACTACTTTATCTGTTCATTAATTATATTCCATCTTTTCAACTCTAGGAGGATTTCTGATCAGTGCCTGGCATCTCTGTAAGCCCTTATCAAACACATAGTACATACCTAAGAAGATGTGTTCTATCAAAACCCACTAGTCTGAAACCAGGAGGAACAGATCTACTTGCAGGAAGGGTGTTGCAGCTCGCTTAAATTTTTCTCAGCGCTTACCAGGCTAGTTAGGCTCCAAAGAGATTGAGATTTCGAGGACAGTTTCCATACTCAAATTAAGTGCCCACATTTATGTGTGGTAATGCTCATGTTTCTCAGGCTTTGAACTTGATTACTCAGTTGACTATGAGCACCAGAGAATCGAGAAGAAGAGAATGAAGTTTCCAAGGTATACCTTTTACGCATAAAGTCTTTATCAGATGTGAACCCCAACTTGTACATCAACAATTGTCCCACTGGTTGAATGAAAAAAATGTGTATAAATATTACTTCCCCAAAATATTGAGCTAGTAATTACAAACTGTCAAAATAATCACAGTAACATTTTATTAAGGATGGTGCTATGTGGAATTCTATATGGACTGAGCTAATGACGAGGGCCCCTGTCCTTGGGGTTATGTTAGCTCTCAGCTTAGAAGACTTACATAAAAATGTCCATCACCCCAGAGATAACACCCCGGAGACAGCCACGTTATTATTACAAAGCTCAGAGAAACAGATATTTAGATCACGAGCAAGAAATGAAGGTGGTGAAACAGTGTCTGCTCATGAAAAAACCAAAAAAAAAAAAACCCTAACCTCCACAGTTTATTGATAACAGAGTAAGAGGATCCTGGTTACTCAGGGCTCAGGAAACCATGGATGCATAGGCTTGGATCTTTTATTATCACATGGGCCTCTGGGTTAGATTGGGATTCAAATAAAGCAGGTGATGGGAAGAAGGCAAAAATCAAATGACCCAGTAGACCTAACGGTGTGTCTTATTGTCATATTGTGAAAGTCCTACCAGTTTATTTTTGGTGAATGGGTAGAAGTTTAGAATCTATTTATGGGGCTCAGTTATTACCAAGGAGGAAAAAATGTTCTTTAAAGCAGGAGCAACATAAATATCTTTGGGCTTATTGAGTCACAGTTTTCCTTGCTCAATGCTGGTTTTAGAACCTCCCACAGGGACATCTGCCCAAGTTGGTTAACCCTTGCGGGGAAGTGCAACTTCATGGGGTCCTTGTTATCACCCCCTTCCCCAGCTTCTAGCACTTTGGGATAGGAAGAGAGGTTACAATAATGATGACAATGATAATTGATGCATATAATAATAGTAGCTTCAGTTTTGAGGGCTTACTATGTGTCAAGGGCTGTTGAAGAAAAAGCAATTTGTAAAACTTAAGAGTTCTTGGCGGTTAACTTTGCGTGCACATCTTATGACTGCGGCAGCTATTGATGGCTCATCTTTCCATTATGAGCTTTTATCATATTATTATTTCACACACAATGCTGATAACTTCATACATTTCCATGTTTAAGCTCAAGCAAAACTCCACCATTTGCTTGACCTGAACATTTCCTTGTCCATTTATGTAGTGAACACTTTTGTGAGGAAACAGGACCTGGCCAGTTACTTTATGGTCCTGGTCCCACTGAGTATACACTGCTCAGGCATTACGGTCCCCAGGCAGTGCCAGCCTTCTGATGGGAAAAGGCAGAGAGACTTCACACTGCTTCCCAGGATGCCTGTGTGTGTGTGTGTGTGTGTGTGTGTGTGTGTGTGTGTGTGTGTGTTATGGTTGGAGAGCACTGGGCCAGGAACTGCACAAGCATGGCCAGCTCTTTGTCATCTCATAGGTGTCTTCTCTGCACCCCAACAAGTGTGTCAGCAAGAATAGGCTATGCATAAAGCCTGGGCTTTCTCTTTGATTTTAGAATATAAGTGAGAAGATTCTAGAGTCCACTTTGATGGCTGAAGCATAATGGTTGACAACACTGGCTTTGGAATGAGATTCAGTTGAGTATATAACCTCTCTAAGGTTCTTCAGTAATAGGGGGATAATGCTTTCTACTTCACAGGTTTGTGGTATGGATTAAAGGAGATTAAGTGTACTGTTCATTGCTCGCTTGATTACAGCTGGCTCTCCCAATTCTTGTAGGTCTCGGCTATTATACTACCTCCTTACAAGGACTTTCTTCCTACTACTTGTAAAATGTACTCTACCCCTCTTCCCGTAACTTCCTGGCACCTTACTCTGCTTTAGTTGTTTTTATAGTATTTATCATTACTCAAAATACATGTCTATGTTTGCTTTCTTTCTTTCTTTCTTTCTTTTTTTTTTTTTTACTCTTTCTGTCTCCCTCACTAGAACATAAGTTTTATGAGGGCTGGGACTTTTCAGCTTTGTTCTCTCCTGGAGGAGTCATGGCACATAGTAGGTGCTCAATAAATGTGTTGAGTGACTAAATGGATGGATGAGATGAGTGAATGTAAAATGCTTTGTGCAATGGCTGGCACATAATGAGTGCTTGACAGATTGAAATTTCTGCTATCAATTACATGTGTATTGGCACTGGGTAGAAAGCTCTTCTCTGGGGAGAGCTGTCATTCTACTTCTGGTTGAGCCAGACAGAATGTGGATTGGTGGTTGACGTATCATCATTGGTGATTGATGTATCATCATTTAGAGAATGTTACTAGGCTTGGGTGGTGTAGGGGTCAATAAATAGGATCTGGAGGAAATTCCTTAACTCTCCACACATGGAAACTAGGCAGTGCTTGCAGGTCACGATGGGTTACTAGTAACGTTCATTTGGGAGGTCACCACGGCCAAGGCAACCTTGGCTTGCTCCCTGATACACATCATCTGCTCCCGCTTTCCCTTCTGTTACAGGAATAGGGAATGGCCTTTTGCTTTGATGCTTCCCTTCTGGCCTAAACTTGCATAATGGGTATTTATTTATTTTTAAATGTTGCCTACAAATAAAGTCACAAATACAATCAATCCACTTGAACCTCTCTGTAGTGTTCCCTGGCTTCCATACTTACGAAAAGCTCAAGAAATCTTCAGGGTGCTATTTTAATTTATATGCAAGAGACAATCTTTGCCCCTTCCACTTGGTTCCTGCAGACTCAATTCAAGTATTTCTTCTTATGTTAGGGTGCTCATGAAGCAGACGCTAAGATAGTATTAAACGATGCAAGAATTTTCTTGGGGGAAATGCTTGTGTGAAAGGACTCAGGGAGGGAAAAGCTGGGGTTAGCGGTCAGCTCACGATGTGGGCCTGACTCAGTGAAGGGGATCGGAGAGAAGGGTTGGTAGAAGCCGGCTAGACTGCTCTGCAGTCTAAGGCAGCATCAGCAAAGCTCCTAGGAAGTCCTTGTGCCCGAGTCAGCCAATGGAAGGATCTGCTGTCACCCAGGATGGAGTCCCCTATCATTGGCAGGGAGCAGCCCTTGGACTCATGGTGCAAACGCAGCAATAGACTTAAAAGTGTAGCGGTTAGGGCCCTAGGTCGATTCCGTCCCCAGCAGAAGGAGGTCTGTGAGGCACATTCTCATGGTTACTGTACTCCATGAAGCTAGATGGTGCCATAACCATCCCCTAAGCTGGTAGCTTTGCAATGTGGTACCAGGCTGCCAAGTGGGAGAGCTGGTATCAGGCCTCTCACTCAGGAAAATGCAAGTTAAGTGGATTAACACAGATATGATAATAATAGAGAGTAGAGCCCCTTCTTCTAGCAACTACCCCAGCCGCAGTGGTTCTCCAATATTTCCTGACCCAAGAATGCATCACTCAAAATTGATCTATGCCCTCTTAGAGTCCCCTGCATCCCTCTTCCCTAGGACACAAGCTTGCGCTCAGTAGGGCTGGGTCGGTACTAGTTCTGACAGTTACAGCCTCAAAGACCCAGAACCACCACCCACTCTCAGGGGTCAATTTTGGTGTACAGCTCTGCCCACTGGTCCAATCTCTTTCTACCATTATGTTTTCTCTTAAAGGGGATGGTAGCCCTTTCTTGTCCTGGGCCTTGGTTGGAGTCACCCAAGTCCACCCTGATGATTTTCTACTAAGGAGAATCTCAAGGAGCTGGATTTGCAGTCTCTTTCACCTCGGAAGGACATTTAGGTTTCTTCTGAAAATTTCCTCATCCTCTCCCTAGCACTTAACATTTCTAGATCAGCAGTTTACTTGTGGGGGAAAATGATGAACACACACGCTTCACTATAGCCGTACTGTACTTGCTAGCTGAGAATGAGAGCAGTTGATATAACATCTCAGGTGAATATTTTCTGTAATCTGTTGAGAGTTATCAATAACTGGATGGGAAATTACTTGGTGACGGTGTCAGCATTTCATTTTGGGAAGCATTTTTGTGGGCTCAACTCTGTGGCCTCATACCTTTTCATTATTTCTCAACCTCTGGTTGAGGTGGCTTCTCAAAACCAGGAAGTCCTCCTCGTGCATACTTGTGGAGCTGATTTCTGCTAAGTTCCTTTTGTTTTCCTAGAGTTTTGGTATAATGGGACTAGGTCTAACGAAACGAATCAAATGAATGGCTGATTTAATTCTCTGGAGCCCACTCTTCCTCTGGAACACTGACTGTCTAATTTGTCCGTAGGAAGACACAGCTGTTCACAGGCAGCCCGTGTGCCCCAAAGCAAATGAGGAGAAACCTTCCTGTGAACTTCAGAGCACACACTGGAGATGGGTGGGAGGGGGACTTTGTTTTTCTTTTGGCTTGTTGAGCTAAAAGAAAAGGAGCAACAAACTCCTTTTTGAGCTTGTTGCTCCCCCCAGAATGGCTGTAAATGGGGATGAAGGGATAAGACTTGTGACTAATTTCTCTGGGGAGCCTAAGTATCTCCACTCCTGACCCAGCGTGTCGCCTCCCCCGTCTTCCCACTGCAAGATTCATAGCAGCTTTATGACATGTGTAAGGCCAGTTCAGGATGGGGATTAACTCAGTCCTCCCGGCGGTGGTATTCTTTCCATGATGGGGCTGACGCTCCGCCAGTGGAATCCCAGTGAGCCAAGGGAACAGGCGGTGTGTGTCAGGTTGATTCAGCTGAGGAAGTCGTGGCGTTGGGTTAGCCTTATAAGGCTGCAGTTCCGGTGGAAGTGAGGCTGTCTCAGCTTGAAAATTCAAAGCTCTGAGCATTCCCAGATGACATCTGTAGTTTTTCCAGCACACATTTGGCCTCTGTGGAGCCTTGCAGCCCTTTGATTGTGCAATCACAACTTGGCAGGTTGTTCTTCCTGGGAAACATGTACATTTTCAGCTCTGACATCTCAGAAATAATCACTGAAGCATTTTTATTAGGGTGGTTTATCGTAAAGCTGGACCACTCCCCACAACATTTCTTGTAACCAGAACTAGGAAAGTGACAACTTAGGGGGAGGAAGCTATTAGTGGAAGGAGGGCTGGCTGTGGAATTGGATAGACCAAGGTTCAAGTTCTGACTTCCTTATTTTATTTTTTTTTACTTGTTGAAGGACCTTAGATATTCAGGGGCTCAGCTTACTCTTCTGTAAAATGGAGAAAATAGCATCGACCTTGCAGGGCTGTTGTGAGGATTAGATATAATGTAAGCTAAGAGTTAAGTAAATAAATGGACTCAGTAAGTTTTGTATAAGTAAATATGTGATATGTGATGTGTGTGTGTGTGTGTGTGTGGTGATGGTCCTAGTGTAGAGATGGGAGTCGTTATAAGTTGATTGTATATGTCAGGGAATCTTACCTCACTTTTTGGTCCTCAAGAAATCACACACACATACTCACCCATGCTTGCATGCACACATACACGTACGATGTGCGCATATGCACACACACATTCCTTGGAGACCTCAACTTCACTCTTGATAAATAATTTGCTTCCGAGGCTGGTCCAAGACTAAATGTCTGTGGGTTATTCCTCAAACCTCCATACTGTCTGGGAATGTCTGAACTGGGTTCCATGCGATATCCACAGAGGCAATTCTAAGCTTTTCCTTTCAGCCATCAACTTGTAGCAGGTACAATTAAAAGATGACCAATTGCTTCTAACTCTTTTGCTAATATCTAAGATCTGAAGACAGGATCTGAATCCTAGTTTGAGACGTCTGGGAAATATTTTTCTCCAACTCTTGGAATACTTCCCTGTCATTGCAGCATTCATATTGTTTACAAATAGAGTTTATGATGAACTTTCTTTGGCACAGTGAGAAAAGATACAGTCCCTTTCATTAGGAAGTCGCCATGCCAAATATTGGTCACCAGCTTCTTAGCATATTTAGTAAAAGGCTTGATGCCTCATAATGATGAAACGGAGCCCTAAGAAATATACTGGGAAAAAAAAGGATAACTCCTGCCTGGAAGAAACCTTTCAAATTTGACTTGTCATTTCTCTGAGCTATTAATATGTTAAACTTTAATTATTTAATTAGCGAATTGATTAAGCAAAATATTTATTAATAATCCACTATATTCTAGGCACTGTTGAAGTGCTGGGAATACAGTGATGGATGTGACAAAGAAAATTGTCTTTTATGGAGACTATAGTCCATGAGTTAAGAAACAAGGTGCAAAGGGCTGGGGGAAAGAAGTATAGGGCACTGTGAGAGCCTGGGGCAGGGCACTGTGTCTAGACTTTTGGAAAGAGAAAGCAAAGCATAACGGGGGATCTAAGACTGATTTAGTGTGGATGGGTCCTGAGCACGAGGGAGAAAGTGACCATACGTAAAGCTATAGACAGGAGGCGGGACCAGATCACCAAATCTCCCAGGACCTGAAGCCATCGTGGAGAGTTTGGAGTCTATTCTGAGGTACTGGGGAATGTATGAAGGATTTAAAGTGTTTGTAATGGGGGAGGAAGATCAGCATTTCATTTCAGAAAGATCAGTCTGGTGACAATGAGAGTATGGGTTGGAAGGGTTTAAGTCTGGAAGCTGGAAGGATATTTGGGATTTGTTGCTGTGATCAGTGCAAGAGGTGATGGTGGCCTCGACTTTGGCAGTGGAAATAGAAAGGAGTAATGGACTGAAAAGTTTATTTAGCAGATAGCATCAAGGGGACTTGGTAATTTACTGGATGGACAGACTGAAGAAAAGAAAGACGATAAGGATGATGCCAGCTTTTCTAACTTAAGCAACCAGGTATAGGATGGTGCCACTTACTGAGACGGGAGGCATAAGAAGAGCAGGTTTAGGGGAAAGAGAGAATTGCATTTTGGACATATTGAGATTGAAGTGTCTCTGAAATCAAGGAGAGATGTTACATCAATTTTTTTTTGGCCATGTGGCTTCTGCAATCTTAGTTCCCTGACCGGGGATCGAACCTGTGTCCCCTGCAGTGGAAGTGTGGAGTCCTAACCACTGGATCGCCAGGGAAGTCCCTCAAGGGGAGATGTTGAGTACTCAGTGGGCTATTCAAATCTGAAACTCTGAAGACATTTCAAGCCTATAAATATAGATTTGGAAGTTTATCAACAAATAGGTGGTAATTCAAGCCATGAGGATTCACCTACTAAGAGGGAGTGGAGTGAGAAGCAGACCAAGGGCAGATCCTGAGGAATGTAACAGATCAAAGATGGGCAAGGGAAGAGAAACAGCCAAAGGAGACAAGAATCAGCACCCAGAGAAGTAGGAGAAGAATGGGGAAGTGGGTACAGGAGGGTGGGGAAGGGAGGGTTTCAAGGAGGTAGTGGTCAAGTGTGTCTAGTGCAAGTTAGAGGTCAAGGGAAAGAGACAGAGATTGAAAGTTTCCTTTAGGTTTTACAAAAGGGATGGTGGTAGTCGTGGTTTACCTCGGCAATAAGTGGAGTAGTGGTGAGGGAAGCCAGATTTCAGTGGGCTGATGGGAGGTGAACAGGTGGACAAATATGTGAGAGTAGTGAGCTAGGGCAGTAGCTAGAAGGGCACAAGGGAGAGAGCAGATTTACTTCTTTTCTCCTTATCTTTATTCTTCCTATTTGTTTTTTCAAGTTAGGGGAGGCTTGAGAGTATCTAGATACTACCCAGAAGGAGCTGCTAGGGAGAAGTTGAGCTATGAGAGAGCTAACTGACAGAGGGGGGCCCTGAGAGGGAGAGGGGAAATCCCAGATCACCTGTGGAGGAATTAGCCCCATAAAGGGCACCTTTTCTACCGTAAAAAATGAAGAGGAAGGATGTATACAAGCTGGTATTGGTGGCTGAAAATATGATTTTTCCTGTCCTCACCTCCCCCTACTCCAGATCATGGCCCCTTACTTTCAGCTTTATCTTCATATTTATATATAATTTTAAAGTACAAGGATTTATTTACCTGGGCATTTCCCCTTGTGTTTTAGGTCATCAGCTTGTGTCTTTAAAGACTTAACTCTATGTTCTGGAGGTCTAGACATCTGTTGGTTAACTTTGTCGTGCAAAGGAGTATCTTGTCTCATTCACCTAGTACTCTAACTGGCTGTGCAAATCAGCCACAAACACTAGTCAGCACTTTATGTGGGTTGGTGCTTCATCCTTCATTCTTGAAAAATACTTCAAGAGCTATTTTCAGCTCATGAAGGGAAGGGAGTCTAGGTTACATCGCTTAAGCAGTTTGAAAGCGTGGCAAAAAAAGACTTGTCTTTTGAGGAATGATTTCCTTTAAAGTCATTTGGTTGGCTTGGCTCTAAGTGGCTTTATGTCTTAGGGTAGGACTATTCCAGGGGCAGTGGCACTGGAGCAAATAATTAGGTTCTATCCCCTGTATAAATACTGCTTACATGTGTGAAGTTGGGCAACAATGAGTGTTAAAGGCAACTTTGAATGGGGGGAAAGATGCCAGTGTGGCCTCTGGTCAGTGTCCTGAAGCTATTGTGGAAGATAAATGCTAAACCCTCAGGTGTCTTTACATCATCAGCTGTTGAGGATGTAGAGCCTCCTTCTCTCCATCCCCCTGTTGTGTAGTTCGGGCTTCACCTAAAATGTGCGGCCCAGGTGAGGAGCTAGATTATCCAGACCTTGAGGCACTCAGCCCCTGGGAATCTGTAGCCAGGGGAGATTATTTCTGGCTGTTATCTGTGAGAGGACAGCCATGCCTGAGGCTACTCTCAACACGATTGAGCAACCTTCTCAAATCTTGATGACCGCTGGGTCTGGTTCTCAAACTTGGCTGTACATTGGAATCATCTAGGAAGTTAAAAAAAATTACTGATGCCCAGGTCCCCACATATTCTGGTTTAATTGATCTGGGCTGTGATCGGGACACTGCGATTTAAAAACAAACTCTCTAAATGATTCCGATATGCAGCTAAGTTTAAGAACCACTGTTCTAAATCCCTGGAGCTTTTGAGAAATGGGTTGGGCTGGAGATCACAAGATGCAAGAGTACCACAGATAACTTATGAGTTCTTAAAAATACATTTTATTATTGGCAAGACATTGCAACATAATGGACTCCTATACATTTTTCTTTCACAGCTGCATTCATGTTTATTTTCTGGAAACCCTTTGGAATGAAGGGCTTATTCATTACCATAGTTTATTGCATTTACTATCCCACACTGCAGGCATATTCACCAGTGTGGCACTTGGACAAAATAAAAGGGACTATTTCTAGAGGAAACAGTTTGTTTTCCATGTAAGTAGCTTCTGTGGAGAAGATGGAAACTAAGGAAAGGTACTACTTAGAGGGTCTGAATCTCATTTCAGTGAGTGAATTTAGAAATGGTTTCTATATAAGATCAAAGTTCCTGAGGAAATGGGAGCGAAAGCAGGACCCCATGTAAACCCAAAACATGCAGAGCTATATGTTCAAATTCTATACTGCCTAATTCTAACCTGCCTGTGGAAATGAGCCAAGCAATAGCCCAGGTTTTATTTGTTAGCATGACTCTTAGTCTTAAAATCTGTATAAGCTCTACAGGAAAGAAGATTGTAGTCATTTCTATTGGAGCCAAATATGATTTATTTTTAGGTGAAATAAATAAAACCAAAACACATCTTCTTACTTAATTCTCAATACTCCAAGAGGTTAATCCATCAACAGTGTGGTTCCTGGAGAGGGTATCAGAGAGGACTGAAGGTCTGAGAAGGTCTTGTTCTTTGTGACTTGAACAAGTCTGGTCATGAGCATGATACCTAACTTCTCTCCCTTTGGCTTCATCCTGCCCCAGCATTTCCTTAGATTCCTTCAAAGATTTGCTAAAATGCTATTAAGAAAGAATCTTAGTCTTCTGTTGGTGAGAACAACTTCCGAACTGGTGGTTCTTCAGAAGAAAGTCTTTACATATGGAAAATAAAACTTTTCCTTGATGGACAACTCCTCTTGTTGCTTTAAGTTTCAGGTCGTTTATGTGGTAACTGAGTTATTTTCATTTTCTTCTTTGGCATGTTTATGACTGGATTTGTCATTTTCTCAGCCTTAATTATTCAGTCATATTATTACTTTTTAGAAGTTATGAGGTCATTTTACAGCTCTTCACAGCCTTGCCTTCTAGGAATTACATTAATCCGTCGCTCAGATACTCTTTGAGAAGGAAGACATGGCCGTTCATTAGAACCTCTCCTTCGTACAACTTCAACTCCTTTGGGAGCCTTGCACTAAATGTGATAAGGACCAGTGCTCTTTGTGAATGTGGTCAACAAAAAACATCTTCCTGATGTAATGGAGATTGAGATTTTACACAGGAAATTTGGCTGTCATTTCATAATTCAACCCATGCTGCCTCCTGAGCTGTCTCCTGGCAGCCATTCAGCCTTAGAGCTTTCTGTAGAAGAAAACATGACCAGAAACGCTAGTCTCTGAATTCATGAAGCTAGAAATATTGGCTGTTAGAATTTACAGGAGACCTTTTACATGTTTCATGGCAGGGCTCAGGGGCTGGGGTACAAGGCAAGGTTTTAGTCACAGAAAACCTGTGGGACCAGGCAGCAGCCTACAGGCACACCTCGTTTTATTGTGCTTCCCAGATAATGCATTTTTCACAAGCCGAAGGTTTGTGGCGATCCTGCGTCGAGCACATCTATCAGCACCATTGTTTCAACAGCACTTGCTCACTTCGTGTCATATTTTGGTGATTCTCACAATATTTCAAACTTTTTCATTATTATTATATTTGTTATGGTGATCTGTGGTCCGTGATCTTTGATGTTACTATTGTAATTGTTTTCGGGTGCCACAAAACACATATAAAAGCATGAACTTAATTGATAAATGTGTGTGTTCTGACTGCTCCACCGACTGGCCTCTCCCTCTTCTTGAGCCTCCCTATTTCCTGAGACACAACAATATTGAAATTAGGCCAATTAACAACCCTAAGTGTTCAAGTGAAAGGAAGAGTCACACATCTCTTACTTTATTTTATTTTATTTTATTTATTTATTTATTTTTAACATCTTTATTGGAGTATAATTGTGTGTGTTATATTGGAGTATATACATATATTGGAGTATAATGGTGTGTTAATTTCTGCTTTATAACAAAGTGAATCAGCTATACAAATACATACATCCCCATATCGCCTCCCTCTTGCGTCTCCCTCCCACACTCCCTATCCCACACCTCTAGGTGGTCACAAAGCACGGAGCTGATCTCCTTCAGTGCTTTGTGGCTGCTTCCCACTAGCTATCTATTTTACATTTGGTAGTGTATATATGTCCATGCCACTCTTTCACTTCGTCCCAGCTTACCCTTCCCCCTCCCCAAAAAACCTAGGGGCAGGACAGGAATAAAGACATCTCTTACTTTAAATCAAATGTATAAATGATTAAGCTTAGTGAGGAAGGCATGTTGAAAACTGAGATAGGCCGAAAGCTAGACCTCCTGTACCAAACAGTCAGCCAACTTTTGAATGCAAAGAAAAGGTTCTTTAAGGAAATTAAAAGTGCTACTCCAGTGAACATATGAATGATAAAGTGAAACAGCCTTATTGCTGATATGGAGAAAGTTTTAGTGGTCTGGATAGAAGATCAAATCAGCCACAACATTCCCTTAAGCCAAAGCCTAATCCAGAGAAAAGCCCTAACTCTCTTCAATTCTTTGAAGGCTGGGAGAGGTAAGGAAGCTGCAGAAGAAAAGTTTGAAGCTAGCAGGGGTTGATTCATGAGGTTTAAGGAAAGAAGTCATCTCCATAACATAAAAGTACAAGGTGAAGCAGCAAGTGCTGATATAGAAACTGCAGCAAGATATCCAGAAGATATAGCTAAGATAATGAATGAAGGTGGCTACACTAAACAACATATTTGCAATGTAGAAAAAACAGCCTTCTGTTGGAAGAAGAAGCCATCTAGGACTTTCACAGCTAGAGAGAAGAAGTTGATGTCTGGCTTCAAAAGTTCAAAAGGATAGGCTTACTCTCTTGTTAGGTCTAATGAAGCTGGTGACTTGAAGCTGAAGCCAATCCTCATTTACCATTCCCAAAATCCTAAGGTCCTTAAGAATCATGTTAAATCTATTCTGCCTGTGTTCTATAAATAGAACAACAAAGCCTGTATAGCAGCACATCTGTTTCCAACATGGTTTACTGACCATTTTAAGCCCACTGTGGAGACGCATTGATTCAAAAAAAGATTCCTTTCAAGATATAACTGCTCATTGACAATGCACCTGGTCACCCAAGAGCCCTGAAGAAGATGTACAAGATTAATGTTGTTTTCGTGCCTGCTAACACGACATCCATTCCGCAGCCCATGGATCAAGGAGGGATTTTGAATTTCAAGTCTCATTATTTTTGAAATATATTTTGTAAGGCTATAGCTGCTATAGATACTGATTTCTCTGATGGATCTGTACAAAGTCAATTGAAAACCTTCTGGAAATGATTAGTTATTCTAGATACCATTAAGAACATTTGTGATTTGTGGGAAGAGGTCAGAATATCCACATTAATATGAGTTTGGAATAAGTTGATTCCAACATTCAAATATCCAATAACCCTGTATAACTTTGAGGGGTTCAAGACTTCAGTGGAGGTAACTGCGAAGTGGTGGAAATAGCAAGAGAACTAGAATTTGACATGGAGCCTGAAGGTGTGACTGAATTGCTGTCACAATGATGAATCTCCTCATCAAACTTGAACATATGAGGATTTACTTATAAATGAGCAATGATATTGGTTTCTTGAGCTGGAATCTACTCCTGGTGAAGGTGCTGGGAAGATTGTTGAAACGACAACAAAGGATTTGGGATATGACATACACTTAGTTGATAAAGCAGTGGTAGGGTTTGAGAGGACTGACCCTGATTTTGAAGTCCTACTGCCCTGATTTTGAAGTCCTACTGTGGGTAAAATGTTATCAAACTGCATTGCATGCTACAGAGACATTGTTCATGAAAGGAAGAGTCAATCTACGTGGCAAACTTCATTGTTGTCTTATTTTAAGAAATTGCTGCAGTCCCCCCAGCCTTCAGCAGCCACCACCCGGATCAGTCAGCAGGCATCGACTTGGAGGCAAGACCCTCACCAGCAAAAAGACTACAAATCACTGAAGACTCAGAAGATGGTTAGCATATTTTAGCAAGAAAGTATTTTTAAATTAAGGTATACACATTGATTTTTTTTAGACACAATGCTTTTGCACACTTAAAAGACTACAGTGTAGGGCTTCCCTGGTGGCACAGTGGTTGAGAATCTGCCTGCCAATGCAGGGGACACGGGTTCGAGCCCTGGTCTGGGAAGATCACATATGCCGCAGAGCGGCTGGGCCTGTGAGCCACAATTACTGAGCCTGCGCGTCTGGAGCCTGTGCTCTGCAGCAAGAGAGGCTGTGATAGTGAGAGGCCCGTGCACCGCGATGAAGAGTGGCCCCCGCTTGCCACAACTAGAGAAAGCCCTCGCACAGAAACGAAGACCCAACACAGCCATAAAAAAAAAAAAAAAAAAAAGACTACAGTATAGTGTAAATGTAACTCTTATGTGCACGAGGAAACCAAAAATTTTGTGTGACTTGCTTTATTGCGATATTCACTTTATTGTGTTAGTCTGGAACCAAACCCTTAATATCTCTGAGGTGTGCCTGTAGTTACAGGAAATACATAATTCAAGGCAGAAACAGAACTTGCAACAAGATCAGCTTCTGCTGAACCGATGAACTCTTGAACCTCTCATTTTCCCTCTAGAGCATGTTTGAACTGAGGGTCTGTTGTAGGTCTGACCCTACCAGTGGAGATTAAGTGGCCCAGTGGTGAGAGTTGGTGGTAAATAAATCCATGTATTGCTGTAAAGCTTAATCAAAGGATTAAGCTTTTTTATGCTGTGGACCCTTTAGCAGTTGGAGAAGACTATAGTACCCTTCTCAGAAAAATATTTTTTTTAAATTGAAAATAAGTATGTAGGCCATCTGTATGTCTTCTTTGGGGTCATCTGCCCATTTTTTTTTAACATCTTTATTGGAGTATAATTGCTAACCCTGATGTATTAGTTTCTGCTGTATAACAAAGTGAATCAACTATACATATACATATATCCCCATATCTCCTCCCTCTTGAGCCTCCCTCCCACCCTCCCTATCCCTTCCCCTTAGGTGGTCACAAAACACCGAGCTGATGTCCTTGTGCTATGTGGCTGCTTCTCACTAGCTATCTATTTTACATTTGGTAGTGTATATATGTCCATGCCACTCTCACTTTGTCCCAGCTTACCCTTCCCCCCTCCCCGTGTCCTCAAGTCCATTCTCTAAGTCTCCGTCTTTATTCCTGTCCTGCCCCTAGGGTCTTCAGAACCATTTTTTTTTGCTTTTAGATTCCATATATATGTGTTAGCATACAGTATTTGTTTTCCTCTTTCTGACCTACTTCACTCTATATGACAGACACTAGGTCCATCCACCTCACTACAGATAACTCAATTTCATTTCTTTGAATGGCTGAGTAATATTCCATTGTATATATGTGCCACATCTTCTTTATCCATTCATCTGTTGATGGACACTTAGGTTGTTTCCATGTCCTGGCTATTGTAAATAGAGCTGCAATGAACATTGTGGTACATGACTCTTTTTGAATTATG
Organism: Balaenoptera physalus; assembly: GCF_965194825.1. Classification (NCBI taxonomy): domain Eukaryota; kingdom Metazoa; phylum Chordata; class Mammalia; order Artiodactyla; family Balaenopteridae; genus Balaenoptera; species Balaenoptera physalus. The sequence continues at coordinate 83,319,923 of NC_138883.1, read as the reverse complement.
TTTTTCTCTGGGTATATGCCCAGCAGTGGGATTGCTGTGTTGTATGGTAGTTGTATTTTTAGTTTTTTAAGGAACGTCCATACTGTTCTCCATAGTGGCTGTATCAATTTACATTCCCACCAACAGTGCAAGAGGCTTCCCTTTTCTCCACACCCTCTCCAGCATTTATTGTTTGTAGATTTTTTGATGATGGCTATTCTGACTGGTGTGAGATGATACCTCATTGTAGTTTTGATTTGCATTTCTCTAATGATTAGTGATGTTGAGCATCCTTTCATGTGTTTGTTGGCAATCTGTATATCTTCTTTGGAGAAATGTCTATTTAGGTTTTCTGCCCATTTTTGGATTGGGTTGTTTGCTTTTTTAATATTGAGCTGCATGAGCTGTTTGTATATTTTGGAGATTAATCCTTTGTCAGAAGCTTCATTTGCAAATATTTTCTCCCATTCTGAGGGTTGTCTTTTCATCTTGTTTATGGTTTCCTTTGCTGTGCAAAAGCTTTTAAGTTTCATTAGGTCCCATTTGTTTATTTTTGTTTTTATTCTCATCACTCTAGGAGGTGGGTCAAAGAAGATCTTGCCGTGATTTATGTCAAAGAGTGTTCTGCCTACGTTTTCCTCTAAGAGTTTTATAGCGTCTGGCCTTACATTTAGGTCTTTAATCCATTTTGATTTTATTTTTGTGTATAGTGTTAGGGACTGTTCTAATTTCATTCTTTTACACGTAGCTGTCCAGTTTTCCCAGCACCACTTATTAAAGAGGGTGTCTTTTCTCCATTATATATTCTTGCCTCCTTTATCAAAAATAAGGTGACCATATGTGCGTGGGTTTATCTCTGGGCTTTCTATCCTGTTCCATTGACTATATTTCTGTTTTTGTGCCAGTACCATACTGTCTTGATTACTGTAGCTTTGTAGTATAGTCTGAAGTCAGGGAGCCTGATTCCTCCAGCTCTGTTTTTCTTTCTCAAGATTGCTTTGGCTGTTCAGGGTCTTTTGTGTTTCCATACAAATTGAAAAACTTTTTGTCTTAATTCTGTGAAAAATGCCACTGGTAATTTGATAGGGATTGCATTGAATCTGTAGATTGCTTTGGGTAGTATAGTCATTTTCACAGTATTGATTCTTCTATATGTGGAATCTAGAAAAATGGTACAGATGAACTTATTTGCAAAGCAGAAACAGAGACACAGATGTAGCGAACAAACTTATGGATGCCAAGGGGGGAAGGGGAGGTGGGAGGATGAATTTGAATTGGGAGATTGGGATTGACATATATACACTACTATGTATAAAACAGATAACTTATAAGAACTTACTGTATAGCACAAGAATCTCTATTCAGTGCTCTGTGGTGACCTAAATGGGAATGAAATCCAAAAAAGAGGGGATATATTTATACATATAACTGATTCACTTTGCTGTACAGCAGAAACTAACACAACATTGTAAAGCAACTCTATGCCAATAAAAATTAATAAAACAATAAAATAAGTATGCAGGATTACAAAGAATACTTTTTATTGAAATATAGTTGTTAAAACCAAAAAAAATTTAATATAGCAATGTATGTGCCTATTCATTAATGCATTATGTAACAGATCTACCAGTGGGTTTAGCGGCTATCATTAATTTCAAATTAGTGATGCATAAATATGGCATTCCGAGATTTCTGTAGTAACTGTAATATGATGTGTGTGTTTAAAATGTGTGAAAGTTTCATGCACTCACAGAGGGAAGACCGTGTGAAGACAGTGGAGGAAAAAGGCCCTATGTAAGCCATCTCTCTTTCTTTAGAAGAAACCAAACCTGCCAACACCTTGATCTTGGACTTCTAGCTTCTAGAATTGTGAGAAATTAAATTTCTATTGTTTAAGCCACCTAGTCTTTATTACTTTGCTGTGGCAGCCCTAGAAAAGTAATACAATTGATACAACCATTCAAGTGTTTTTTCTCCATGGTTTTGCTAGTAAAATTCTCGGGTTCCTTTCCTCAGCTCAGAAGAGGAGGACGCTGGTAGAAATAACCTCCTGCCAGTGAAAACCATGGATATTTTTGGGCAGTGGTTCTTAACTAAGGTCATAGATAGACTTCAAGGATCCTTATTATATTATTTCCTCACTTTTCTAGCAGTAGGGTCCAGAACTTCCATAAGATTCTCAAAGGTTTATGACTTTCCAAAAGTGTGTAACCACCATTTTGGAATTTGTTGTATATTCTGAGCCTCTCTACCTTGGCTCCAACTGCACACAGAGTGTGCCCGAGGTCTTTTGACCAACCCTGCAACTGAAGTTGTCTATTTACATGGTCCTTGTAAGTGGGGCTGCCCATGTACTCTGAGAAATATATGAAAGCTCAGAGAACAAGGTGAAGGCATTTATTTAGGTGTATGTTAAGAATAAAGCATGGCGTTAGGTGTATAAGGCAATATCCCTCATGTCATATGTTGTGAGAGTTTCAAACCTGGACACTTTCGAGTTTTATAACCCATGAGTCCTGGCTTTTTTTTTTTTGGCTGAGGCCATACAGATAGCTCTGCTATTCCTGACCCTGTGAACTGCCATGCGCTTGCCAAGCCTATGGCCCACATGTGGTTCCATGGAGCCCCACCCTTTTCACAAGAGTAACTTTGTATAAGCAGTTTCATGACTGGCCTGCTTTCAGGAGAGAGCTGGGAGAGAAGAGAGAGAGAGAGAGAGAGAAAAAACCCTGACAATACAAAGTGCTGGTGAAGATGTGGAGCAACTGGAACTCTCATAATTGTTGATAGAGATACAAAATGATGCCACCCCTCAGAAAAAAAGTTTGACATTTGCTTATAAAATTGAACATACATTTACCATATGGCCATCAATCCCACACTTAGATGTTTGCACAAGAGAAATGAAAACAGGTTTATATTAAACCCATATGCAAATATTTACACAGATTTATTCACAACAACCTGGAAATGCAAACCGCCCAAACATTCTTCATTGGGGAAATGGATAAACAAACCATGGGGCGTTCATCCAGTGGAATAGTACTCAGCAATAAAAAGATGAACTTTTCATATAAAAATGGCTTGGCTGAATCTCTACTGCTTTGTGTTAAGTTAAAGAAGCCAGACTCAAGGCTCCATAGTGTATGATTCCATTTAGGTGATATCTGGAACAGGTAGAGTTGTAGGGACAGAGAACAGTTGGTATTGCCAGGGTTAAGAGTGAAGGGAGTAACACACCATTGTAAAGCAATTATACTCCAATAAAGATGTTAAAAAAAAAAAAAAAAAGAGTGAAGGAAGGGTTTGACTACCAATGGGCATAACCAGTGATTTTTTAGGTGTAAAGGAACAGTTCCATATCCTGATTTTGGTGGTTACACAACTCCGTCAAAACTCACTGAACCATAAGCCAAAGAGAACTGATTTTACTGTATTTAAACTTTAAAATAAATTCAGAAAAGCAGAGAAAAAGAAAAAAAAAGAAAAGAAAGTATCTCCTGGCTGGAGCACAGCTAATTTCAGAGCCAAGAGGGAGCTCGAGGTCACAAGGGGACATTCCGCTCACTACTGCATGTTCCACTGGCTCTAGCCAGACCCTTGGTGTGGACAGGCAGTGGGAAGAACATGGCCATTTTCAGGGTGCAGAAGCCCTGAAGTTTGACTCAGGAAACTAGAAACAGAGATAAACCTTGGGAAACGGCAGTTGTGTATAGGAGGACAAATTAGTCTTCTCAGAATGAAGTTTGAAACAAATATTTTGGTGTTCCCTTGTTGAGTAAGAACAATGCAGATCAGGGCTCCTTGTGATTGGCCAAGAGATCTGAAAAGCTGCTGGGAGGCTTCCAAAGCTTGGACCCTTCTCCGTGTCTTTCTTCTTTGCTAGCAATTCAGTGAGTAAATGCTGTGTCTGTAAAGGGAATCAACTCTTCGGGGAAATCAGGCTTTACTGCAGCAGATTTTAAGCCATTATGTAAGAGTTGATAGGCTCTGCTTTTACTCTCAAATGTCAGGCAGGGGAAGAAGCATGTTATTGTGGAGAGAACAGAGGGTTTCACTTTAAGCTTACTTGGGTTACTACAGGCTTCGTGATCTTGTGCCAGTTACTTACCTTCTCTGAGCCTCCATTTCCTCCTCTTGGATATAAGGCTGTTGTGGAGATCAGAGATGAGGCAGAATGAACTATTTCCACCCGTCCCCCCACCCCACCCAATCTGAAAGGGCTGGGAGAGCCATCCTTAACCAATGTTCATCAGGAGCAGTTCAGGGTCAGAGCCACGTTCACAGGAGGGATATCCTTTCCTGATACGGGATGGAAGATAGATGGTGGTGAAGGGTGTCTCCAGAAAAATACAATGCCCATCTTAGCATGGCAGCGTGCATCTTAGGTAACTGGTGAGAAGTTCACTGTAACTCTTTTCAGTGGGAGGCTGGGCAGGAATGAGGGCCTGCTATCCTCCCAACACCTGGACCAGGGTTTCCTCTTTTTTGCCTTTGGGTTTGGCAAAACACGGGCAGAAGGATCCCTCCATTTGTCTCCTGATCAAGCTTGAGGGCTAGAGTCTGGAAACCTCCATTTTTGGGGAGCGGGGATTGGAGGTTCCTTAGGTGGAGATAGAGGTATGGGGGATGTTGAGTGAGTGGGTTATGAAAGGAAGAGATAGAGAGAGAATGTGAACACAGTGTTGTGCGGTATGGTGCTTTCTGACCCCCACTTCTGTCTGTAAGTCTTCTTTGTGTGGTGAAAGGCAACAAAGTTAGAAAAAAATGACCACCTCTGTTCCTTTTTTACTGAACTGCTCAGTGTAACGGTCTGAGTGATCCTTCATCTTCATTTGCTTATTTACATTCATGATTCTGCATGTTGGGTCTGGCAAGACTAATTAGGTAGAGGTACTTGGTGACAGGGACCTTACCTGTTGTGTGCTCATTACCATAATCACCTTAGTTAATGTTTACCTAGCACTACTACATGCCAGCCCTGTTTCAAGCCCTTTGATCACTTCAACATATATTTCATCCTCACATGAACCCCAGGTGTGTACTTTAATTTACAGATGAAGAATGAAGATGAGGCATAGACGGGTTAAGTACCCTGGACTTGATCACACGGTGAGAGAAGAATTTAGACCTCGGCCATTTGGATCTAGAGCCCATACTCTTACACACTATCCTATCCACAGAGCCCCAGCCACCTCCAACCCACATGGGAAGAGGCAAGAATTAACTCTCAGAGAGAAACTCCAGGTTTGGTTTTGAGATGATGAGGATGGGTGTAGCAATAATTAACGGCTTGGAAGGGCGCCTGCATGTGGCTGATGTTTTTACCATCAGCACTGCCATTGCTGTTAATCGTTCTCTCTGTCTCCCAGGAAAGATGACCCGGCCTTCACTCCTGGTTATTTTTGTGTTCTCTCCATGGCTGTAGCATAGTGAATTGCACTTTGGTTAGTTTCTACCTAGATGAACTTTTCATTAAAAGCAGTTGGTTTAAAAACAACAAATAGAAAAAAATCAGATCTTGCTTGGGATTGATGATCAGATAACATAACAAATTCCACCCTCAACTGAAATGATAACCAAGAAAGCAGGCAGCCTGTTTAAGATTCTGAGGAGCCTGAAGTCCTCGCTTCTATAGAAAGAAAGGTATTGATTTGTTTCTTAAGGCCATTTGAGCATCGCATTTCTCGTAAAGAAAGGATGCTTAGGGACTGTCTCTTTTCCACTCACACATTCACTTTGTGCCTGGTGAGTACAGAGCAGCGGGCTTGTGGGGCATAGCCCATCTCTTCAGGAATATCCTAGAGGAAAACCATCAAGAGTTCAGTATGGACATAAAGCAAAAACAGGACGGGATTTAAAGGGAGTACCCTGGGCATCAGTTCAAGGCCTTCCTGTCTCAGGCCTGAAGTCCCAGTGTTGATAGCTAATCACCACTGACCTCAAATTTTCAGAGCCATGAGGACAGGAGTCCTGTTGTGTGGTCTGTGCAAGGCTGTTGTCAGGGTCCTTTGCCTCGGCAGGTTGAAGTTGTGTTCATGTTTGGGTCAGTTCTCCTGATGGGTTAACAGAGATGCGAGTCTTCTGAACTGCCAGCAAGTGTTACACACTAAGAGCTTTTTTTTTAACCTATGTCTCAAGTCTACTTTACTAGTAATACATTAATTAAGCTATGGAGGACTACTGGTGTTTCCTACTCAAAACACTATTCTGTAAGAATTCTTGATGCCATGGAATATTTGACATTTTGCAAAGCTCCCACTGGAACTACCCACAAAGAGCTGAAATTTCCACAGTTTTTGGAAAGGTTGCCTTGTTGTCAGTGCATTATCAGTGGTGTTTTGAAGTTGTTTTTCATAGTTTTCAACGGCTGCTCTTCTTGTATTAATGACTATATTTAAAAATTTAAGGATGTATGCTTATTAATTGTTTCACCTTAGGGTAATTATTATATTACTACCATTTTTATTTTTATTTTTTTTTAAATGAAGGTCTTTTTTTTTTTTTTTTTTTTTAAACACTATTTTATTTATTTTATTTATTTATGGCTGTGTTGGGTCTTCGTTTCTGTGCGAGGGCTTTCTCCAGTTGTGGCAAGTGGGGGCCACTCTTCATCGCACTGCGCGGGCCTCTCACTATCGCGGCCTCTCTTGTTGGGGAGCACAGGCTCCAGACGCGCAGACTCAGTAATTGCGGCTCACGGCCCAGTTGCTCCGCGGCATGTGGGATCTCCCCAGACCAGGGTTCGAACCCGTGTCCCCTGCATTGGCAGGCAGATTCTCAACCACTGCGCCACCAGGGAAGCCCCCATTTTGATTTTTTTCATGCTTTTCTTTATCTTTTTCCATCACTGAGATCTTTCCCCTAGTGAGTGGAAATTGGTGGGGTAGATGGGTCACTGGATCTTTTTGGCTCCATCTGTTAAGAACCATTGGATGGAACATGGTGTTAAGGATCTAGTATCAAGTTACTGCCATTGATACATTCTTGCTTTTCTACCAGGTTGTCCTTCTGGGCTTGCTTCTGTGAGCCCAGTGGCTTCGTCTATGAGGGCAGGGCCAGCAGGGCAGGTCAGAAGCACAGCCTCTGACAGAAATAACAAACAAAAAACCAAGCCAAACCACCATCAGTACTACCACCACTGACAACAACAGCAATAGCAAGAAACTCCAAAGGACATTTTCTATTGTTGCAGAAAGGTGTCCTTTCAAATAAGAACCAAGGCCTTAATATAACTTCTTCAAAATCTGGAGACATAGGTCCTACTGTCTATACAGTCAAATCTAGACTCTATTCCTAAGATGAGGCTTTGAGGCTTTTTATAATACTAGTTGGCTTTGCCCAGCTGTAAATACTACCTTTCATCCATCATCTCACACTTTGGCTTGGAGGACTGTAAGGGCCACTCCCACATAGGCACTGCCATCTCTATGCCTTTGCTGAGGCTGTAACCTCGGTGTGCAAGTGTCTGTCTTCTCTCCCTCTTCTCCAGATCTCCATGCATCTGCCCATGCTCATTCACATGCCTGGACACACACCCCTTGACTCTCTGATGAGCTCTAACATATCCTTAAAGATCTAGGGCAGCCTTTTGTTATTCTCTTACAGCATTTACATCATAGTACATGTTCAGGTTTAGGAGAGCTGGTTTTGCTCTTAGTTCCATTATGCAACTGGATCAAGACCCTCGCTTCTCTTTTTTTTTTTTTTCCTGGAAAATGGCAGCAATAATCCCTTTTGTCAGGTAAAGTTTATTAAATATTTGTGGGACTCTTCAGATAAAAGAATTAATTTAATGGAATGAGTTTTGTGTAATTTGACCAGTGAGCCAAATCCTTTCTTTTTTTTTTAAATTAATAAACTTTATTTTTTAGACCAGTTTTTTAAAATTGAAGTATAGTTAATTTACAGTGTTGTGTTAGTTTCAGGTATACAGCAAACTGTTCAGTTCTCTCTCTCTCTCCGTCTCCTTATATATATATATATGAATATATATAAAGAATATATATATTCTTTTTCATATTCTTTTCCATTATAGGTTATTGTAAGATATTGAATATAGTTCCCTGTGGTATATAGTAGGTCCTTGTTGTTTATCTATTTTATATATAGCAGTTTTATCTGTTAATCCCGTATTCCTAATTTATCCCTCCCCCTCAACTTTTCCCCTTTGGTAACTATAAGTTTGTTTTCCATGTCTATAACTATTTGGTAAATAATTTCATTTGTATCATATTTTAGAATCCACATATAAGTGATAGCATATGGTATTTGTCTTTCTCTGTCTGACTTCACTTAGTATGATCATCTCTAAGTCCATCCATGTTGCAGCAAATGGCAGTACTTCATTCTTTTTTATGAGCCAAATCCTTTCTTGCCTTTGATTCTGATTTATGTCTGTTTATATGTGTGTTTGTGAGAGAAAAGGCCTAAAGTGGAATGTATGGATGCTGTTTCCTGCTTGCCCAATGAGCTCAGTCAAATGGACCCTGTGGTATTTCCATTTTATTCCACGCAGTATAGAAAACATCGACTGTTCAGTCAGTGACAAGTTTCCAGTGAGCAACAGCTCTGCGAGGGACACATTGTTAGGAAATGTACAGGGTTGCACAGTAGGGCTATAAAGTTTGATTAGTCCAATGGAACATTCTGTACTTTGCAAGAGGAGCAAGACAGATGTTTTTCTGAATTTCATTTAAAAGGCATTTTCCTCAGATTTATACACTGAACCATAGGACCCATATGTTTTTTTCATAACTCTCTCACCCCATGTGTTACCCATTATAGATTCAGAAGGCTCCAAACACCAAAGCCAGTGTGAGTCAGCAGAGGTCATATGCAGATAAGAGGTTGTTTCGAGTTATCTCCTCTCTGGGGCTTCCTTGGCCCATCCTGACCACCACACACAAGATACCCTCCAGAATCTGGAGCTGGGTCCTCGCGCTCCTGAATGCAAACGCTAGGACTTCAAACTAGATCTCCTGGGTATTCCTGTAGGGCCTTTCTCTTAGTTAGGATCCCATACTGGAGGCATTCTTTTATTTTCCAGAAAAAGGAAAAAACTTAAAAAGTTTGAGATTTTTCCTTATGCAAGAAACATTTGTGCATCTAATATGGACTAGGCACTGTGCTGGATACAAAGGATATAAAGATGAACAGGAAGGAATCTTCGTCCTTCACGAGCTCCTGTCTGCCGCCGGGAGACAGAGTGTGGTGCGAGGAGAGCCACGACCCAGACCTGGATTGGGCGCCATGGGGACTCACCTGCCTGGTGAGTCCAGGAGAGACTCATGGAGGAGGGGGCACTGGAGTTGGGTTCTGAAGGATAAGCGTGTATTTCACTAGTTTCGATCTTATAGGGAAAAGGTGAACTGTTTTCATTGGCGGAAAAATAAAAGTCAAGATATCAAAATCGAACTTATATTTGGCAGAGTGTCAAAAATAAGATTTATTAGATAATTCCAATTCAGTTGTCAGATACAAGCCACCCAGTAATTATAAGCAAATACTGATACGACACGATGTTTGGTTTCCTATCCAAGAGTTCACCCCAAATAGGGTAACAAAGATACGAGATTTCAGGACCCGCTTAGCGGCTTCTAGCAGAATATTTTGCAACACAGACAGTCCTCACTCTGCATGGTTCTGACATGCATGGATTTCAGTTACCATGGTTTACTTAAATTACACCAGTCCCCAACAACACAGTTCCCATTTCCGTTACCGTGGTATAGTAACTGCGAAGAATTGCTTAAAGTACGAACTTTGCGGCTACCTCTTCAGTCTACAAATTACTATGTAAATGACAGAGGCACTTTATGATGGGACCAATCGTGTTGGCTCCTTGTCTCTTAGTCATCAAGAGACATTTTACAAAAACGGATAATTGAAAGAGGGAGCTGGCCAACAAAGATAAAAATACAGCAAAGAACAAAGTTGGATAATCCTCGAAGTGAAATTCGAATCAAAGATAAATGGAGTTAAAGAAGAAATTGCTGACTGTGGAGTTGCTGACCATGCCACTAAGGCACTCTAGAAATGCAGCCAGAGGAACTTAGTGAAGCTGAACCTATAAAGGAAGAAAGTGAGAGGAAAAGGATTAAGATGTTCCAGAGGAAGTGACGCCAGCAAAAAAGTATTCACATTAAAGGAATTCTTGGAGAGATTTCACAATATTGAAAGCACAAAGGATAAAATGTTGGAAGCCGACCCAAATTTAGAAAAGATGATGACAATTTGCCAAAGCAGAGAAAAGATTCTCACTCTGTAGTTATGCTTTGAGAAAAAGAAAGCAAGCCCAGATCAAATTCTTGTTGATGTATTTTGTTTTTCTTTTATACAAAAAATACAATATTTCAATTCTCAAGATTTCCAATTTTTAAAATATGGTATACTAAATGAATATTAGTTTTACTATTTTTTTTCATTTCCCTATACATTTATAACCAACAGGAAGAAAGTTTTTAAAGTTTTGACCAAAATTTTTAAAGGCTATGGGATAATTTAAATTTTTCCCATTGATTATTCAGATCACTGCATGGTTTCAACCTGCACAGTAATTTTTATGATTTTGTGCACCATGCAAAGCAGGAATTTCCTGTATTTTCAAAAATGTAAGAACATAAATTGCCAGTAAAAGACCATAGCTGGGAAATATATGAATCTGCTTCTGTTGTCAATTCCATTCTTAAAACAAAGGTTCTAGCGGTTTAAGTACGGTGCTCTGCTGTTACCTTTCAGAACTGTTCCATTTCACAGGGCAGGGGACACTTCTTGGATGCAACACTAATCTTGAGAAGTTGTATATGAATTTTGCATCATGGACTGTTTTCATCTCTTTGGCCTCCTCAAGACTTTCTCAGTTGCTATTTGGACTTATTATCAGAGTTCAGCTTCGTGGAGGGCAGTTGTGTTCTGTTCTTTGGGTAGAAAAAGGTTCATGGTGAGATTCACTTTTTAACTGTAGGTCAGATACCGGGGGAAGTCACCAGGTCAGTGAAGGCTGTTGTAAGGAATGTTGGTTCTTGCCTGTTCAGGGTCCATTCTCCAGGATGCTGGTAGTACTCCCTTGCTTTAAGATATGCATTTCCCCTTGGACACAGTATTGGTAGGAATCTCTTAAGGGGCCTCACACTTCCTTAGCTTTTCTGCCTGGAATTCAAGTATTGAATAGCATGACCATTGTAGCTGATTCTCCCCAAGCAGACATACCCAAAAATTCTGTCCATTAATTCTGCTCCTTATATGACCAGAACTGCCTTAATTCCCATTCTTTCTCAATCTCATTATTTAATTTTTCCTTTAATTTTGTAAGCTAACAAATTTTGTTCTTTCAGTAGATTTCCTTTTTTTTTTTTTTTGTCCAAGTTAGCTAGAATTAGTTTCTTTGCTGGTTTAAGAAATGTAAACTCTTTTGCTCTTAAACTGGGCCTATTTAAAATGTAAAGACAAACTTTAAAACCTTCATGTAAAAGAGTAATCATGAGATGTGTTTCCAAATCTTAACAAATCAAAGACTAGGAAATATCAGAAACACCTGGCTCAATTCAGTGGATTTCTCCTTCTTTCTAGAAATAGAGAAAGAATTGTGCTGGGGTACTAGCCTCAAGCTCACAAAAAAGTAATTAGATCTAAAGAAGGGCAGCATACTAGAGATTCATTCTTTTGTTCACTCAAGGTCCAGTTGAGATGAGAAAGGTACATTCTACCACAAATTTCATTTATTTATTAAATTACTTGTTGAGCACTGACTATGTAGCAACCACTATTTTAGGCACTTGGGATAAATCAGTTAACGAAACAGACACAAATCTCTGCCGCTTTGAGCTCCTGTTCTAGTGGGTGGAGACCTAAATGGAACTCTTCTTGGCCATTGTTATTTTGACCTAGGGTCTATTAGGTATAAGGCATAGATTCAGTAAAACTTTACTCGAGATTTTTGCCTTTTTGCCTCAAATAGAAATCAAACCCAAACTAATAGCTTTCAGAAGTGTTAAATTATTTTCATATTTCTGGCTTTTGCAGTTATTTTCCCTTTTGCCAGTCATGACCAAAATTGGAAGACAGGCATGTCTAGCCCGGGTGAATTTAGAATATCACCAAGATACTCAACAGTGTCTGGTGCCTGGAGCTTCTTGTTCAATAAGCATCAAGTGATGGATATTTCTGATCCGAAGCCGATTTCTCAATAGAAGATGGGAGTGATCCTGCCCTGGGGGAAGGAAAGCTCCTTTCCCCTCTCTTCTTTCCCCAACTTCTGGGATGAATGGAAAATTGCTACGAAAATGAATACCCAAAAGGCATTTACTGGTTCAATTTCATAATATTAAAGGCAAAGGGATGGGTCCTTTGGCAATCAATGTGAATTCTAATGTCTCTAACTGCACTTGGCCAGTTAGCTGTAGCTATTTAAGGGAAAATTGAATACAAACAACTTTATTTTTCTGAAGCTGCCAATCAAACTTCACTATGAATCCCTAAAGAAATATGTTTTGAAAGCAACTCATTGCTCTGCTTATGGAATCATGTTATTTGGAAACTGTTCAGTAGAAACTGTGATGTCTAATGTACAAGGCATAAGATGAGGAGTCAGTGAGCACAGTGGCTGGTGGGAAATAGGAGACAGAAGGAAATCAACAGATAAACACTCTATTGTTCTCCCAATGAACAGTTCAGAGTCACTTTTTTTTAATGTAGTGTGTTTATGGACATCCTGCATGGATGTGTGATGGGCTGTGTCTCTTCATGAAGCAGTAGAAGCTCAGGACCCCATCACCTTGTGTTGGCTTCCCACCCTTCCTTATATCACTTCTTTCCCCCTACTCTTTCACTCTTGCAATTGCATGTTCCAGAAAACATTAGCACTCAAGCCTTGCTTCAGATAGTGTTTCGGGAATACCTAGGTTAAGAGAAGAGGTGATCTGTTTTATCCTAAAAGGATAGTCCTTTGTCTTCAAACTGCTGAATAATGACTCCTTCCTCCATGTATATCTGGCACTGTTTCTGGACTCTGCTCTGTTCCATTGATTTATTTGTCTTTTTCTGCAGTGTGATCAACTTTTAATTTCTATCTGGTAGGTTCTAAATAATTCTTAAATTCACTATCAGTTTTTTTCCTTCCCTCATGTTCTACTGTCACCTCTGTGTCACTTTTGTTTTTCTGTTTCAGCCTCACTCTCTTTTTCAGCATGGAATCTCTCACTGACTCACCTGATTTAGTGTCAGCATTTCAGCCAGACTCATCTCTTAATCTGAAATTCCTTGTGATTTGAATATTATAATAATAATTGGCAATACAAAAGGGATTACTGGTGATCTCCTTTTCCCATGGTGATAGAACCTCTAACTTTTGCCTGTATATACAGTCTTCAGAATAGCAATCTCACTCCCTCGCATCTAGGTTTGGCCATGTTACTAAGTTCTGTTCACTGGGATATAAGCTGAAATGTTGTGTAGAAGCTTCTGATAAACTTCTTCAGAGATAGTGTGGGTGCCCTCTCCTTCATCCTTTCCGCCATCCTGCTGCCTGGGGTGTCCCAGCTGCCATCTTGGATCACCAGGCTGAGGCTATACTCTGAGGAGCAATCAGGTAGAAAGGACTTGGGTCTCAGGCTCTGTGGAGAACCAAACCAGCTCTGGACCTCTTACACTGAGACATACATTGGCTTTCATATTGCTTCAGACTCTGTTATTTAGCAATTTTCTGATTCACAGAGACACTGAATCTGAGCTAATATGTTAGAAATGAGATGAAGACTATGGGGTAGGGCTTCCCTGGTGGCGCAGTGGTTGAGAATCTGCCTGCCAATGCAGGGGACACGGGTTCGAGCCCTGGTCTGGGAGGATCCCACATGCCGCAGAGCAACTAGGCCCGTGAGCCACAACTACTGAGCCTGCGCGTCTGGAGCCTGTGCTCCGCAACAAGAGAGGCCGCGGTAGTGAGAGGCCCGCGAACCGCGGTGAAGAGTGGCCCCCGCTTTCCTCAACTAGAGAAAGCCCTTGCACAGAAACGAAGACCCAACACAGCCAAAAAAAAAAAAAAAAAATGCACTTCCTGCTGCCTCTGGGTTCCCAGGTGATGACACCTGGCTTCACCTAGGCCTAAAAAAAAAAAAAAAGACTATGGGGTAAAAGGAAGGTATTGGCCAGAGATGCAAATTAAAGTTTTCTCTCCTAATCTTATTGAGAACTTTTGGCACCTTAAAGAAACTTTATCTCTGTTCTAATATGACCCTTGTGGACTGTGGGCAAGTCATTTGATAAATCAAATCATCAGAAGGCTAAGAAAGAGTCATCCAGACCTTACTACAGCCTAAAAGCTTAGAAATCCTCACTACCGTCACCATGTGTATATATATATATATTTTTTTTTTTTTGGCTGCGTTGCGGCGAGCAGGGGCTACTCTTTGTTGCGGTGCGCGGGCTTCTCACTACAGTGGCTTCTCTTGTGGAGCACAGGCTCTAGGCACGCGGGCTTCAGCACTTGCAGCACGTGGACTCAGTAGTCGCAGCATGCAGGCCCTAGAGCTCACGGGCTTCAGTAATCGTGGCTCATGGGCTCAGTAGGTGTGGCGTGTGGGCTCTAGGGTGCGTGCGCTTCAGTAGTTGTGGCTCATGGGCTCTAGGGCACAGGCTCAGTAGTTGTGGCGCACGGGCTTAGTTGCTCCACGGCATGTGGGATCTTCCTGGACCAGGTCTCGAACCTGTGTCCCCTGCATTGGCAGGCGGATTCTTAACCACGGCACCACCAGGGAAGCCCCACCATCACCCTATTGAATTACTTCTGTTTCACAGAAGTCAAACACTGTTTGTTTCTTTAAAACATGGTTTCTTGATAGAGGGGAGTGAAAAGAAAGAAGTTTTCTGGTTAAGCTCTGCTGGGTGAGACTGGTTGTGGAGTGCTTTATATACTTCTGTTGTTGAAGGACATGCACTTCTGGTTATAGAAAAATAGAAAACACACTAGTGAGGATTATCTCATGATTGTAAATTCAGGAATCTTTTTGGTTTTTTTTTTGTCTCTGTATGTTGTCATCTCAAAAATGAGCACTCTCTACACCAGAAACTAACACAACATTGTAAATCAACTATACTTTAATTTTTTTTAAATGAGTACTTTCTTCCAGCTGCAGTGCTTGGCTAATTAATAGCCAAGTTAAGTCAGCATATGCTGACGTAAGCTTTCCTCTGGAAGGTTCAGGAAACCTACTCTGACAGACATGATGGTTTTTGTCAAGTGAAGGGAAGAGAACCCTGGCTCTAGGGTTGAAGGACAAGGAAGTTTATAGCTCTTCTTTGGAGCATATGTTTATGTGGACTCACCCAAGGGCCTTGATCTCCCATATACCTGCAGATCTGGTTCCACAGAGGATTCCAGGAAACCGGAGCTAAATATTTTCCTACTTTCATGATGACCATCAAAGTGAAAGTATCAGAGACATGGGAGAAAAAAGGGCAAAACTCCTCTGCTCGGAACTCTGGAGAGTTCGTTTAAAGATCAGAGTCATTCAAGTTGTGGCTGGTGTAGGAAAAATGACGAGGGTCAGGAACAATGGATAAGATCAGTACCAGTGCAAAATAAAACCACCAAAAGTAAAACCAAGTGATGCAATGTTTGTTCTGATGGTTATTTTGGTCAACTTTTATTAAAAGACTGCTGGGGATAAGAAGGAAGAAATCACAATAAAAATAGGACAGGCTCTGCAATCACTGTGTGGAGGTGGTGGGCAAGAGGGAAGGGTCCACCATTCCTGATGTAGTTTCCCCACCACCCATGCTCCTGCTCAGGCCCCACTCCCCTGGGGCCTTTAGGTTAAGCTATTGCTTCTTTTTTTAAGATTTTTTTGATGCAGACCATTCTTAAAGTCTTTATTGAATTTGTTACAATATTGCTTCTGTTTTATGTTTTGGTTTTTTGGCTGCAAGGCATGTGGGGTCTTAGCTCCCCGACCAGGGATCAAACCCACACCCCCTGCATTGGAAAGTGAAGTCTCAACCGCTGGACCACCAGGGAAGTCCCAAGCTATCGCTTCTAAAACACTCTCTTTAGAGGTAACTGTGAAACCTGAGGGGGTTAGTTCATCATTCCACCCTCACAGTGAGAGATTAACTGGCTAGTTTAGGAGTTCAGGGTCTGTGGGAGTTGGACCCAAGACAGATACATTTTGAAAGGTGTTTATGGGCAGGAAATTTGGAGACCAAGGCACTGCTGTGTAAGAACAGAGGGAGGCTAGGGCAGTGCCCATCCAACCGGCAGAAAGCCAAGGTCAGGGTGAATAGTAAGATGCAAAAAGGTGAGATGGGGAAGATCAAAGGCAACATAGTTTGGTATCAAAGATGCTTTAGATTTAACACTTCATTGCAAAAGAATATTTCAAATCCTCAGCCTTTCATTTGTTCATTCACACCTTTAAGATGATGGCTTTGGGGATAATGAATGTCATGGATCTCTATTTTTTTTCTCACGTGTGGAGTTCAGATTCAGAGCTTTAGAAATCATATGAGAAGCAGATAAAAGTTTACTTTTACCTTAGTGTGTGGAGAGGTTCCAGCTTGATCTTAGGCTATTCTTGGAGACATGCTAGGACTCCTGGTTGGGCAGAACCTGCAAAAAATGTACTTGTATAAATGCTTGATGAGCCTCCCAAGAGAAAACTCATCCTACAAAAGGAGACAGTCAGGTAGATGAACTTGATCTGGTGAAAGAGATTTAGTCCATTGGCCATCAGAGGGGAGAAGGAGACTTATAAGTGATTTATACTATATATTATGTGGCTTTTTTCTGGTCCAGCCTTTCATGGAGTACTGTCTGTGTCCTAGGAGAATGGGACAGAGGGTGAAAATTGAGTCTTTCATGAAACTCTCTGTAAGACATCCTTGCACAGCCGGATTGTGTTGGTATCCAGCTGGGCAAGGATAATCCACAAAAGAGATATGGGTCCCACTTGGGTGTGGTGTCGGTATACTGAGGACCTCAGAGGACATGCTTTGGAAACTTCAAGGATATCAACTTATTGGTCCCAACAAACCTTAGAGGGAGGAAGTGGTCCTCCAGGGAGGCGGCTGCAGTGCTCAACAGAAACCACAAAGGAGCCCAGTGGACACAGAAGAACCTCACAGATAGGGGGCTGCATAGAAGAGAAGTGGAAGAAAAATAGGAGATGCCATGTAGTACAAGACCTGATTTGATTGTGAGCAGAAAAAGATCTCCTGGGACCTGTGGTCCTTCTTAAGAGGGAGGGTGTCAGAGATACTAGAGTGATGCAAAAGTCAGTGAAACAGAACGTGTGTGTGTGTGCGTGTGTGTGTGTTAGGAAAGAAGAGAGCAATTTTATTTTCAGTTTTCTTTAGAGTGTGATAATTTATGTATTTCCATTCCGATACACTCTCATCAGTGACAGTTGTTCACAATGACAGTAATTGTCAAGTGTTACCCAATGGGGAGTGATGGAAGAATTCCTCCTTAGACAAGAAGAGTGTTGTGTAGCTGACTCTCCAGTGAGATGAGTGGTTTGGAAGAGTCTCTCCAATATTTCTGTTAAACTTCCTACTTCCTGGTGTGTGTGTGTGTGGGGGGGGTGATGTCTCATTGATGAAGTCACTAATCACTAAAAGTATTCGGGATCCTTCTTATCTCTGGAAGATTTCCAGAGCTGTAGTGTTAAGGACCCATCTCCAGAGCCACAGATCCTAGGTAACTATTGCTCACAGTATCTGCTCGCCTGCTGCTTGATGGCAAGAGGTGCTAAATGAGGCCAAGGTCACGGACTGTACCAATCCCTGTACTGTCCTCTTTAACTCTCTTATCCACGAGTATTATCATGGCAAGGGGACTCAGCGAAGAAAATGTGTTTGTGAGTGGGGAGTTGGTATACCCAATTAATCATCCTACTTTTAGTACTGCAGATCTGTGAGTGTCCACTTGACAGGTGTATCTTCATATATAAAGTGGCATGCTACCACAAATAACATCATGCAATTAACTGAGCGCTTATTATGTAAGTACTTTACAGAGATTGTGTCATTTACTCCTTCCAGTAGCCCTATTAAGTAGCCACTAATATTGTCTTTATTCTACAGATGAGAAAACAGTGGCTTATTAAATAATTTGCTCCAAAATGCTCAGCTAGTAAGTAGTGTAATTTAGAATCCATAATTCTAAAGCCCGTGTTCATAATCATGTTATACTAGCTCTTTGATGAACAGTGATTTTTTTAATTAAAAATATTCTTTTTTATTAAGAAAAGCACAAGTAAGTCTATACAAATATAAACATATGGACAAACAAAAGGAGGGCAACATTTAAAAAAAATCCTCTGTTCTATCCTTTTCTCTCTCGCTCTCATTCTCCATCTGTGTGAAAGAGTGTGTGTGTTCTCATGGGCTTTGGTGAGATATTTTGTGATTCACTTTGGTTGACAGCTAGACTAACCAAGCACAGTGAGGACATGAAGGGCTATAACTGGGTCACCCTTGGCAGTGAGGCAAGGACAGGGTCAGCTCACAGGGTCTCTCTGTTTGTTATCCAGCTACCAAAGAAATTGGATAGGACAGGTCACATTCTGCCAGGAAGCTGAGTTTGGGGCCGTTTCTACCACAGCAAAGAGCACAAGGCAGCAGGAATGCCAATCACTCACATCCCTCTGAGGTCCCCCCCCATCATTTTTCCAATTTGCTGAGGAGTGTGTAAGGGACCCCAATGTAGGGACTTTTCGGTCCACACGGGAGCTGTTTACAGGCCATGCCGCTTCCCCCTGGTTCCTGGTTCCTGCTTGTCGGAACCCATGCTTCTGTACCACCATTGAGAATTGTTGTTCCTGGGTTCTTTCTGCCAGATCTTTCTTGCCCCCATTAGGTTAGGGCTCTGAAATGCGGGCCATTCCAAGCAGAAAGCTCTCCGCGCAGCCCTCTAATTCTCGAGAGAGTGTGAGAGAAACCACAAATCTAAATAAGGAAGCACGCAAACTTCCCAGTTCCTGGAGAGTCTCAGCAGCAGGGTCTGTCTTCATGGAGTTTGATTGCTCCTGCCAGAACACACGTCCAAAGCCGAGAACCAGGGCTCCGCTCTTGGCACACCATTCACTGGGAAAGCAGTCAATGCTCTCTCCCCCGAGACCCGAAATGTCAACAAAAATGGGCAGACTGGGATTAAGCTGAGCTCCTGGCAACTGGTAGCAACAGAACAAAATAACTTCTCTAAATAAAAAGAGATAAGAGGACGAAATTGGTACCCTTTCCCCAGCTGTCACTGATGGCTTTGGAGGAATGATTTCAAAAATTCCTGGCTGTTACCTCTTCAGCTATTTTCTTAATGTTGGAATCTGTCTTCCTCAAGAAGGATACTTTAGGATGCTTTAGGGGTCTCACAGGGCTTCTGAGAGCTGACTTGCCCACCTGTTGCCCCTTTGGGCCAGTGGAGACGTATTGTGTAGGGAGTGACACTTGGAGGGTTTTTCAGAATGTGGTCTATAGACTATTTGTACCATCTGATTTAGTTTCTCTAAAGGAAGATTCTTGGGCCTCTTACTGTGCCTAACGAATCAGAGGATTTGTGTTTGACACTTAGGAATATGCATTTCAACAAGCTGTAGGTGATTCTTGTATCCATTAGAATTTAAAAACATTGATATATATTTAAAGCAGTTACCAGATACCAGACATAAAAGTGCTTCACATGGATGTTCTCATTTGATCTTTGAGAAACAATCATACGCAGTAGGTGTTCTCATTTTATAAGGAGGAAACCAAGGCATTGAGCAGTTAAGCAGCTTATTCTAGATTACACACTAGTAAGTGGTAGAGGCAGAATTTGGACCCAGATGTCTCTCTTTCTGCCTATCTACGTAGCACTGCATCAAGAAGAAATGTTGAAGAGCATGTAGTGATACGGGGGAGAGTCAAGGTGAGTCCAAATGTGGAGAGTCTGAGGGGGAAGAGTGAAAAATGTGCACAGGTGTGACTAGTGATGACTTTATGAAATGGTTTTCAAAAATGGAAGGACATTATCCCATCAGTTTTTCCTTAATATATTAATTGTACTGAAATCACTAGTTGGATCATGTGTATGGCTGGCCAAGTGCCGAAGAATAACTGATTATTTCTGGTCTGTAGAGCACTGAGCAAGAGAATGAGGGAAAATGAGGACTCCCACTAGGTACAATGGGGTAAATAGAGCCTAAGTTGAGTTTGATCTTATCCTTCATTTCCCCATGTTGCTGAATATTATTGACTTCGACCTCCACAATCTCAGAACACTTTGTACACTATGTTTTTAAGCTTTAAATTCTTATGGACACTTAGCTGTCATGACATTATCGATCCAGACTCCCAGCCATGGGGATCCAAGGGATGTTTGATGTTTCATGTTTTTTCTAGACCCAGGTTGGCCCTAACCACACATCCTCATAGCAGAATTATTCATCAGCTCAATGAGATGAAAGTCTGAGCCTGGAGGATTGAATATAGATCTGGGTCTAGGATCATGTTGGGATCACTGTCCTTATATCTTTTCTGACTCTAGTTGCCATCACCATCATTTTGGGAAATGTTTAGTTCTTAAATATTGAATATTAAGGGAGAGAAGTCAGAAGGGACAGCCTGTTTTCCCCTCTCCTCTTCCTTCTTTCCCTTCCTTACTCACTTCTTTTTTTCCTCTGTCCTTCCAAAATAATGATATTAACTATTTCCCTATAGTTTCAGGTCACAATCTTGGGTTTAGACGAGGAAACTGGATGTCACGTTTATCAGCAAAGAAATAATTTCTCTTCAGGGCAGTATTCCCGACTCATCTGATAGAAAGTTAAAAACAAGTGAAAAGATACTGTCTTCTCAATACTGTGAAATTTCCCTTAGGTCCTGCATACCTTGTATGAAGTGGAATACTGGATACAATAGATTTTGGACATCCCAGCTCCTCTATCATTTGTGGGTATAGGTTGGAGAGCCAGTCTGTTGGATTTCTCAAGCACTTTTCTAATGACATCAGGAATCTCAAAGGTGCACAGGATGTACGTGTGCGTACACACCCAGCCACACACACTTTTACTTGAATAAGTCAGGCTTCCTGGAAGAGGGAAGAGAAAAGCGGATTTAGAGATTCAGGTCTACCTTGCCCATGTGCTCTATGAACATAGGCAGATAAATTCCTCACATCACTTTGAAGAATCCTGTTTTTTTCATCCCATTGTGTAATATGAGAATTCTGTTGAATAACATGTCCAAGTGTCTTCATGCTAAACTTCTCTGTACTCTTTCTTAGTTGTCCTCTTTATAGAGAGGGTTCAACCAACTCAAATATTTACGAGGATTATTCTACAGTGAGAGGTGGTCAGGGTCTGTCTTATCAGGTCCATGGGTAGTTGTTGCCTCCTGGCTATGACATACCTTAGACAGTCTGCCATCATTTAGAGGTTCCATCTGACCCTGTGATGTGAGGCAGAGGGCACTGAGCTGGGAGCTGGAGACCCATGGCTCTGCCATTAGCCTGTGGTGCCAACGAGTATGTTCTCCTCACTGAGACTTAGTTTCTTCTACTGTTTGCAGTGTCTTTCCCTTCCAATCCACCCCCGTCCAACTGCCAGAGTAATTTTTCTGAAACATAGCCAGAATCACGTAACATCTTTGTTTTAGTAGCTACCTATAGCCTAAAAAAAAGTGGCTTTAAATCCTGGTTGTGACCCTGAATCAAATCACAACTTCTGAGCGTGGAACCTGGGAATCTAAATTTACTTAAAAACATCTTTTAACCCCCTGAACTCCTGCCTTCCAAAGATATTCAAATCCCTTCACAATCTGGCTACAGATTCCCATTCTAGCTGCATAGCCTTCAGAGTCCTACTGAGCTTTTTTTTTAAAGCAACCTGTTCTTGGACCCCTCCATGTGCTTGGCTGAGCCCTGACACCCTTCACCATGAGTGAACCCCAAACACTGACCAGCTGATGCTTCTGCAGGGCTTCCCAGCCTCCCAGAAGGAGAGTAGGAAATCTCTTCCTGCATCACTAGAGCACTTTGTATTCACAATCTTATTATAAATGGTATTGTACTCTAACAGACTTATTCATTTTTTATGTCTAGTTCCCTTAAAAGAATGAGATGGACTTGAGAGTAAAAACAATATCTTAATTTTGTGTACCTTGCACCCTGCCCTAACATTGTCACTAGTTGCATACTAATTGTTTTAATATTTCAACTGCAGGCTTTACCATGTGTAAGTCCTCCCTCATTACTCTTCTTTGTAAGAATTTTTTTAGTTAACCACATGTTTTTTTCAAATTAACTTCATATTCATTTAAAAAATTTAGTAATAATAACAACAGCAGCAGCAGCAAAGAACATTTCAAAGCAATAACAACAAGAAGAATAAGAAAAACTTAGCGGGGTTTGGATGGAATTGTATAATATTTATAGATCAGCTTATAAATAATTGGCATTATTTGACATTTTTTTCCATCTATGAATATTGCATGCTTATGCATGTATTCAACACTCCTTTTATTTCCTTCAATAATTTACAGTTTCTTTTTTTTTAAGTGTAGATACTTTAAATTTCTTGATGCATTTATTCTTAGTTTATTACTATTTTTTAGTGCATTTTTCTGTTTTATGCTGGGTGCTGTTGCATTTGTTCTATCTTGCAACTGGTCACCTTCAGGAAATCTTATGATCTCTAATGGTCTCTCAGTTGAGTCTCGTGAATTTTACAAATGAATAATCACATCTTTTGCTAAGAATGTTTTATCTCCTTCTTTCTAATATTAATATCTCATTTTACAATAGTTTTTTTGTCTAGTTATATAGACCACAGCTTCTGTAATGATGTAAAATGATGGTAGTAGTGGTGGCAGACATCATTGTCTTATTCCTGACCTTGAAGGGAGTGCCTCAACTATTTGAGCCCTATGTATGAAGCTGATTATTGGTTATCAGTAGATATAATTGTTATTTTAGTGAAATGTTTTTTCCAACTTCACTATGACTTTTTTAAATGAAGGAATGAAAGTTACATTTTGTCAAATGTCCTTCAGACATCTCTTGAGATGGCCATCTATTTTCCTTTGGTCTCTTAGTGAATTATACTAATACAATTCCTAATACTGAATGATTTTTGTACTCTTGCAATAAAACTTACTTGGCCATTTTGGATTATTCCTTTAATACTTAGCTGGATCATATTGACACACGTTGTATTTATTACCTCTGTATATCATACAGAATATTAATATGTGTATAGTGTATGTGTACTGTGTGTGTGTGTGTGTGTGTGTGTGTGTGTGTGTGTTGACTTTGTCAGATTTTGGATATCAGGCTTCTACCAACTCCTTGAAATTAATTAGAAAGTTTTCCAGCTTTTAAAATTCTCTGAAACGATCCAGAAAACTCAGGAATTATATACATCTAGGGCTGGTGATTTTTTAAATGGTATTCTTTTTATCTTTTTGTCTTTCCAATTTCAATTAGCATATTAATTGAATATGTCTGATGAGTCCATTTTTTTCCATTTAAGTGTTCTAGAAAGTTTTCTATTACATTGACACTTACATGTATTAGCATCAAGTTATATGAGTATTCTCTTATAATATTAATATCTTTCTTAGCTATACTTGTATTCCTTTTCTCTTTCCTGAAGTTGTTTATTAACGTTTTCTCCCACTTTCTGCTCAGCTTATTTATTTTCAGTCTTTCTTGTTTAATATTTAAGGCATTTCTAAAACCACAGTTTTTCTTTGAATAAACTTTGGCTGCACACTATGCATTTTGATATGTAGTTTTGTCAATATCATTATTTTTTTCCTAAAAACTCTACAACTGCAAATTTGATTTCCTCTTTGACCCAAGAGTTTTTCAGAGAAGTGTCTTATCATCTCCTTTCTAACACGGACCCTTTTCCTGCAGTAAAATGAAAGGCACAGGGAGTGCATTTTAGCAGCAGGAGAGATAGAGGGAAGTCTAGACTGAGACGGTGCTGGTGCAGGCAGTGCGGGTGAGGTGCTTGATAAGCAGTTTGGGGATTCCTCAGTGAAGGATGCAAAAAAAATAGGGCAGTGGATGCTAAAAGGGAACTTGGGTGAGAATTAAAAGCAAACTTGAAGATTTAATCAACGGCTGGCTGTGCTTCTGGCTTCTGTGCCGTTGTGATTGATGAATGCAGTCTATCTCTTGTTGGACCATCTTTTCTCTGGGCTTAGCGGTTGATGAGTGCTGCTGGGGACATCAAGAATCATACAACAAACCTCCCCATCTCTGAGTGTATAGCAGCTGCTTGGGAGGCCAGCATGACAAGGAGAGGTGCATATGCCACCTGGGAAATAGGGGCCTTAACTGCACCTTCCTTCTTTCCCCACCTGCAGGGACTTGCTCTCAGGAACTATGAAAGGGGGCTCCTCCTTATAAGTGGCAAAAGGTGGGAAATCTGGATAATAAATTTTTCCCTCTCTTTTTTTGAATCCATAGTACCTTTATTTAAAGTTATATTCTTTTTTCCCAGTTTTATTGAGATATATTTGACCTAACGTGTTAATTGAAGGTGCACAGCATAATGACTTGCTAATATATGCACATATTGTGAAATGATCGCCACAAGGTGTTTAGTAAACATCCACTACCTCACATGGTTCCAAATATTCTTTCTTGTGATGTGAACTTTTAAGATTTACTCCCTTAAGCAACTATCAAATATACAGTATTGTTAACTCTAGTCACCATGCTGTACATTACATCCCCAGGATTTATTTATCTTATAACTGGAAGTGTGTACCTTTTGACCACTTTCACTCATTTCCACCATCCAACATACCTTGTTCTCTGTTTCGGTGAGTTTTATTTTTTTAGATTCCACCTATAAGTGAGATCACACAGTGTCTGTCTTTCTCTGTCTGAATTTTTCACTTAGCATAACACTCTTAAAGTCCATCTATGTTGTCACAAATGGCAGGACTTCCTTCTTTTTTATGGCTGAATAATATTTCATTATATATACATATATAATTATACATAATATATATGTATATAATTCTTTATCCATTCATCCATCAGTAGACACTTAGACTGCGTCCATGTCTTGGCTATTGTAAATAATGCTGCAATGAGCATAGAGATACAGATATCTTTTCGATTTAGTGTTTTTGTTTCCTTCTAATAAATACCCAGGAGTGGAATTGCTGGATCGTATGGTAGTTCTATTTTAAATTTTTTGAGGAACCTCCATTCTGTTTTCCACAGTGGCTGCACCAATTTACATTCCCACCAACAGTGCACAAGGGTTCCCTTTTCTCCACATCCTTGCCAACACTTGCTATCTCTTGTCTTTTTGATAATAGCCATTCTAACAGGTGTAAGATGATATAGCTTCTTGTGGTTTTGATTTGCATTTTCCTGATGATCAGTGATGTTGAGCACATTTTCATGTACCTGTTGGCCATCTGTATGTCTTCTTTGGAGAAATGTGTATTCAATTCCTCTACCCATTTTTAAATCGGATTGTTTTCTTTCTCTTTTCTGCTTGGACGGCACCAACAGCACAAGTACCTTTTGCCACAAATGACAGAGCAACTCCCTTTGGCAAAGATGGACTTCAGTTTTTGGATTTTTTTCATGTTTTTTCTTTTTGGTATGGCTTAAGCACTGCCTGTGTATGTTTTGACAAGTAAACCTTCAAAATGACAAGCAGTGGCTTGGAGGAGGCCTGAAATAAATGGACCGTGGTGTTAACCTGTACCCCTTTCTTCATCACAGTTGTCAGCATTCATTTTTTCCTTTCTCTCTTTCATCTGGGGCAGGCTTGCTGAGTACTGGGTGTGGGGGTCATGCCTCCCCACCTCTTTCCTGTTGTTTTCCATTTACGGGGTGGATGGGCTCTCAAAGAGTTCTGGCTGAGGCAGTAGCCACGCTCTTACCCTGCGTGACGGCTTTGGAAGTGAGTGTCCTGGTTGTTCTGCCTTGCGTTGGCACTTCTGTATTACAGACTCACAGCAGGATGCCATATGAAGGCTGGCAGCCCTCGCCAGACCCGGCCTGGATTTTAGCTATCAGGTCATGTCCTCTGGTATGAAACCAGCCTAAGAACTATGTGAATTTTGAGACAAACTCTATGGGGGTAGAAGTGTGGGGAAGATCATTCCCTTCTTCGTAAGGTATTTTCTCCAGATATGATGGTGCCTCCTTTCTTCCCTTAGAGAATTCGTTATTGCCTCTCTAAGTTCACAACTGCCCTCAAGAAATGATTTGTTTAGACTCACCCATCCTGAGGCAATGTTTCTTCACTGTAGAAGAAAATGCTAGTTGTCTCTTGATTCTAGTCCTTCAGTCACTAGATTGCTTGAATTTTATCTGGGGCCCTGACTGCCCAAAAGAAAGAGCTACGTTTGGCCTCAGCTGTCTCTTCTCCTCTCCCACCCTCCATCCCACAGAGCTGAATGCAGATGTACTGGGTGCCATGTTGGGTCTTATAAAGGAGGACAACCGAGTAGGGATGACAGAGCAACAAGACAGAAGGAGCCTGGGTCTCAGACTATGAGGGGCTTCTGTATCAGCCCAGCTTATGCTTAGTCTTTGTGGTTTGGGTTCTGTTCTAGCAGCTGAGCCTGATCCTTACAAAAGTGGCCATGGACATGGGTTGATGGAGTCTTAGTGGCGAAGCAGCACCTGTTCTGTCAGAGGGACTCAATAAAGGCAGGTGTTGGTCTTCACCCCACTGCACCGCGGGAGCTCCCCACATACCTGACCACGCCTGTGCTCCGAGGTTTTCTTCACACTCTACAATAAGCCTTTCCACGGGAGTTTTCTGTTCCCGAGCCTCCTCCAAGGCTCACCCAACGTAACACATGCAGTCAGGCACGAGTTCATCTCCCTTTCTGAGCAAAAATTTTGAGCTGTCCTTTAAAACTATGTTCTGTATATTGACTTTAGAATTGGTAATAATCTCTTTCCTTGAGTATGAAAATCAAATGTTCTGTCTCTATAAAAAGCAGCTGTAATTTTAAGTACTTCCCTGGCATGAGATATATCAGGTTTTGATAAATAACCAGAGACCACCCTTTGAAAATAAGTTGTGTGAAACAGTTTTGGGCCTAGGTTGGCAAACTATTACTGAAAGGGCCAGACAGTAAATGTTTGAGGCTTTGCGGGGCCCGTAGGGGCTCTGTTGAAACCACTCAACTCTGTTGTGGCAGAGTGAAAACAGCCACAGACAATACATGAATGAATGGCCGGGGCTTTGTGCCCGCAAAACTTTATTTACAAACACATGTGGCAGACTGGATGAGGCCTGTGGACTGTAGTTTGCTGACCTCTGACTTAGGGGCTTTTAAAACTATTCCCTTTTAATGATTTTACTGTTAAATTAGAAGGAGTGTCTACCAACAGGCAAACTCCCCATAAAGGCCCTGTGCTATAAACGCTCACTGATACCAACAAGGGAAGGGCCAAAGCTTGTGCTAGGAATCTTGGCTCCTAGGTGTTGTGGAAATATTTTGGAGGAAAGTAGGTTTATTTAAGACAACACAACCTGAATTATAAGTTTCTTTCTTTCTTACAGAACTCCATTTAAAATTTTTAAATCTTACTTCCAGCAGCTCTGTGGAAGATACTGAGCCTGGGAGAGGGTTCAAAGATTTGTGCGTCTTCTTTGCATTCATAGTCACAAGTTTAGTATATGCCTTCCAAAGTAGGAACTCAAGGATTATCTTCTTGGCCCTTTTCCCAACAAGGGAAGAACCAGAGGTGATTGGGCATTTTTCTGCTTTCATTTTTATTTAGCAAATCTTGACAGGAACGAGGCACACCCATTGAGAATTTAGCAAAACCGGAAAACCGTGCCATAATATTGGGGGATTTATGGACGTGCTTTCTGAGGTACTTTTGTAGTAAAGCGTCCCTGTGGTTTTGGAATGAGGAACGAGATGTTTATTTTCCTCTTGGAAATGTGTGCCCATGCTTTGATTTCAGTTCCTTTCAATTCAACAAGTCTTCATTGAATACTTTCTATGTGTTCATTCCTTATAGGTTGAAAGGGGGAAAAAATGGGACATGGATCCAGGTGTTTCCTCAGGGAAAGGAGGCTCATGGGTTTTGGTTTGATGTCTTGTTCCCACTGTTTGCATAGACCAGCATCCTAATGTAGAATACTGTCATGGGTTTTCTACCCTGTTGTTTTACTTCCACATGAGATGAGAAAATTCGCACCTTTTGTCTCCTCAGTGCATCCAAATGGTTGGGACTCTTCTGGGCATCCCTCTTCTTTCAGATATGTCTTGGGAGCTTGTGGTTTTTTAAAACTTAATTTTGTCACAGGCTCCGTCAGAGGAGTGTTACTCTGTGTGCTACTGAAGGGATCCAGGATCACCTCATCAAACTTCTGCTTCAGACCCAGAGAAAACAGAGTATGTGGACACAAGATAAGCCCCTCTGCAAACAGGGTGCCCTTTGAAAGTGAACATAGCAAATATTCGAGGTGCTTTCCTTCCCACCTTTCCTTTCCCAAGCCATATATGGTAGAGGAGATTTGCTACTTTCAGTAAAAGGAATTCTTTGATGTAGGAGACTGAACTGGGCTGCTTTTGGCCTGTGGTAGGAGGGACTCGGAGAAAGGGGAATGAAAGTTCATGGAGGAAGCTGTAGTCTTTAGGTCAAGCTGAGATGTGACCCTCAGAGCTTGCCAAGTCCATGAGGGAACACTAGTTGCCTTTAGACAGCTTCTCAATGGCCCCTCTGTGGCCTTAAGTCCCAGGCCTTAGTGACACGCTCTCTGATGTGAACAGGGAGGGCCTGCTCCCACAGCAGGGACCTGCCCTATCCACATAGGAGGCCAACCAGTGGCATCTTCCAAGTAGAGACTTGGGGAATGGAAATGTACACACAAAACTCTTATCCCCATGCCCTGGCTACCTAGATCTGATAACTGGCTTTTTTCCCTCCAATAAGGAGGAATGCTGACTTATTTTTTAAGTTTCCACCCCTACGGAATCCACTGGGGCAAGGTAAACTATCTTTTCCTACCTAATTTGCAAGCTTCCAGCCCTCCCTGAGTCCTGCTAAAATATCTCAAAATGTGTCCGGCTGATTCCAAAATTCTGAAAATGACCATTGCTTTCTCTGACCCAAACTCTTGTTTATTTAATCCTCTTAAAAGTCAGAATGGTTGCCAAACCATAGTTTTTGTTTGATTTTATGTTTTTGTATTCTCCCAGGGACACTAGCCACATCAGTTTTAAAAGGGGCCATGTTTATGGTTATTGTCTAGTCGGCTTACTTTTCTAGTTCTCAGGCAATGACCTAAGACTGTTGTGTTTGAGTTCCCAACACTACTGAGAATGTTGACATTTTAAAGTCTCTCTCAGTATTTTCTCTCTCTCTCTCTGGTCTCACACACACACACACACACACACACACACTCACACACACACACACACACACACTCACACACACACACACACACACACTCCATTCTGAAGAAAAAGACTTTGCTTTTGAAAAAGAGATTTAGTTTTTATTTTGCCTTTTTATCACTAGCATATTTTTAAGGCAATTTTCTCTTTTGTTTCTGGAGCCTAGAAGTTTGTGGTGACATGTTGGTGGCCAGTCAGGACGCTTGGGAGAAGTTTTGGGTCAACAACCAGCATGCTTTTTCCCAGGCCTCTTGAGTTTGTAACACAGGTTAAAAAAGTCTTCTGAGTTGTGGTTTCATTTTCTCAGGAAAGTTTCAGGGGGAAAAACGAAGACTTTGATATGGGAAGGCCTCAGGCTAGAATTCTCACATTCTCTCTTGTAAGCTTGGAAAAGTTACTCGATTTCTCTAAATCTCAATTTCCTCATCTGCAAAATGCAGATAAAACCCGCTTGAGATCCTTCTGTAGATTCAATGTGCTCATGTCTATAAAGTGGCCAGCCCAGTGTCTGATGTTTAAGTGCATGAGAGGTGTTTGCTTGCTCTTCCCTGCCTCCTTCCATCCCTGTCTCCTGGCTCCCCTACTTGTCACTATGAGGACTATGGCCAAGCTAGCCCATCACTCTGTAGTGGCTCCTGTGAATGAAGGGAAGATGTTGAGACTTGGCATATGAGGTTACATGGTCAACCAAGGTAGGGAGAGAGAATTCTTCCTGGACATGCTGAAGGCAGGAAAGGCAAACTCACTGTTACCGAGCTCTCTTATACACCAGGCACCCTTAGGCCTTTCATTTGTATATTCATTCATCCCAGGAATCAACTGGGAGACACTACCACATGGGCTGGTTTAGCTGGATGGAGCATGGCTACTGAACACGGAACAAGAATGAAGGGCAACACCCGTTCCTGCTGATGTGGTGAGCACTATGGGATGTACATAGCAGGTCACCTACCTGAGGGGCCACCTGTTCTCTGTTGACACTCCTTACTTGAACGGTAGGAGAAATGACAACACACACAATGTTCTCTGGAGCCAGGAGGTCCGATTATAGTAACTTCAGCAATTCCCTCTGAACAGTCAGTGCAGTGTGAACATACTTGAGGGCAGACCCAGTGGGTGAGTATAGTACTGGGTGGTTTTTTTAAAAATAGTGCTGAACACATCGTTGGCATTAAAAAGAGTTATGTTGAATGAAGAAAAGAAGGCTCCTCTCCCCCAGTGCTGATAGCCTCTTCTACCAAAGACCGTTAACACAATGCGTGCTTTCTTTTCATATTTGTTTTCACTCTTCAAAGGCAGGAAGGTATCAGCTAGTAGGCCATCAGCCACTGTGCTGAGAAGTATTCTGAGAGGAGTTTATACAGAAGATCTGGCCCATATTTGCCCAACTAGATGGTTTTTCGCTAAGGTCCCCTTCATACTTCTTGACCTTTGAACTATAACTTCAGTGATTGTGGATATTGGCCTAAATTGTCTCAGCTTGTTTATTTATATGGAAGCATAATCAACAGCCCAACACACCACAGGCCCCGCCTTAAAATAAGTGGAGCCATTCAAGAGAAAGTAAGCTGGAATCAAGGGAAGACTTGCTGAAAACTGAAGGATGTCACCACAGCACCAGCAGCATATGAGTGAAGGTCACCAATGCTCAAGGCTCTTGGCTACCTCATTGCTTTGATGTTGATGTATAGGCTAAGAATGTTGATTAAACTAACAGACTCAGAACAGAAAATCTTATAATGCAGGATTGTATTAAATGCTTCAGCAGAGCACGTGAAAGATCCCCACAGTGCTGACTCTATCTATTCGTGGAAAGGTACACATGAAATGACTTGCTTTCTTTGTGTAGATGATTACCCAAGAAGATGTTGGACATGGGGGACTCGCTGTGACCAGGAAGATATAGTCCTCTGAGAGGACTATGGCAGAGGGCCCTGTGGAGAGGAGGAGTGCCTCGGACACCCCTTTGAAGAGCCAGAAGGGAGAGGGAGGTTTGAGGAGGGCTGAGCGGGAGAGAGCAGGGCGGAGGAGACTTGCTGAGCTGGTACACATCATGGGAGGAAGGCAAGGAGAAACCAGGCTGTGGTGAAGTGAGCCCTTGAAAGCCATTTTTTCAGTCTTTTCCGCAAGGAAGGAATCGTGCCCTGCGAGGTGGACTAATGGGAGATGCTTTAGGTTTAATGGAGGACATTTCAAGGACCTCTTGACTTGCTGCCTGTATCCATCTTATTCTGTGCCCAAGGCACCATGATAGATACTGGAGTTATGAAAGGTATGCGTGAGGCTGTCACCACCTTCGTAGAGACAATGACATCTCCGAGGGGACCAGACCTACGCAGAGAAGTGCACAATCTTCTTTGCTGAATAATGGAACTTCATGGAAAGATGTTTCGTGCAGCATACACTACGGGGAAGGTGAATCAGAGTGCCAAAACCATAGTCTGATTCACTGCTTGACAATCTTTTTCTCTAACGATGGGCTGTTTTTCAAATGCAAATACATTTCACATTTCTCTGAAATGACCAAAGACCACTTTTGTTTTCAAAAGGGAAATGTACAGCACAGCCAGGGAGCTGGCTTCTAGGTTTCTTTTTTCCCCTGGTCATAAAGGCAACAGTAGAATAAGACCGAAGAGGGCTCTGTGCTTAGAGATGCCACATGACGTGGGCAGCAGGAGGCACATCAAACTCTTCGGCAGCTTATGGAGACACCCAGACATCTCTTGCCTGGGCTGAACTGGCATGAATTATTCTCTGGGTGTTTTCCCCTTGAACTTTCCCTCTTGTTAACATAGCCTTTTATGGACAACCTCATGTATTTACTCATTTATTTATTCAGCACATATTTTGACCTCCAACTATGTGTGAGGCACAGCATAAGGTACTGGGTATCCAAGGATATACAGGCCCAAAGAGCCCTGCCCTCAAGGAGCCTAAAATCTAGTGAGGGAGACATTATTAGTTTAATAATAATTGCACACATTGTTTTTTTGTGTAATATTGCTGCCTAAAAATTACAATTAGGTCAATTATAAGATAATTTACAAAGTTTACAACTATTGACTATGGGGTGGTATTTTCCAAAAGCCACACACACATCGTAATTTAATTATAGTGCCGGTGAGAGCTAGGCGGGCAAAGTACAGGGTGTGATGAGAACGTATAATGGTCACCTCCCCTAGCCTGTGAGGGCTGGGGAAAGCTTTCCTGAGGAAGTGGCTTTTACTGTAAGACCTGAAGAATGAATAAAGTTGGCCAGGGGAAGAGGAAGTAGAGATGAAGATTAGAAAGTGGTCCAGGCAGAGGGAACAGGATGAACAAAGGCCCTGGGGTCTTTGAAACTAGTCCCGGTCTGGATTTGTAAAGCCTTCCAGGGGTCCTCCAAACTGGTCCCCTTATCCTTTTCAAACAGAGAGAGTTCAAAGTGCCTTCAGTTGCTTACTTTATGTGCCATCAACCCATTCCCAGCTCCCCCCGCCCCTTCCCTGTCTCCCGTACTCTCAGCCCTCTGCCCGTAATGTCCAGTCATCCAAGAGAACCTGCGTGCAGTACTGCCTCTCCCTTGACCCTGGTCAGCAAGCTTTGGTAGGAGACATATGTGTCTAGACAAACGATTGGTCTTTGTGAAAGGAAGTTTTCCAGGTCTGAGTCAACCTGACCCAAAGCCAACAAAGAGATGATAAGGCTGATGGAAAAGATCTCCTTAATGGACGTGAAAAACAGCCCAGAGGCGAAGACACACAACAGCTTTGGGGTTTCCTGAGACTGCTGTCCCCAGACAGGCTCTCCAAAGCATTCAGGGATAAGAGGTAGGAAGGCTATGTCATTTCCTCTCTGCTACTTGTATTTTAACATTTTCCTGCCTCTCACACTAATCTCTATTTCCCACACCAACTCTCCAAGCAGTCATCTTTTAGCTTTCGGGGGTAAATATTATTCCTCTTAAGTGGGATAAATGTCTAGGTGACATTTACAGGGCCAGAGATTATTCAGTCAGCTTTCCTGGTGGTACCCTTTTTTAATCCTTTCAACCTCAGTGTGTTCATTTATAAAATGGTTGGAAAGATGAGCCTATGATATCACCGTGAGGATGGAGAGTTTAAACAATGGATTATTAATGATACAGAATGTTGGATATAAAAGAGGAAAATTCCCTTATTTCCAAGTAACCCCAGATGGCCATTACCCACAGTGGAGGAGTTGTTATCTTATGTGCAGATAAGGGACCTCACTTCAGGGGACCACCAATGTAATAGTAATCTTGCAGTTTTTTTTCTTCCCAGAAATGAGAGATATAAACAAGGTTTAATTAGTAGCCAAGAGACGTACTTTGTTCTCAATTTGAATGAGAAAAGATTTATAAATAAATCCACATCTAACCTTTTAAAAATACACTCTGATGTACGAAGCCCTTTCAGTATATAAGCATACCTCAGAGATACTTTGAGTTTAAGTTCCAGACCACTGCAATAAAGTGAATAGCACAATAAAGCAAGTCACATGAATTTTTTGGGTTCCCAGTGCAGGTAAAAGTTGTATTTATACTATACTGTAGTCTATTAAGTGTGCAATAGCATTATATCTAAAAAAACAATGTACATACCTTAATTTAAAAAAATGTACTCGGGACTTCCCTGGCGGTCCAGTGGCTGAGACTTTGCCTTCCAATGCAGGGAGTGTGGGTTCGATCCCTGGTCGAGGAGCTAAGATCCCACATGCCTAGTGGCCAAAAAACCAAAACATAAAACAGAAGCAGTATTGTGACAAATTCAATAAAGACTTTAAAAATGGTCCACATCAAAAAATCTTAAAGAAAAAAAAGAATGCGCTTGGAAAAATGGTACCGATAGACTTGCTTGATTCAGAGTTGTCGCAAACCTTCAGTTTATAAAAAACACAGTATTAGTGAAGTGCAGTGAAACACAGAGTTAGTGCTCAAATGTCATTGGTACCCACATCCTGCACACAGGATGGACTCTTATTTTGGGGTTATTTGCTTATTTTACTCTATGGTTACTTATTATTTATCATCTGCGTGCTCACTCACCCCCCACACTAGAATGTAAGCTCCAGATGGGCAGTTACATCATCTCTGTTGCCTACAACAGTGCCTGGAACATGGTAGATATAAAGAAATATTTGCTTAATAAATAGCTTTAATCAAATAAATGTGTTGCTGCTAAAGCAGAGAGATGGAAGCACTCAGAAATCTAAAAGAAAATTTAGCCTCCTAAAATATGGGACATGTGAAAACCATGAGTGGCCCAGGGTCACCATAGTGGTCTCAGTACCCTGTGCTCTGGCATTCTCTCTTGAAGCCCAGCCTCTCCACGCCTCCAGGGCTGATCTTGGAGCGGGGACACAGGGAGATGGGCTGACCACAGAGCAAAGGAAAAGCAGCTCCTGATCCAACATACAGAGGATCCACGTTTTCTCCCCCTGGGTCTTGAGGATCACAGTATTCCGAGCTGGATAAACTTCTGTTTTGACAATGAAGATGGGTAGCTGTGCCAAGGTTCCCCTCAGCATGTGGTCCTGGATGCTCTCTGCCCCAAAGCAGAAATTGGTCAGAATCCTCGGTTTAGAATAGAGACAGAAAAGATAGATTTCTCCTGTGTCTGTTTGCATATGAGAAAACCCACCTCTGTGTGAGCTTCCGAAATGCCTTCTACTCTGACACAGTTCTATCTGGAGGATGAGCGTCAATGGGGCAGGACACATGGACAGCATTTTCCAGAAAACACACTGCAGATTCACTGTCTTTGTCAAAGGTGGCGGCACGTGTGAAAACCGTGATGACACATGTGGCAGGCTTTGGCAGTTGCTTAAAAATAGCTGAGGGTTTGGTTAACCGCAGGAAAGCCAGGGTGGGGGGCGGTCCCTCCCCTCTCATGTTCCCTCCCAGATGATTCAGGGTGGTCCTGAACTCGTCAGAAAGCCAGATCTCTGCAGGCCACCTGTTGCCAAGTAACAAGAATCATTTGACACAAGTCACGCGAGTCAAGGACAGTGACTCGAGAAGGCAGGGCAGGGAGGTGGAGCCTGGAGGACTCAAGGAAACTACCGCAGCCTCCTGTGCACAGCCTGGCGCTCGAGCTTTGTCCCTGATGATCCAAAGAGGCATGTGGTTGACAGATGCTATTTACAGCCAGCTCCAAACCAACTCAAAGAAGCAGAATTCCGTGTAGTACAGTGAGAAAGAAAACATTTGAAAACACCAGCGATTACCAGGCTCACGCCATTTACACATTTGTGTTTGGGGTTCACTTCTGAAATTCACTTTTCCCCGTGCGCTGGTGAGTGTGAGAAATGGAAGCGAGCTTGGGTCAATTTCACCTCGTCTGCCTCAATGTGAGCAACTTTGACAGCATGATTTGTAGTGCGGTTAATAGAGAGAAGGTCTCTGCCCAACCCCATATCCTTGAAATGCAAGCTCCTGGAGGGCACCAGCTTGATGAGTCTCTTTTAGGTCTCACCCACCCCGCTCCTCCCCGCGTCCCTCCCCGGACCCTGTCCACACACACTTTGTCCAGCACAACACTGGGTATTTTCTGTGTTTGGTGAATGTTTGCTGGACTGAAAAGCCTTTTTTGTTTGTTTGTTTGTTACCGTTTTTACTTGTCTTCTGCTGTCGCTGCTCTGTATCTTGTGTTTTTATAGGGGAGTTTTTCTCCCCTTCTCCTCCTGTGTGTACACGTGGCACACGGAGCTGGCCTTCTGTTCAGGGTGGTCCCAAGCTTGGCATTAGGAGGTACTTTCGTGAGAGGAGTTACTGGCACTAGCCACGGAGAGGGACGAGAACAAAGACAGAAGGGCTGGGGTCCTGATCCCAAGAGTGTGGACGCTGCTCTCCGAGTTGTGGTCCTTCAAGCAGATGTTCCCCACAGTCCTTCCTCTGACTCCACCGGCATCTCTGGCGGCCCGGTCAGCCTGCAGGAGTGGAAAGGGTAGGACCAGAATTGGGATCCCCAGGGCCTAGCTGGGGCTCTGCTCTGTGACTGTGCAAGCCCCATCACATCTTTGGGTTTCGATTTCTTCAATTATGAAAGGAAGGCACGTTGATGACCATGGGGTCATCAAAGGGGTTGATGACCATGATGGTACTTGGTAGCTCAGTACCGAGTCTACCATCCCCTATCCAGTACTATGCTTCCTCCTTGGATGAGTGTCCGCCTGCCCGAAGCCCTCTGGCACAATGACCTCCTGTAACAACTGTGGTGACTTTTAGAATTGTCTAGCACATAACATGATTCTCTTCCTCTTGTGTCTCTCAGGCAAGATCCAAGCTTACAAATGTAGGGGCTTGGGGTCGGGAGAGGATCTAGGGGGTGGGAAGAGAGTCTTACGCAGCACGATGTGCCCTTCCTGTGGGAAGAGCTGTCACCCAGCAGAACAGCTTCCAGAATTCTCAGGGCTGCCCTCTTGCAGCTTCAGAATCTGGATGTACAGAATCTGACTGGGGCCTGTGGTGCTGGCATGAAACAGACTGATGTATGAGATGGCAATTCATAGGAACAATAAGGTAGAGACTTCGAATCCAAATGACTATTTCCTCTTGTTAGGCTTAGAAAAATAAGTCCAAGGGGATTTAAAATAATACAGCCTTACAAATGCAGACTCTAATAATTCTGTGCGTGACCATGATATGCAACTTTATTTCAATATGTCCATCAGGGTCTTCTGCAGTTGGTATTTCCCCAGGGACTGGTCAGTCCACCCCATGCTCTCCTCCTGCGTAACTGCCCTATCGTCCTCCATCTGACAAATGGAAATGCAGTTGAGGGTGAAGACCCAGAGACTAGCAGCTTTCCTTTTCCCTGGGCCTCACCCTATTCACCTGGGGAGGAGGGGTAGATAAAATTCCTTCCCTCCATGACTCTTGTTGTGAGTAGTTTACTCAAAGCCTGCAAGGCAATTGGCTGTGATCCAGGGCTTTAATCTGCCCATTTTGACTAGTAAGGACCATTGCCAAGAAGCACCCATGACTTGAAATATTTCAATGCCAATGCAGAATGGCTCGTCAGAGAACCCACGTGGATGGCTGGATCAGGTCCACGTGTGCAGAAAGGTTTAGTGCTCATTCCCCTTCTCCAGCAGCATTCCTGGCTCACCAAGAGAGGGAATGTGCATTGTCATTGAATTGTGAGTGAGGGGCTGAATGTGCTGTGGCGTGGGGGGGAGGGTGGGGTTCCTGTGCAAGGTAAGAGTCATTCCAGGTACTGCTTTCCAAATTAAGTACCATGAAGCTTGGCATTTGATTCCATAATTCTCTTTGCTCCATTAGGACACCTGGCAGGGATGTAGTGAATGATCGTCTTATTTTGAGTTGATTAATTCCATAAGCCTCAGTTTATAAATGTTTGCAATAAACAGCAAGTAGATAAAAGTGAGAATTGACAGATGGAGCATCAATCTTTTGATGTCAAGGACCGAACAGCCAAGTCCTTGTGAGTGACTTTCCAAATCAGCCCTGCCATGCCTGGTGAAGCTGGGCACTGGGCCTTTAGACAGGACCACTGGCCTGTTTTGCAGGTCCCCACCCAGGCCTGACTCATATCCAATCTCTGGAGACCTATTGGAAAGTTCAGACTTGGCAATCACTTAGACATAAGGTTGGGGTCTGTTTTAGACTCTTCTGGAAGTCAAGGTGGGTTTCTTGGTTTTTGAAATATTAACTTTTTAGAGAAATGAGAAGTTATGCAACTTTAACATACACACACACACACACACACACACACACACACACACACACACACACACACACAATCTGGAAACTATATCTAGGTTGGCAGAAGAAACTTGCTGTCTCATCTTTGAGGTGTGGTCTGCCTCTGCATCTGGAGGTTTTTAATTTCTTGCAAGGAATTCTTGTTAGGTGCTTGAAAAAGCCATCTGTTCATTTTGTTTGTGCCTCGTCTTCCCATCTAGACAAGAGCCTTCTTGAAGAACAGTGATTTTATCAGATGTTAATTTGCATGCTCCATTGTACTGAGCGTAGTGCTTGCCAGAAATGGTGCTCCGTGATGTTTGAATTGATGCACAATAAACCTCCTGTTTCTCAGTATCCCAGTGGGTCCAGGCAGATGCACGAAATGGATGACTAGAAGACATCTTTGACACTCTGTGTGAGTTGAATTCCCTGGGAAGCAGATGCTGAGATAGAGTTAGAAGTGCAGGAGGTCTAGGGAGTGGAGGGATTATGCCTGTAAAAGATATAAGCGGGGAGGAACAGGATTGGGCAGGGAAAGCATTCTGAGACCAGTGCAGATCTCACATCTGTGTAAGGAAACGTGGGGGAGGCAGGATGGAGCAAGGGGAAGTCTCAAACTACAACGCAGATCTGACAGAGTCTTGGAAAATCCAAAAGGGAGTTCCCTAGAAAGAGATGGCCATTGCAGGAGTCCCGTATTGGGCAGAAAGGAGCAGACCCTGGAATCCCTGCCGTGTGCCATCGTGGCTGAGGGCTGCCTGCGAACACTGCGGGCTTCAGCACAGAAGTGGAAGCACAGGCCCTGAAGGTGCCAACAGTTGGAGGCTGTCAGCTTCCCGCACTTCTTACAGCTGAATCCTTCCTTGAAGGGAGGTCCAGGCAGATAGACCTCCACAGGTGCACACTTTCTGTCCCTTGACAGAATGGAATGGTTATGAATTTGGTCTGGATGGGTAGAAGGGCACACCTTGCCGCATCCTACCCATCCCGACCAAATTCATAACCAACTGCCGTTAAATTTATCTCGAATATATTTTAAAGGTTGGTTTACTTCTGCATGACTCCTCAACTGGACCAGGTAGCGTCCTCTCTCTTAATCTCGTGGCCAGTTTCATGAACACGTGACCAGTCACACAGGATCCCACACTCTAAAGAACCCTTCACTTGGGGTTTAATGCTCTGCATTAGCTGTCTTGAAATTCTTAGCAATAATTTTATATTTGAATTTGTATTTTGTAAGTGAAGTCCAGTGGGAGAGTGGAGCAGGTGCTGGGGGCTTGGAGTCTTGGCTTACACGTGATCCCATCTCCTGCTGCCTCCCCGCCTCCTCAGACAATTATTGGCTACTAACTCCCTGGTCCCTGGCACCCCAGACTCTGCCTAGTCTCTTCACCACCTTCTGCCTCTGATAGGGACCTGGGCACGTGTGGGGAGGTTTGGGATTGAGTGTGGGATCTCAGGACAGGGAATGGAGATGCCCATTTCTGTCCAGGGCTGGCAGTGCCAAGGTGCATTTGGCAGGTGACTCAGCGAGGGTGAGCCTACCCACCCCCAGTCCGGGTACCTAGAATGGCCTGGCACGGAGGTTGCAATATTTTTGAAGGTCACCCTTTGCTATGGGTTGGGAGACAGGCCTATGAAAAGGGGAGATACCTGGCTCACTTCCCCACTCCTAGCTGAGGTATAGCAGTTTAGTCTAGAAGATGGCAGGACAGGACCCCCAGGCACCTGTGACGGTCGCCCCATGCTATCCCCATGCCCAAGGGAGCACGACACTGAACAGGAAATACAAACCACCAGCACAGATTGAGAGAGAGAGACTGAAGAAGAAAGGAAACAGCTTTGTACCTTTAAAAGCACTGAAAATACATATCTTTAGAAGCACTTTTATCCTGCTTTGTGAACAAGGGGCCTCACAGTGTCATTTTGCACTGATTCCTACAAATTAAGTAGCCGGTCCTGCCTGGACCACTACGGTAACTTCCTAGCTGTCTCATGACATCCACCTAGGCTCCCTCCAACCTGTTCTCCACATCACAGAGAGTCAGTGCTCCAAACCCAAATCTGATTAGGTTGCCGCCTCCCCCAGTGAGGGCCCCTGACTAGCTCCCCAGGGTCACAGGGTGGAGTCCTGTGGGGCCTGAAGCAGATGCTGGCCCTGCTCTGCCCGTTTACTACAGCTGGGGTGGTTCCTCTCCCTGCAAACAGCGCCCTGCTCTCTCTTTCCCGGGAGGCACTGCCAGGTCCCCAGGAGAACCCTGAACCAGTGGGGGGTCAGGGATCAATGGCTCGGTTCGCCTTTCTTTCCCCGCAGAGGGGCAAATCTGAGGTATGTTCTGTACGGCCTCTCGGGGGTCCTGGTTGAACTGGGCTCACAGCAGAAAGTCACTCATTACTGCCCCATTATTGCTTTCCTCCCTTCTCTCTCTCTCTCTCTTTCTTCCTCCCTCGCTGAGTGCTCTGGAATCATCTCCTAATTAAACAACCTGAACCCAATCCTTGCCTCCAAATCTGGTTCTCTGGAACCCAAACTAGACCGGCCCCATCTACCCTCATCCTGTCCTGCTCTCCCTCTACCCCGTTAAGTTTGCTGACTGTGCCATGCTCCTTCCCTTCATGGCCTCCGTACTCACTGTTCTTTTTGAAACGCTTCCCACCCATTCTCCATCCCAGTTCCCCAATCCTAATGAACTCCTATCCATCCTTCTTCAGACCTCAGCTGAAAAAGCTTCCATAGGGAAGACTTTCCAGACTCAGAGTCCTAGGTAGGTTCTTTAAATATACATTCTCAGACCCTCCGTTTCTTTTGCATCTGACAGCTTAGCTTGGTTTGTTAATTTGTGTCAATTATAACGATAATTTCATTAATACCTATCTTTTTCTGTAGTCTATAAGCTTCCCGAGAGGAATGATCGCATCCCTTATTGCTTTCCATTTTTTTAATCCAAGGCCTGGCTCATTGTTGGTACCCAACAAATATTCACTAAAAGCCAAATGAGTTTAAAGATATCTTAAAATTGTTACAGAGGCCACGCACACTGACAAAAATGCTGAGTCTTTTAAGATGTGAGAACTTGGGCCAGTTTCTCAAACTCTCTGAGCCTCAATTTCCTAATGTGAAAATGTGGGTATTAATAGCCCATATGTTTGGGGATTTTTGTAAGAAGTAGATGAGATAATGTATGTAAAGTGCTTAGGAGGGCGTCTGACATACAATAAGTGCTAATTAAAATGTTAGATTTGTTTCTATCCGTATAATTTGTGAGGACTAGGGATTACGTGGAAGGATGATTATGAGGCGGAAAATAGAACCTATGAGAAAAGGTAAAAATGATGGAATCAGTGTGTCTGGAACAAGAAAGATGAAGGATTATGAAATGCCACATCGAGAATAGAGGGAGTCTGCAGGACATTATGAGGGGCTATAGATTTCCATCTTCACTCAGTATGGGATGTGAGAAAATTTTGATAAATATCAACATGTTAGATATGTCAGCTGTTAGGGACCCAAGTTTAATGCTGTCTCCCTCTCATTTATTAACTATTGTCATGGTGATTTGGTCACAGTTACTCTACTTATTGGTATCTCTGTGTTGCAAGAGGTTGATAACACGTCACTAAAAACTGAAATCAGTGTTTCAGGGCAATGTAGTGGTTTCTATTCAGGCATAGGCAGCCAACGGCACATCCCATCTTTGCGTGTTTTCTGTTTCATGTGTTCTCCAGATGAGCAATTAACATTTCAATGTGCATTTCAGTGCTTTTTAAAGAGGAGGAAATGTAAGACATTGGAACATACTTGTGACATGAATTCTCTGATATAAT
The DNA here is from genome assembly GCF_965194825.1 of Balaenoptera physalus. Classification (NCBI taxonomy): domain Eukaryota; kingdom Metazoa; phylum Chordata; class Mammalia; order Artiodactyla; family Balaenopteridae; genus Balaenoptera; species Balaenoptera physalus. The sequence continues at coordinate 83,278,030 of NC_138883.1, read as the reverse complement.
TAAAAGTTGAGATGGGTGAACTCTTGCCTAGGACTTAAATTTCTGCAGCCTGAAACTTATTTCATTTTTGCCAATTTATTTCAGTTATGTATTTATTTAATATATACTGTATTTATTTTTTTGCATTTAAGCATTTAATATTTCTATCCAAATATGTGTGTACTTATTAATTATTCAGACCTTTAGTGAATATTTATTAAGCATCTTCCAGGTGGAAGGGGTAATGCAAGGATTCAGGGAAGAACTGGAGATGTTCATTCTGATCGGAGAGCGAAAAATCTAGAGCATAGATAATTCCTTCTTTGATTAAGTGTTATTTAGCATTTGCTCTATTCCAGGCACCGTTCTAGGCCCTGGTGATACGGCCTTCAAAAAATACGGTCCTTTCTTGGAGCCTACAGTATATAATTCCAGATTATATGTGGTAAATTTCATAAAAGAGGACTACCAAAGCACTCTTCAAATTTAGAAAAGAAAGAGCACATCCATCCAGGAATCTTTCAAGGAGGAGGTGGACCTTAGAGAAAAGATAGGTATCTGCCAGCAGACTAAAAGGCCTGGGGCTCTCCAGGTGGAGAAAGGGCATAGAGGGGATAAGACCCTGATTCTCAATTCCACCAAGAAATTCTCTGATGCTAGCTGAGTATCCTACAGTTCAACTCAATTCTGACACTGTCGACCTGGAGGTAACATCAGACCCCACAGGTTAAGGGCTCAATCTCACAAGACTGCTCCCACTTCAGATGCCAATAGCAAGTCCAGGTTGTTACCTGTGCTTCTGACCAACTGGCTATAAATCAGAGGTTCCCCTGAACCCTTCCTTGGGTTTGATTGATTTGCTAGAATGGCTCACTGAACTCAGGACACCCCTTTACTCACTAGATTACCAAGGATATTGGTAATCCTTGGTATTTATTACAAAGGATATTAAAGGATACGAAGCAACAGCCAGAAGAAAGAATACATAGGGTGAGGTGCGAAGCAAATGAACTTCTGTCCTGTGAGGTTTGGGTCCAGCATGGTGGCACATGGAGGTGTTCTGTTTCCCCAACCTGGAAGCTCTCTGAACCCTGTCCTTTTTGGGTTTTTATGGAGGCTTCATTACACAGTCATGACTAAGTCATTGGCCATCGGCTATTGATTCAACCTCCAGCTAACCACCCCCCCGCACCCCCCACCCCCCCACCCCCCCCACCCCCGCCCAAGTCACTGGGGAGGGACTGAAAATTCCAACCTTCTAATCACAAGGTTGGGTCCCCTGGCAACCAAACCCCATCCTTAGGTGTTTTCCAAGAGTCACCTTATTAACATAACAAAAGACAGCTTTATAGTTCTTTTCACTTTGAAAATTCCAAGAGTTTTTAGAGCCCTGTGCCAGGAGTGAGAAGACCATGTGTGTGTGTGTGTATATATAAAATAATATATCACAGGAAGCTGGAGGGTTTGAACACATGAGCCACATCTAGGAGATTGCAAGTCATCTATTAAAGAGTTGGACTGCAAAAAAAAAAGAAAAAAAAAGTGGAGAGAAAGCTACAGAGCAGGGTCTCTCATCCTCTGCAGTACTGACATGGGCTGGATAAATTTTTGTTGTAGGGGGCTGTCTTGGGCAGAGAATGTTTAGCAGCAGATGCCAGTAAAATGCCTCCTCCAGTTGTGACAAACAGAAATGTCTGCAGACATGGCCAAATCTGCCCCCAACCCTTGAGGACCACCATAGTCCAGTGAGATCAGGTTGTGGGGGAACTTAACTACCGCAATAGGAAGGACTGATTTCAAGTGGATATCAAGGGCCCAACAATATCAACTAAAGAATTAAGTTGTTGGATTTATGTATCAGATTGAAATCAGGAGATATTGAAAGGGTGGGTGATGGGGAGGTTATTGAAGAAGAGCTGGTAATAAGGGACTAACGAAGTCGTGAAAGGAAGAGGAAAAAAAAGGAAAGAAGATGGTAGAAATTATGTTAGTTGTCTACATTTCCTCAGTTGTTTCCAAGTCTTTTACATCTGTTGTTTGTTTGACTGATTTTTCTGATTGTTGAATGCTGAATGCTAAAATTTGTTCTTTTTGTAAAAAAAAAAATTTATTTATTTATTTATTTTTGGCTGCATTGAATCTTCGTTGCTGGGCACGGGCTTTTCTCTAGTTGCGGTGAGTGGGGGCTACTCTTCGTTGCAGTGCGTGAGCTTCCCATTGCGGTGGCTTCTCTTGTTGTGGAGCACGGGCTCTAGGTGCGTGGGCTTCAGTAGTTGTGGCTCACGGGCTTAGTACTTGTGGCTTGTGGGCTGTAGAGCGCAGGCTCAGTAGTTGTGGCGCACTGGCTTAGTTGCTCCGTGGCATGTGGGATCTTCCCGGACCAGGGATCGAATCTGTGTCCCCTGCATTGGCAGGCGGATTCTTTATCACTGCGCCACCAGGGAAGTCCCTAAAATTTGCTGTTTGAGGAGAGATACTACACAATGTTATAAAGGTAACCTCAAATCATTTTTTTATTGTAGGTGGAGCAGGTTTCTTAAGGGACACTTCTGCCTTGGAGAAGTGAAGGACAGAAAATTGTATAATCATCCAGGTTGTCTTGAGATTATAGGAAATTGAATAGCAAGTGATTCAGTCCCTTCCGGGCTCCCTGGTGGTAGTTCCAGGCTGGCAAGAGCTGAAAAGATGTGTTTATCTTTCCAACTGTAAATTCAGCCATCTTTATAGAAAACTTGGGAAGGGCAACTCTACATCCATTCCATAGTATGTGGGGTCAGTGTGTACGCATGCGTGCGTGCATGTGTGCGTGTGCGTGTGTGTGTGTGTGTGTTTCCTTCCTCCAGCCTTACACCAGTAGGGCTTGAACTTACTGTGCGTGCCCCTTGCAGGGTTCTCTGTTTCAGAGTGGTCATAAGCAGGAAATATGGAAACCTGGTCGTTTCCAAGACTCGTACTTCTGCTGATATACTGTAGGATGTTGGGCAAACCACTTAACCTCTCTGTGCCCTTGCTTTAGGTCACTGAGAATGAGGAAGCATGATTGATTCCATGAAACATGTAACTTTCAAAATTGGTTGTGTTCAAAGAGATTGAGTGTCCTGGCTACTTTGCTCTCCCTTAGTTAATCTCACATTTCTAAATCATGATCAAAACAGACAATTAGTGCCTCTCTGTGAATTTACCACAAATCTGATCTTGAACCTGGACATGAAGGTCCAAATCTTAGCCTTTAATATGCTTTCTCAAATCCTTCTCAAGGCTCTGTTAGTGTGGAACAAAGTGCAAGATGATAGGAAAAAAAGAAAACACCTGAACAATCTGGAGGGTAGGACCAATATTGAGAAATAAGACAATGGATCTCTGGACTTAAAAGCAACTTGATTTGTCTTATACTTTTTGTGGGGTTTTAACTCAACATATACTGATTAAGTGCTTCCTAACTGCCAAGACCTGGGCAATCAGCAGAAAACAAAAAGCATGTGAAGTTCCTATTGTCATGGATATTACTTCTAGTGGGAGGAGACAAATTAAACAAACAAATATTTGTGGGGTTTTTGGTTGGGATAGGTGATAAAAACAAATTATGGTAGAGGAGAAAGGATGGGGAGATTTAATATTTTAGATAGGGTGGTTAGAGGATGCATTTCTGATAAGGTGATATTTGAGCAGCAACCAGAAGGCAGTGGGAGAAGGAAGCTCACAGCCGTGGAGGAAGGGCACCCCAGGCAGACGGGAACGCCATACGAAGGTTTTGAGGAGGAGGGAGCCTGGTGTATTTGCAGACCACAGGAGAGCCTTTGCTTGAGGCTCAGACTATGACCTTGAACAGGCTGAGGAACATCCTGTGATTCTGGGTTACAAGCAAAGGGGCTCAGCTATTTTTGCTGTCCCTTTCTGCTTTTTCCATTCCCCGCTCAGAAATGTGCAAAAACACCAGTTGCCCTATAGCCCACTGGAGAAAGCTGGATTGTGGTTCTAAGTAGGTCATCCAATTTGAAATGAGAAATTCATGGAGAAAATTCTTGGAATGATGTAGCTTTGTACCTACTGGAATGGGAGCCAATACAAATGGATTGGGGGTGAAGAACTGATGACTGAAAGAAATTTGAGACTTATGGTTACCATCTGTGAATATCAGCGCCAAGACCCTGTGAGGCTTTGGAGGGTCCATGGACTCCAGAGAAAGTTGACAGTAAATAACACGTGTCTCCAAGTCCATGATGTTTAATTTCCTCTTAGACCAGGGGGACCATATCTTCACTTACTAGCACCTCTCACTGCATAGAGCACAGTACTAAGCAAGTCATCAGCACATATTCAATGATTATTGAATGAATGTGTTGTAATTGCATCATATACCCAGGAATCTTGGGAAGCTGGGAGAATCTTTGGGGAGCTTCAGGTTCTGGCTTTTGCTTGTTAAAGTATGACTTTGCTTTAAGGCCAATATGAAAAATATCTTCTAAACTCATGTCAGGATGAACTCAGTAAGCATAAACCAAACATTTACTATAAACTGAGATTTTGTCCTGAAGGAGATTTGTTACCAGAGCTGCAGTAGTCACAGGATTCTGGTCTCATATTAACAGTGACATTTTGATGACCACATCCATGAAACATCTGTATACTTGCCAAAATTGAGAAACACATTAGAGAACATGGTTAACTCCTATGCTTGTATAGCCTGTAAGATCTCACTATCTGGTGGAATATTCCAGCTGCCTTTCTTGGGAGATGAATATATTTTACATTTATCTATCTCTCTTGGAAGATCTCAAGTGAAGGGGGTTCCACAAAAACACATGGAAAAAGTCTAAGAAATTACTAGCTCTTCTTTATTTTCCTTAATTCTTGTTGCTATCATTACACTACCATCATCATCATTATCATCATCATCACTACTGCTATTTTGATTTTTTAATTGTTTATAGTGACCTTTAGTTCTTTTTCTTCCAGATATGTTACTGAATATCCTTTGCCATAGGGTAAGTTAATGGACTGCTAGTTTTGTTTCAAGGAAGATTAATGATTCAAATTTTTGTTTATAGGAGTAATAGTCCATAGTCATACAGAACTGATACTACAATTCTCTACCGTTCTGCAAAAGTAACATTGCATTTGTTTGCCATTGTCTGAAATCTCTTATATGTTTTGTGACCTTGGGCATGCTACTTAGCCTTTCTGAACCTCATTTTTGGTTCAGTCATGTAAAATGGGGAACATAATAGTAACCAGGTCAGAGTTGTTCTTAAAATTGCCTAAGATGATATTTGCATACCTCCAAGTCCTGTGCCTGGCACAATCTGAGGTTCAGTAATCAAGATCTGGAATCGTTAGCTATGATAATAAATAGAACTGGAAAAAAAAGAGAAACTGTAAGATACAGTATACCAACATTAATTACACTGCTTAAACGTGCATGAATTCAAAGAGCTCCTAAGTAGATAAGGTCTGAAGAAATAAGATTGATCTCCACATGTTTAGACGACTGCAGGCTAAGTAGCTTAAAAAAAATTTTTTTTTAAGCCTTCTAAACACTCCTCACATCTGATATCCTGGTTACTCATTTAGCCTTCCCTTAGCATTATCACCCAGGTTTTGGTTTTAAAACTCTACATAAGGAGGAATGATCTCTGCAAGTATAATTAGAAGGTTGTACTGGAGAATTTAAAGACCTCACTTAACTCTGAGATTCCATGACCCTCAACCCTTATGTGGTACTCTTGGTTGGTATATTGAATCATCCCTATCATTGTACCCATTTTATAGAAGAGCACACTGATATGTAGAGGTAAAATAGTCTCTCAGTTTAAGTTCACACACTTCATAGGTGGTATTCACACTCATTTACATGACAACAATGTTGGTTTCCTTAAATACTACATTATACTGCCCATAACAGAAAAAATTGTAACCTCTCAAAATTTCACAAGTTTTATTTTAAAATATCAATATAGTATCAAGTCATAAAATAATGGAGATTTAAAATAAAGCAACAACTATCTTATATAATATCTGGGGATATGGGTGCAGGGTTGGATATTAGACAAATCAAATAACATCAAGGTTTCTTAACTACTGTGGTCTTTTATTACTTTAGATACAATCTGACAACCATGAGTCACAAGCTAAGAAGACTGAGAAGTTCAGCTTAGCATTACTACACAGTAAAAGCTACAATAAATTTGACCACATTAAGATATACATAATTTCTATTGTATTTGCTCCATAATTGGCCATACATTCATGGATATATGGTTACATTTAGTATTCCAATGATTACATTTAGTATTGCCTTTACAGGAAAAGTATAACTTTTCTTCTCCCATTGCTTAGTTCATCGATACTAAGAATTGGTCTCATCATGAATAGTTTTTCCTGGTGCTGTGGTTTGTTTTTGTTTTGTTTTTTGTTTTCTTTTCCACTGTTACCATCATTGCCATACATATAATCACACTCAGATCTTAGATCTTACTCTCTGGTAAGGGTCTCTTGTTCTGGGCAGTGCTGGGCTTTTCTGTACACCAACCTAATGCTTCAAGCTGCCTGTGCTTCTATCCTGTTGGAGCATCTCCAATGTTATGATGCAGGTCAAATTTCAAATACCTGTTCATTTTTTTTTTTTTCCAGATTATGGGTCAGTCCCTGGATCTTGTTCAGAAAAATAGTTACTATATAAGGTTGGGGTTAGTCTTAAAGAAGTGGGTGATCAGGAACCCTAGAAACTGAGGTTGCCTGGGGGGGGGGCAAGGTTGGGAGGAAAATAGCCCATGACTCTTTTTGAGGGAATTGAGGCTATCCTGTATTGTACTGGCCTCAGGAAGGGGAGAGGGCTCAGAGGGATCCATGGACCCTGACCCTGGACGTGTGTGGCAGGAAGATGGGAATAGGTCAGACACCCTCCCTATTCCTAAGTGTTCTGCCACCTTTCACTCCACCTCAACCACCAGACCACCAGGCAACCAAAAAGTTCCCATAGGAAGTTTAGGTTTAAGATCAGTTTTAGGTGTAGTGGAGCGTGAGAGGTATGAAGATCTCCCTGCCTTCCAATGAACCCTCCTGCCAAAGATCTCCCCATCTGTTTTCTATTGCCCCAAATTCCTTTAACATATGTCTTTAATTGCACAATAAGAGACTAAAGGCTTAAACTTGCAATTACGATAAATAATGAGTCCTTTGTTGAATTCGGGGAAGGGGTTAGAAAAGGGACTTTGGAAATACAGAAAAAATGCCTGACCTTCAGAATTTTCTTGTGCCAGCCCTGTCTATTTTTATCTTTGGAAGAACTCTGTGTAACAGGTTGTCTTTTGTTTTTCCTTTTTTGCAGAATGGTTCTTCATGTTCTGAACCTAATCACAAGTCATCACTGGCTATCTCAAAGGTCTTTTCAGTGACTTACTTTGTCATCAGCGAATAAGTCTGATGCATTGGATTATTCACAGATTTTTTTCCTAAAAGTTCTTGTTGGAGGATTTATGTTACCTCTGGTAGGTGACAATGCTATTCAATGCACCAGCTAAGTAAATCTAGTAAGGGGGCTATTTAGGGTCTCATCTAGGAAACTGAGATAAAAATGAAAGGGATTTTAGTCTTCGAGGGAAAAGAGGGGTGTTTTGCTCTGAATTATATGAACCAGCTGCATATTTTGGATTGAATTCAGCATTGTATTTGAGTGTTCATACATTAAAAAAAAATACCCATTCGACACCTGTTATGTTCTAGAAACGTACTCAGTGCTGGAGTTAAAGTGGTGAACAACGAAGATGTGGTTCCTCTTTGCACAGAGCCATCAACTAGTAGCTTGAAGTGGAGCCAAAGGAGACCCTGAGATCATCTGGTCTAAACCTCCTCATTTTTCAGATTAGAAAATGGAAGCACCAAGAGGTGAAGGAAATTGTCCTTTGTCCCAGCTGGTTCGTGGCAGAGCCACTAACTTGACTCTTGCAACTTCCAGCTCGATTTTCTGGTTAAACTAACCGAGTGAGTTAGGACAGGCCCACAGTCTTGTGGCAACAATCTGCTCCCACTTCCCTGTGGCCTGAAAGGGTCCCTGCCCTTCTGCAAGTCTCATGGATGCCCAGAAAGTGACTTGACTATTGGGGTGAACTTCGTTCATGACATTAGCGCACGTTGGGTTGTGATGAGGAAGCTGAGCCACGGAGTATTGTTCACTTTGGGGGGAAAGTCATCTCCCCGCCCCCTGCTTCCCCCACCGCCACCTCCCCCGGGGAATTTCTGGGTCTTCCTGAGCAGAGGAGTTTGGCCAACTACTGGATTGTTATTAAAATGATAATTAAAGAGGTAATAGGAAGGGAGCGCGTTCCAATACCATACAGAAGAGTCAGCACTTTCACTGGATAACGAATTCTTTATACCTCAGGTTATTACTCAACTGAAGGGAACCTGCGATGCCGGTGTGTCTGGAATCAATAAAAATATGTTGCAGGAAGGGGGACCCCTTCCAAGGCCCGAGAGCGGGCTCTTGTCTAACACTCGGAAATGAATTGTCCGAGGAGACACACGTGCTGACAAAGCAAAAGACTTTATTGGGAAGGGGCACCCGGGTGGAGAGCAGCAGGGTAAGGGAACCCAGGAGAACTGCTCTGCCATGTGGCTGGCAGTCTCAGGTTTTATGGTAATGGGGTTAGTTTCCGGGTTGTCTCTGGCCAATCATCTTGCTTGGCCCATATTAGGTGACTCAGGGTCCTTCCTGGTGGCGCGTGCATCTCTCAGCCAAGATGGATTCCAGCGTGAGGGTTTCTGGGAGGTCGGCAGGACATATGTCTCCTCCCTCCTCTTTTGCCCCTCCTGAATTCCTCCAGATTAGTTTTACAAGACATACTATCGGCTGGTGTGTCCTCTCTCCTTTCTGTCCCTCTCAAATTCTCTCGGTTAGTTTTTGGTGGCAGCACCTCGTTCTTCATCGGGACCTCCTGTTGTGAGACAACTCATGATAACATGAGACATGATGATAACAGGCAAGTGGTTATCCTTATGTTTGGCCAAGGCTGGCAGTTTCGGTCAGTGGTTCCCTAACAGGTATATTCTCAACCAGTGAATTTAATAACTGACTTGTCGCTTATAAAACTATATCTTAGAACAATAGGAAGGTAGGTGATGGTCTTGAATCCTCATACAATACAATCATATTGTATCTGCTGCTGCTAATTTTCAAGGTTTTTGCAGGCAACTTTCAACCTTTTTAAGAAAAATAGTCTTTTAGAGACATCCATATTTCTGGAATTTTCCTGGAAAACAGGAGTTTGAAGAGTTTGTTGGGAGGTTTCTGACTTGTTTCATATGGCACCAAAAATGCATTTTAATATGGAGGGTTGGGGGTTGCTCCTGCAGGCCACCCAAAGTCACCAGGAGGGAGGGTCCTTCCCTGAGTGGCCCTGACACATTTCATGGATGACCTTCGCTTGTGCGTGCTGCCCGCTCCAGGGGGTGAGTCCAGGGTCCATGTGATCACTGGACTGAGGCAGTCATACCCTCCTTTCTCTCCCACTCAAGGAAGCATACTCAAATGACTTTCCCAAACTCATTTGACTTCTGAATCCTTGTTTTCAGGGATTTCCTATTAATAATTCAATGGAATCATGATTCTGTAGAACAAAACTAGGGAAAGAGTAACAAATAGACCTGAGACTGGGTGAATGTGATGATGTCGCAAGATTAACCTTGCAACGGTTCAGTTTTTAAATTAAATATGTAATTCATAAAATTCTGCACTTTAATTATTCCTGTCAGTCCAGCATTGGCGCTGGCACAGACCTCACAGGTGAACGAAGGTGTTAGGTCTACCCCCTTTAGTTCTGAAGACCAGAAACAATGGTGAGCCCCCTAGGCTGAGGGCAGTGTCAACTTCTCCTCCACAGGACTTGCCCCAGGGAGGATGTCTCTCATATTATCAGGGCTTCCTCAATTCTGTGCATTCCCTGATGCCTCATTTCCCATCAGCATGAGGGGCAAAGCAGGCAAAAATATAGTCACTCAATAAGTTAGTCATGTCGGGAAACTTATCTGTTTCAGCCAGTGGTTCCTCTCAAGCGAGGGGTGGTAGATGTGTGGTCCAGCTTACAGACTAAAGCCATTTCCCGTTACTATCACTAATACTCAGTGTGTGCTATTTCCAGCTTGTCATTTGTCCATTGGCTTGCGAAACTACCATCTAAGAGAGCAAAAGCATTTCTACTCCCTTGGGCCATTTCCTCCTGACATTCTTTGCTGATTACCTCTGAAGCAGCTGTGATCACTTCTTTGCATGGTCAAAGCATCAGCCGATGGCTCTTTGTCTCACCAGAAACAGACCAGCCTTGGCTGGTCCCAGCAACAGGCCTGTGGGTGAAGTTCAGAGATACAGGCTCACGGTCTGCCTCCCAGCTAGGCTGTGCTTTACACAATACCTTTACATACCCTCCTAAGTGCTTTTTACATGTGTTTAATCATCAAAATATAACACTATAAAGAAGAAAGAGGAGAAAACTGAGGCATAAAGAGTTTAAGGAACTTGTCCAAGGTCACACAGCTAGTTAATGGTGGGGCTGGATTTAAATGGAAAGCAGAACCATTTTTTTTTTTTTTTTTAGATTCCATATATATGTGTTAGCATACAGTATTTGTTTTTCTCTTTCTGACTTACTTCATTCTGTATGACACACTCTAGGTCCATCCACCTCACTACAAATAACTCCATTTCGTTTCTTTTTATGGCTGAGTAATATTCCATTGTATACATGTGCCACACCTTCTTTATCCATTCATCTATCGATGGACACTTAGGTTGCTTCCATGTACTGGCTATTGTAAATAGAGCTGCAATGAACATTGTGGTACATGACTCTTTTTGAATTATGGTTTTCTCAGAGTATATGCCCTGAAGATCTTAGGGGCAGGACACGAATAAAGACGCAGACGTAGAGAATGGACTTGAGGACACGGGGAGGGGGAAGGGTAAGTTGGGACAAAGTGAGAGAGTGGCATGGACATATATACACTACCAAATGTAAAACAGACAGCTAGTGGGAAGCAGCCGCATAGCACAGGGAGATCAGCTCGGTGCTTTGTGACCACCTAGAGGGGTGGGATAGGGAGGGTGGCAGGGAGACGTAAGAGGGAGGGGATATGGGGATGTATGTATACGTATGGCTGGTTTGCTTTGTTGTACAGCGGAAACTAACACAACATTGTGGAGCAATTATACTCCAGTAAAGATGTTAAAAAAAATAAAAATAAAATTAAATTAAAATAAAATGTTTACCAAAAAAAAAAAAAAAAAAAAAAGGAAAGCAGTTTGATTGCAAAGTCCCAGCTCCTAGAGGGATTTTAGTCTGAGCAGAGAAGAGTGAGGCATTGGTGATGGAGGACGCTGGTCAGCAGAGCAGTGGTGGCTGCAGCGTTTAAGTGGAAAAGGCCTGGCTGGGGGGTGCTCAGTGTAATGATTGGCACGATCCTGGAAGAGAGTAAGTGCTTCATAAATGTTTGTTGAGTTATTGACTGCATGGTTAGAGAGAGAATGCTGGAGAAAGTAGGCTGTTATCAGACTGTGTAGAGTTTTGAATTACAGTCTAAGTGGTTTAAACTTAGTACCGTGGATAATATCTTCTCTAGAATGCATGAATTTCTGGAGAGGCCAACATACTAGTTCATAAACATGTGTCATTCTAATCTGTATTTTCTCTTCTTCTGTGCTTTCTGTAGAATGTCAAGGAAAAAATAAATCGAAACTATGTCCATGAAGCCTATTACAAAATCATGTTTTCTATGTTTGGTTGAGCCTTCACTGCAAAAGTAAGATGCTAGCTAGACTTGCCAGGTCAGTCTTTGCTGTTATGCTCTTACTCCCTTTTAAATGTATGTCAGTGAGTAAATCCTCAGGAAGCCAAATTATATCAATATATATGTTGTGACCTCCCTCTCCCTGGCTATAGATGACTGGATTTCTGGTGGGTATTGTGACATGACAATGCACTGTCTTAGGAAATATCAAGAGTACAAAGCATTTAGCAGAGGGTGTAGGAACCGAAAGATCATGTTGGAGAGAAGAGCCAAAGAAGATGCAACAAACTCCATATGTACTAAAATTATTAGGGAGCAGGAATAATACATAAGCAGAAAGTATGATGTAAAGAGAAATTATTTTATGCATGCCTTGAGCCCAAATCTTTGGATTTCAAATTCAGTTCTGGATACTTTCTGAAATTTCCCATAAAATGAAAAATCCTACCGCCCTTTCCCAATAGTCATTCTCATTGATTTTCTGCTACATTTTATGTAATTGCTCATTCACTCTATTCTCAGACTCTTTCCACTGAATGCAGTCCTCTCCTGGGTCTCTTCCTCCTTCTCCTACCACTCCTTTTGTCTTCTTTAGTTCCTCTTCCTCTATAACCAAGGCTTTTCTGAAACATTTCTCTTCTGTTTTTCTGTCCATGTGATTTTATCCATCTTCAGGCTTTAAACTTATATCACTTTTCATATGGTGCCTCCAAATATGTACACAATCTGGACATCTTTTCTGAGCTCTCACGGGGCTCACAGTTCCAGTTGTTTGCCCCATACCTCCAACCGGCTGACACTCAACCAATTAGAAAAGGTTCCATGCAGTCCCATGGTCATGCCTTGCTGCCAGACTTTATTACCTCTTCCCTGACATCTCCATGTCCAATGGATTTTACATGCCACTGCAAAAATAATGCCTAACACAGCTCTGCCCCTAAATCTTCATTGACTCCTTTTCATCTACCAGGAAAAATTCACATTCCTTAGCTTGCCATTTTTGCCCATCTTTAATATGATCCCAGTAGATGATTACAGAATATTTACATGCCTTTTAGGCTTTTGCCAAGTAGAATTCTTTCTATACCTCCTCTAGTTTTCAAAATTCTATCCATTTCCCCTAAATTTCCCAAAGTGCTGCCTCTTTCACAAAGCACCAGCAATTCTAAATTAAATTGTTATCTATTTTCTCTAAATTTTCATGAATTTTTGTTTGTAGCTCTGTTAAGGCAATTATTGAACAGTTATTTTACTTTTCCTGTGATATTGCTAATTTGTATTTGCTATTACACAGGTGTCAAAGCTTGATATGTATGGTCTGCTTGCTCTCAGATCCATTCTTTGCCTTTTCCTGCTCTGCCCTTTATCACAGAGGCTGACCCTGTGGGCTGTGCAGCCCACACTCCTGGGTCAACTGGCTTCATACTGGGTGGTTTCACAATGGGTGGGTTTTATATTAGGTGATACTGGCATGGAAACTAGGGTCTTCGCCCCACCCCCATGCCTTGGGAGATGTCTCCAGGAGAGCTGTATTTCCTTTGAGGCTCCAACTCCCACCTGATCGTTCCAGATTTTGATGGGTGGTCCTTGCCCTTGGGCTCTGGGAACACAACCTCCTTGTTTTTCCTGCTTAGGGATGGTGGTGGTGCCTGCTACTGTTTATTTCTGGATTGCTTCACCATCCCCTGATGGGCTTCTGGTTCTTCTATCACCTGCGTAACCTATTCCCATATATTAAATTCATTTTATTTCAAGTACAAATGGTTTCTGTTTTCCCAGGATGGCTGATGACAGATGTACTCCATCCTAATTTTTACAGTAGACTATGTCTTATCCTTATATCCTCCATAGTGTCTGGCCCAGTGACTTGCACACTGCACGTGCCAAATAAACGTTTACTGAATAAATGCATAAGTTAAGGAAGAATTTTGCTTTGTTTAAAGGTAGCATAGTTAATTTTTAGAGAAATTACAGTACTCAGAAAAATTTAGGAGGCACTAACTATATTAGTCCTCAAGACATACCTGAAACCAAAAGTTGAGGACGGTATCCTTGCTGCTAAGAATTAAAAAGGCTACTGGGAGACTTAACAAGGGCACTGAATGTTGTGTTAGAAAATTTAGTGGACTGGAAAAATACCTACTTAAAATATTTCTTTTTCACTTTTTCTTCTCCTGCACTTTGAGGAATGCTTATAAAGTAAAGGGGCTCAAATTGTTCTTAAAATTAGCCATCCAGTCTCTTTTCCAATCCCAATGTTGATATTCTCCACCTCAGCCCTAGGAGGTGTTAAGAAGAAGATATTATAATGGTTGGCATGTTAATTGCTGTGTTGATTTTGAATATTTTCTTCTTTGAGGTCCTGAGACCCAGAAGAACTCATAGGTTCTTTGAGTCCCTGTCCCTGTTCCTGTGTGTTAGGGCTCCCACTCCTGAGGGCTGCAGTAACATGGATCAATATGTGGGAACGTGGTGGACACAGCTGGAGTGATGAGCCAGTGCTTCTGGAACTACGCCCACTGCCAAGGAAAGTGAACCTGTGGTTTAAGTTCTTAATAGAACTCCCTACTCCGCCTCTGGATTGATACAGGGCCTTGAACTTTCTCTCCCAGCCTTAACCTCATTCATCAGAAAGTAGCTCAGGTGACAGAAGGAATTCTGTGGGGAAATGACTTGATAAAGTGAAGGATGAGCTGGAAGCATGAGATAATTGAACCATTGCCTTAGATGGACCCTGCCACACAAAGTCATGAAAACTAATGAATTTCTTTAAATTTCTTTTTTATCAGCAATTTCTATTGGAGGCCTATTATGTTACTGGAACTGTGGTCAGCATGAGAAATTAAAAAGAATTTTCTGGCAATCTTCTGCATTTCTTATAGGAAAATAGTATCACGCCTGGTTTCCCCTGTTAATCTCTGTAGACCGAAGATCGGAATAACCGCTTTGTTTGTTCATACTCTTGGAGTTGAAAGCAAGGGGAGAAAGCACACATTCTGCCTCCTGAAGTTAGTATTTCTTACTGCTTTGCCTGCAGAGATGGCCAACTTTTTAATCCTTGTAACAATGCAGGTTGTCTAAAGTCTGTTTAAGATGTCTCCCTGTATCAACAGGGAACATAGACATTTAAAAATAATTTTATTTCATCTGGAAAGAGGGTATCTTGGGAGGGAAGTCAAGACCTCTGCCTGGAGGGCTGGCCCAGCAATAATTTGTTCATTGCTGAGTGCATCTGGAAATCTGCTGAGGCTTTAGTTTTAATAGGATTTTTTTTGTTTTTCCCCCCAAAGGAGATTGTGTCCATGGCTGTTCACCTTAAAGGCATATGGCTTTGATATTAGATATTTCAGAAGGCTTGCTATTCCCCACAGCTGAGGAATCTCACTGCCCTCATCATCATGATAACAGTAGGCTCAGCTCAGCAGCCTGGGACTTCATACCTTGCTTGGAATCTCTGGTTTTACCCCAGCGACTTCGGAATGGGTCTGATTCCATATCTACAACAAGATACAGGTCGCATGTGCTTATGCAGAATTGCTTATGTTGAGATCACCGGATTTTCATGGCACTCCCAGCTCAAGGGAGGAGACCAAAGGTCTCCAAGACACCCAGGCAGGGCTTGGCTTTTCCTCTGTCAGATCATCCATTTAATGAACACCTCCTGAGTACCTGCTATATACCAGGCCAGCACTGCCATTAAAGACAAGTAAGTCAGAGGATGTAGACTCAAGGAATTGTGACAATTATATGAAACTGTCTTTAAATTATAATTAATTAAATTACATAGCCTGATCAGGCTAACAGTTTATAATTTTCAGCATATGCTATAGGATAATGGGTTTAGAAATCTACCCTGTAAATAATACTCTTCACATGGTAAGGTAAACTTTATGAAGAGGTTAAAGAGGTAACCCCCATGGTGGGGCAAGGGTACGTGTCATTGGTGAACGACCCTTTTCCCAGAAGTGTCTCCTTTCACCCCTCACATTCCCACAATACTTTTTCAATTTCTATTTCAGGCAATAAAAATATTTAACTTTGCAGATTTTTTATTTTCTCTTTTTGGAGTGGCCAATTCATTAAGCTTATTAAAATGGCAGCACTTTATCATCCTAAAGCCCTTTAATTTCATCCTAAAGCTCTAGAATTTTCCTTTATGAGCCTGGAAAAGTTTTCTTCTTCCTTCCTATCATGTGGTTCTGCTTCCCTTAGGCTCCTACTTTCTGCTATGTAAGGGAACAAAAAACTAGAGGTGGTGGGTGGGAGCTTCCCAAATCCTAAGTGGAAGGGGAGAGAGTTGAGACAGTTCGTAGGGTGGATTCAGTTCCCTGATTTCAGAGCTGAGGAAATTGGAATCAAGAGATATTGAGGTGACTTGCTCAAGGCCATGCAAGCAGCTCATGGCTAAATGAGGACCACGGAGACGGCATCTTGATTCCATGACTAGTGCCCCCTCCTCTCCACTGCCATCCATCAGTGAGCACTGGTCCATCTCATTCTTCTCATCTCATGTGTCTGTTCCTCATCATATTTATCTCAGCTGTTTCAGTTCTTCCTGAATCCTTTACCTTACTCTCACATCTGGAACAGTTTTCTCCCTTTCCTAAGTCACACATTTTACTGAGCACACATCATCCTTCAGATAATGCACTCAGTCCAGACCTTACCAACATGAGTAAGACCATGCCCTTCTCCAGGCTCTTTCCACAGCCACTGGCCATTCCTATCTTTGGAACGTAATTCATCTCTGTGACCTCCTGGCCAACTCCTCTCTTACATTCACAGTTCTACTCTCATGCCACCTCTTCTGAGAAGTACCCTCATCCACTCCCTCTTTTCTGGCACTTAAATTTAACTCATGGCACTGCTAGTATCTGTGTACGTTCATCACTTAAAGATGAACGCTCAACCTCTAGCATGATTCCTATCACATTGTAGGTTTTATTTTAATAAATGCTTGGTGAGTGATTGAATAAGGGATGATAAAGGAATGAATCCATCGTGTGGCTGCATTTGAGGTTGTTTGCTTCCCTCTCTCCTGGAGTTACCTCCCAGCCACTTTCAGAAAATCAACACATTTACTACTGCTTCTGGAGTGCCTATGACTTGCCAAAAGCTAATTTAACCCCCATTTGACAGGTGAAGAACCTCAGCTACAGAATAAACTAACTTGCCCAAGGTCACATGGCCAGCAGATTTGTGCTGAAATTTGACCTCAAGACTGCCAACTCTAAGTGGGTGAACTATGCTGCATTACCTCACATGTCTTATGCTTATACGAATATATTCATTTATTACTTGTAAAATTGAGATATTTAATTAAAATTCTATATGAAAGACATTTTCTTCTCCAAGTCATACTCATCCCTTCTGCTGTAAATGTAATCACTGCCTTTCACTTTATTTTTTTATGGTACTTAGATGTTCACCATGCTCCTTATGCTCTATGACTTTCAAAGATTAAGGTAAATATCATGTTTTATATTTTCTGAAATGTATATGCATACAATGAACAGTTTTTATGATAGCGTGACATTGGAAAAAGATTGAAATCTCTGTTTTTGAAAGAGGGCCAAGTTGAACTCCGTGCAGTTAGGTAATCCACCCAAGGTCTCACAAAGTACGGTGGCATAATTTTGACCACAACTAGGAAAAAAATGGGAAGTAAACATGATTGTTTCTTGACTTACTTGTCTCAGTATCAGATCTTTCTGGATCTTAAATATTGAATTATATAATCTAATGGAGCTGTAAGCTGTAGTCTCTCCTAAGACAAACTGCATTTTTAAAAGGGTATCTTTAAGATCAAAGAAACTTTAAAACTCAACTGTTAAACCACAATGGTAGTATGACAGGTAATCCCATCAGTAATTTGGGCAGCAAGAAACCACTTGTACTGAGAAGTGATAAAATCAGGCTCATCCAAGAGTGAGATCTAAGTTTCTCCCATTATCTGACTTCTTAGTAACATCCAATGGGATGTTGATGCCAGTTTCCACTCTTGATTTTCAATTTTTATTTCCTTATCTACGAAAGAGCTCTGAGGTGACCACTGAAGTAGACCCAGGGCTGTCCAAGTCTAGCAAAGAGAGCTAGACTGACATGGAAGTTGTGAAGCATGGTCCTGTTGGAGGAAACCACAGTGCAGACAAAGTTTAACTTAAATATTTGGATCCTAAGAGTGACTCATATTTTATGTGGAAGACAAACCCAGAGATAAGGCATTTGAGGAGAATTTGCTTTGATAGATCCCCAAACTGTAGCTGGTCACATGATTCCAGGAAAAGCACAGAAACTCTTCAGGTTTTTAAATGTGTGTGTCCAACAGGGAGAGGGAGAGAGACAGAGAGAGAGCTGTTTTTTTTTGTTTGTTTGTTTTTAATTGTTAAATGGATTAAACCTTGGTGCTTGACAACGTATGGAAATAATTGTAGTTTGGCTAATGCAACATAAAATACTCCCTAATTAAATCTTATGTGAATAAATCTATAAATCATTTGTAAATATTGCTGAAGAATATACTCCCTTTTTGTGCCAGAATTCTTTTTTGTCTATTTATTTATTTATTTTTTATTGAAGTGTAGTTGATTTACAATATTGTGTTAGTTTCATGTATACAGCAAAGTGGTTTGGTTATACATATATATGTATTGTATACATATATATGTATATTGTATATATCTATATTCTTTTTTTGATTCTTTTCCATCATAGCTTATTACAAGATATTGAATATAGTTCTCTGTGCTCTACAGTACATCCTTGTTGTTTATTTAGAGAGAACTGTTTCAATCAGTACCTTTCTGGTGTCCAACACTAAGGTACTGTTATTGTTGTCATTTTGGTGGGTGTTTCAGTTGACTCCATCAGATGCGAGGTCAGCAGGTTCTAAACAAGGATGATATATCTGTGAATACTAACAGCGGGGCCTCCTGGCTGTGCTCCCGGAGTGGAGTTGTGGACACTCAGCAATGGTTGCTGAGTGGGGAGGTCCAGGGGGTCTGAGTTCCCTGGAGGCATTGGGGCTGGAGGGTTATATGCAGGATCTGGACATTATTAACTTTCTAGCCTATTTGTGCTCCATGTGTGTAAGTGCGCATGAGCATGTGTGGGCTTTGTCTTTCTTCCTTTTAATATTTTAAATGGCCTTTTGCATTCTGTCCCTGGAATTGTCATAATCGCTGAACTTATTCATTGGTTACCTGCACTTTAGATCATTGGGTGCTAGAACAGGATGAAGATTGGGGTGTTTGTGTATCATCTGCCCAGTTAGATTACTGCCTTAACTCCTTTAGGGGCTTGTCCTTCACTTATTTGCAGTTTTTCCTGTCATTTTATGTCATTGCTTGAGCATCTGGCAATTAAGTGCAGGATTGGGAAATACTTTCATGATATATACTAAGGAACTAGTAACTTTGCTCTTAATTGCTGTTTTCATATTTCAGTGCTGTCCCTCCATTGTTGCATTGCAATGATATATCTGTAGACTCTGCCACGGTTACGACTAGGTACACAAACAGTGCAGAGGGCTGTGGGCTAGAAGCCTATTTGCAACACTGCCCACACCTTACAGCCTTCTCTGGGGCTCCATTTTCCTGGGATAGAAATAGAATTTTTTGCCCCATAAAAATAGGTTAAATCTCTCAGAGTGCCATTCTGTTTTGTCTTGTTTGTTTATTTGGGAGAGTAGAGGTAGATTCTAACTAAGATCATGGTATTTTCTCTCTCTCTCTCTCTCTTTTTTTTTTTTTGCATTTTTTTTCTTTTTTATAAATTTATTTATTTATTTATTTATGGCTGCGTTGGGTCTTTGTTGCTGCGCACAGGCTTTCTCTAGTTGCGGTGAGCGGGGGCTACTCTTTGTTGCAGTTCATGGACTTCTTATTGCGGTGGCTTCTCTTGTTGTGGAGCACGGGCTGTAGGCATGCGGGCTTCAGTAGTTGTGGCACATGGGCTCAGTAGTTGTAGCTCGTGGGCTCTAGATCACAGGCTCAGTAGTTGTGGCACACGGGCTTAATTGCTCTGCAGCGTGTGGGATCTTCCCGGACCAGGGATCAAACTCGTGTCTCCTGCACTGGCAGGCAGATTCTTAACCACTGTGCCACCATGGAAGTCCCTGTTTCGCATTTTACTTTATTTTATTTTTTAAATTTTTTCATGGTATTTTCTTAATCAACAAATGAAACATGGGCTTCCCTGGTGGCGCAGTGGTTGAAAATCTGCCAGCCAATGCAGAGGATACGGGTTCGAGCCCTGGTCTGGGAAGATCCCACATGCCGCGGAGCAACTGGGCCCATGAGCCACAATTACTGAGCCTGCGCGTCTGGAGCCTGTGCTCCGCAACGGGAGAGGCCACGATAGTGAGAGGCCCGCGCACCGCGATGAAGAATGGCCCCCACTTGCCGCAACTAGAGAAAGCCCTCACACAGAAACGAAGACCCAACACAGCCATAAAAATAAATAAATAAACCCAAAGTTTAAAAAAAATAAAAAATTAAAAAAAAACAAACAAATGAAACATGCTTGGCAAATATACATACTCCTGTGTGAAGGATGGATTTCAATATTTGAAATCATGAACTAAGCTTTTAGATATAAAATGTGGGGCTTTTTCATAAGTCTTGTTCAACACTCAGATTCCAGTGCAACAAATGTTTATTAAATGGCTGATTTTGTGCAAGGTAAGAAATTTGCCTCTTATGGTCTGGTGTCATGTGCTGAGGACATGAGTTCTGTGCTTATAACCCAGACTGTGGCTAGTGCCATGAGACCCATCTTGCAGATGAGAGGCTATGACACCAGACTGGCAGTGGCAGGGAGCACCTGCTTGGGCACAATGGGTCATCCTGTGACCCAGGAGAGATAATTTGATGTGCAGGGACAGGCCCTCAGTTTGGAAGGAAACCTGTTTTGGATTATCCCTAGATTATTAGAGAACAGAGTGTTTCAGGAAAAGAGTACCCATGTTCATTCATTCTTTCATTTGTTCAACAAATATTGAATGAACAACTTAATGTAGAAGGCACTTAGGAATAGAAATGAATGAGTCATTTTCCTGTGCTCTCCTGGAGTTTACATTCTAGTAGGAAAAACAGACTTTAACAAAGACTTAAATACTTAATTGCTACATTCAAACTGTGATCGTCCTGAAAGCAGAACAGTAGGGTGCTATGAGAAAAATATAAGAGGAGACACTTAATTTGGATATTCTGAAAATGTGACATTAGGCAGAAATATGAGGAATGAAATTAGCCTGGTTAAGGTGGTGGGCTGGGGGTGGGGAGAAAGGTCATGATTCAGACCAGGACAAGGCATGTGATAAAGTCCTGAGGCAGGCAGGTGTGGTTAGGAAACTAAAAGAAGGACAAAATAGAGATTGGTGGGTATGAGAGAGAGTGGGTATGATCAGGCTGAGGAGGTTGGCTGGCTATGGTCACGAATTAAGTAACTTTATACTAAGAACAATGGAAAGGTTTTGAGCAGGGACACAACAAAATCAGATCTATGTGTTTCAAGAAGAGGGTCTGGCTGCTGGTGGGAAGTGGGTTGAAACATGGTGAGGAATGCAGGGATAGCAGGAACAAGGCCATTTCAACAGTTCTAGGTATGTTCATCGAAAGCCTCTTTGCCTCAAGCATTTTTGCCTAAACATACTTGCTGCATAACTCATTGGCCATAAGGCAATTCTGCCATAAAAGATAAAATAGCAAAAAATAAAAGAGGGGCATGGAAAAGGACATAATGAAACATGAACAATGAATTATAAAATTAAAAAGAAATTATTGCAAAATACAAATTATTTGAATACATTTAAAATGTGCATAGATTCATGGCAATACTGCACAAATAACTGATTTTATTTTATGGATTGTACCTAAATACTTGTCTTCAGAGTTTTTCAATCATAGTATTTTATACATTTTTTTGCTTGTTAATTCATCTCTTTGTTTGGCATCACACATTTTCTTTTTTTTTTTTTCCTTTTTTTCTTTTTCCACTAGTCTTTATTTTATTTTTTATTTATTTAATTTTTACATCTTTATTGGAGTATAATTGCTTTACAATGGTGTGTTAGTTGCTGCTGTATAACAAAGTGAATCAGCTATATATATATACATATATCCCCATATCTCCTCCCTCTTGCGTCTCCCTCCCACCCTCCCTATCCCACGCCTCTAGGTGGTCACAAAGCACTGAGCTGATCTCCCTGTGCTATGCAGCTGCTTCCCACTAGCTCTCTATTTTACATTTCGTAGTGTATATATGTCCATGCTACTCTCTCACTTTGCACACTTTTTCTTTTTCACTAAAATTTCCTCCTTCATTAAGAGAGGTAACAGCTCCAAAGGAGACATGCAGATGGCCAACAGACACGTGAAAAGATGCTCAATATCACTAATTGTTAGAGAAATGCAAATCAAACTACAATGAGGTATCACCTCACACCAGTCAGAATGGCCATCATTAAAAAGTCAACAAATAATAAATGCTGGAGAGGGTGTGGAGAAAAAGGAAACCTCTTACATTCTTGGTGGGAATGTAAATTGGTGCAGTCCCTATGGAAAACAGTGTGGAGTTTCCTTAAAAAACTAAAACTAGAGTATGATCCTGCATTCCACTCCTGTGTGTATATCTGGAGAAAACCATAATTCAAAAAAACACATGTACCCCAATGTTCAAAGCAGCATGGTTTACAATAGCCAAGACATGGAAGCAACCTAAATGTCCATCAACAGATAAATGGAGAAAGAAGATGTGGTATATTGTATATGTATACTGTATGTGGTATACTGTATATGTATATGTATATGTATACTGTATATGTATATGTATATGTATACTACTCAGCCATAAAAAAGAATGAAATAATGTCCTTTGCAGCAACATGGATGGACCTAAAGATTATCATATTAAGTAAAGTAAGTCACACAAAGACAAATACCATAGGATATCACTTACATGTGGAATCTCAAAAAATGATACAAATGAACTTATTTACAAAACAGAAATAGACTCACAGACATAGAAAACAAACTTATAGTTACCAAAGGGGATGGGTTGGGGGACAATAAATTAGGAGCTTGGGATTAACATATACACACTACTATATATAAAACAGGTAAACAACAAGGACCTACTGTATAGCACAGGGAACTATATTCAATATCTTGTAATAACCTATAATGGAAAAGAATGTGAAAAAGAATATATATATTAGAATATAATATATATATTAGAATATATATATATTAGAATATAAAATGTATATTAGAATATTAGAATGTGAAAAAGAATATATATATTAGATATATAAAGAATATATATATTAGAATATAAAGAATATAATATATATATTAGAATATATATACATATTAGAATATAAAGTATATATTAGAATATTAGAATGTGAAAAAGAATATATAAAGAATATATATATTAGAATATAAAGAATATGTAAATAATATAAAATAGAATATATATATAGAATATAAACTATAAAATAGAATATATATGTATGTGTGTGTGTCTGTGTCTGTATATATATATAACTGAATCACTTTGAAAAAAAAGAGGTAACAGCTTCCAAATACTAGGATGTATATTTGTAACTGAGCTTTGACTTGTGTCGTGAAAAACCTGTTGTTTGTTCTGGGCATAATGTCACTTTTGGACAGACAGTCCAAAATTCTGTGGGACATATGCGTTCAGTCCTGTGCCTTTGAGACCCTCAGCGTTTTTCAGATTAATGCAATATAGAAATGGGAGTACTGCATCCATGAAGAAATGAAACCAAACTGTCAACCAGTTATTTTATCTTTTACGGCAACAATGCTTTACGGCCAATTAAGTTACGCAGGGAAAACATTTGCGGCAGAGGTGTTTGCAGCGGAGAAGCTTATGGCGGAGGAACCGTACACACGTTTCAGCAGTGTAAGCTCGGGATGATGGCGGTTTCTGTGTGAGTTGATGCTTTACGTGCCTACTGTGTTTGGGGTGCTCCATCCGGATTAAATGGTACTAATTGAGCTGCAAGTTTCATGGGTGGTTTCTCAGTGTTAAAGTGAGGGGGTTAAAGGTTTGGCACTCAGTCCTCTGAACCACCCGTGCATCTCTCATTTTGGGTTGTGGTTAAGGATGGTATGTGTAGTGCTACATGTTTCCTTAGAGCTCAGCACCCTGCAAAATTTAAGGCAGCAGCTCCTATGAGCTCTGGCTTTTGTACTAGGCAGTGAAGTTTTGATTGTTTAACAGCCATCTAGCTGCCAACATTCTTACTATCTTTTTGACAGTTAGCCTGCCATGCTTTGGAAATGCCGTATCCGCTGTGTAGCATCAGGACTCCCCACGCACGGGAAACGCTCCCAGCTCTGGAGGAACATTCTACATGTGAGTGTAAGGATCAGATGCCCCCTGACTTTGCAGGTCAGGTGCCCTGTCTTCCTGCTGCTGCTCTGAGCGCTGCTGCCCATGATGTGAGCCACGCAGCTCCGCAGCCACTGACATGCCCTCCCTGAAGACAGAGCCATCTAATAGTGGGCAAGTCTTTTCACTTAGTTGCTTACTATGTTGCATCAGGTTTTTTTATACTTGGGTAGACTGTGAGAAATATAGTATAGTGGAACGACCACAAGCTTTGGAGATAGCTCTGGCTCACTTGTGCTGTGTGGAGCTCTGTAACCTTAAGCATATTGTTGAACCTCTCTAAGCCTGACTACCCTCACCTGTGAAAAAGGGCTAATGATACTACTATCCTTCTGGGATTCCTGAGAGGACAAAATGATGGCATATGCAGTGTCTTACACAGGGCTTCCCCCACTGCAGGCATCCGATAACTGTGAGTTTCCTTCCCTATGTTAATCATGTAATAACTAGCTTGCCTGATGTCACCCAGAGGCCCCAGGCCTTCTGCGGTAATGGGATCATCTCACCACATCCTCATTTTCGGTAGCTGATTTGTGAGAATTTCACTTATCTGTGCTGTTCTTTCTGAGGGCACAGATAATCAAATTTTCAGTAGAAGTATGAGGCAGATGAGACTATAAACTCTGAGGATATCTGACTATAATTTGTAGGCTGTCAGTAACATAATACAACCAGTCTGAAAAATGCACGAGAAAAGAGTGTTGCTCTCAAATAGTTGAGAGTGTATCCTTCACCTATAAATGTGTTTAAATCTCCTTCGAACCTTTGATGATCATCTACTATGGCTTCGGGTTAATAAGTCCATGTATGCATTAACTACATTCAAAGAACTGCTTTTTCATTGGGCCTAAATTTACCCTTTGCTACCCTCAAGTCATGCTTCTTGGTTCTAATATTTTCTTGGATTGAGGAATAAATTCTTACTCACTTACCCCTGTTTTCATTTTAGGCAGCTGAGCTACAGTGAAAAAACACTGGACCTGGGCTCAGGAAATCAGCTTACAGTCTGAATTCTGCTACTTGTCATTTGGATAGAGGTGTTTCTTTGAGATC
The DNA here is from genome assembly GCF_965194825.1 of Balaenoptera physalus. Taxonomy (NCBI): domain Eukaryota; kingdom Metazoa; phylum Chordata; class Mammalia; order Artiodactyla; family Balaenopteridae; genus Balaenoptera; species Balaenoptera physalus. Next base: position 83,252,797 of record NC_138883.1, on the reverse strand, counting down.
AGTTTTCACACGTGTGAAATGGTGATAATTCTATGTTCTCTGCTCCGTTTCTAAGCTGGCTGTGAGGATGGAAGGATAACGTTGAAAGGTATGTGAACTGTAAAGCGTCGCTCACGTGATTTTCATCACACACCTGAACCACCACAGAGATTAAAAAAATAATTCTGATGTCAGGGCCTCCCCCCCGCCCCAGTTTTACAGAGTCAGAGTCTCTAGGGGGGGGACCCAGGCACCTCTATTAAAAAAATACATCAGTATGTGCAGCAAGGATTGAAATCCACTGCCCTTTAACCATACAGGATGACATCACTATTCACAATATTATAGACTTCATTGGCTTAACAGATGAGCTGGAATCCTTTGGGCTCATCTTCAGCTGCAGCTCTTTACCCCTCCCACTTTAAGGGATTATTCTCAGACCTAGCTCCATCCATTTCCTCCATGCTCATCACCTGTATCTCCTTACTATAGCCCAGTTCTCCAGCCACACCAGACTAGCTGCCGTTCACTGAATACCCCATTCACTTCCCTGCCTTTGTGATTCTGCTCAGTGATTCCTTGAGAGGAAGTTCTTACTGGGTGTGGGGACCTGGTCTTCTTGTAGCATTAATGGAGACATAGACGCTTCAAATAGCAAATGATCTTATGACCATTCAATTTATATTCTGCTTTATAGAGGAAAACCTTGTGACTAAAGAAGCTAAGTGACTTTCTTGAAGTGACAAAGCTAGTTAATGATAGGGTCAGGATTAGAATCCAGGTCTCCAGACTCCAGGGCAGAACTCTTTACACGACTTACCCTTCTAAAAATATTAATTGAACACCTATTGTATTCCAGGCACTGGCTTACAGTTGTACTATAAATATGCAGAACAGTCTCCTGTATCTATCATGCCAAATACAGAGCATTTGTCTCTAGCACTTATAATTTAAAAACATTATCCCTTTTACTATACGTAAATATACACTCAAGCTTTAAATCTTTTCAGGACAGTATACTTTCTCCTAAAGTATATTCTTCTACATTTGCCTTGCCTTATGCATTTGACCTGAGTTCCATGAGGTCAGGGCCTTCTCTTCGGGGATTTCAACCACTCTCCTCAGCCAAGCTCAGATTATTAGCAGAGATGGGGCTGCTTCTGGCCCCTTTTCCTCAATCCAGGCACTCACGTGCCGCTGCCTCACTGTCATTCCCTTAAATTGTAGTAGTCTCTACATCTTTTAGCTTCAAGTCTTGGGTCCCGACACCAGCTCTGCAAGATTCAATTACCTGAAGTTTGTTCTCAGTATTTCACTTTGGGAGAAATTTGTCAAACAGAAAAACCAAAAAAATTTGATATAAGGATTTTGTTAGGATTTACAGAGCCTAGATTGGGCCAGCGCATACTCAGTCTAATCTTCAAAGTTATCCTGTTTACAGCTACGGAGTCATGCAATTAATCTGACTCTCAGCTCAGATTGCAACAGAAAACCATTAAGTATATAGATTAAATGTGTAGAAGGGTAAGTTCAGGAAACTGTGATTTATCTTCTCGTCCCTTCTGATTCAGTTTGGTTTAGGAACAGAGATGCAGGGGTTGGAATTGCTGATCACTAGAGAGTTCTTCCTGAAAATGGAAAGAGTGGCCTGCACTTCTGTGTTTGACAGCCCAGTATCTGAAGGACTCCATTGAGCAATGTGTACCAAGTTCATTGTCCTTTCAACATTTCCTCTGTGTCTTTGCATTTATGCGGCCCCTTTATTTCCAGCACATCAGCAACATCAGTTTAGAAAATGAGCAATAGTGGTGGATCAGTACTACATGTTAAAAGATCACTTGTTGACTAATGTCTATGGTAGTGAAGAAAAATTAGCAAACTCATGATTTCTATGTTTCTAATACCAGAGCCTAAAAAGTGTTGTGTAAAATAAGCCTGCTTTCATGAAAACCACTAGAACTAGATTGTGAGTTTTAAATCTTGAAAGATCTATATTTCCATCTAGGGGAGCAGAATTAGGCAAATACTGAAGATTGGTGTAAACAGAGGACATACTAACTTTTAAGCTGTTATTTACTTTTTCTTCTTGAAAGAAAGATCCGTGCATTTGTAGTTATTGTTTTCTGCTATGGCACTTAGTTAAAACTTGGTCTTTAGCCACATTCTCTTATGCTTTTTCCATGCAGTTTTTAAATTCAATAAATACTTAGTGAATACTTAGAGTGCTCTAGGCATGATTCTAGGTGCTGAGGAAACCACAGTGAACAAATGCGTTCCAGCCAGTGCAGGAGACAAAGGGTTGTATCTTTATTTATTTATTTTAAATTTATTTATTTATTTTTGGCTGCATTGGGCCTTCATTGCTGTGCATGGGCTTTCTCTAGTTGCGGTGAGCAGGGGCTACTCTTTGTTGCGGTGCGCGGGCTTCTCATTGCGGTGGCTTCTCTTGTTGCAGAGCACAGGCTCTAGGCGCGCGAGCTTCAGTAGTTGTAGCACATGGGCTCAGTAGTTGTGGCTCACGGGCTCTAGAGTGCAGGCTCAGTAGTTGTGGTGCACGGGCTTAGTTGCTCCACAGCATGTGGGATCTTCCCAGACCAGGACTCGAACCTGTGTCACCTGCACTGACAGGTGGATTCTTAACCAGTACGCCACCAGGGAAGCCCAACAAGGGGTGTATCTTTAAAAAGACTTAATAACATTGACAAACTTATGACAGAAGTGGTGAATGGAAAACAGAGAGAACGATATTATGTCAATATTATGACATAGTATGAGGGTGTTTCGTGTTTGGTGATTGCAATCATTGTTGTTTTTGTTGTGGTCATCCATTTACAATGCTTGGTGTCAGTTTATTTATCTCGTAAAAATAAAATACAGTGTGTGTGTGTGTGTGAAAAAAAAAAAAAGGCTGATTACACTCAAACCCTGGAATCCATAGGGCTACAAATGTGATAGTGACATTTGCAAGGTGTGTGGCTATAAAACAGTAATTTACACATTTGAATTATTTTCATGAAAACACTGAACCATCTCTCTGCTAGATTTTAAATGTTATTGTCTTAGTGTTGAGAAAGTACATGAAATAAAATTAATTACTCTCTGCCAAAAAAAAAAAGAAAAAATGGAATGAAAAGGGAAATATAACCACAGATTTTGCATTTACTAAAAAGATGAGATGATATTTTGTAGACCTATATACCATCAGATTAGGATAAACTAGATAAGATGTATGAAGTTTTAGAGAAAAAGTATATCAAAACTGGCTCAAGAAGAGTTTAAAAAGTCTAAATGATCCTATAACTAGTAAAGGAATTTAACCCATTATTTAAAATCTTCCTGCAAAGAAAACATCAGCCCTAATAATTTTAGAGGTGAGTTCTACTAATAATCTGGGGAGCAGGTAATTCTAAACTTTCAGATAATAAAAAAGAGAATATTTTGTCAGTTGGTCTCACGAGGTGACTAAAAAACTTGGTGCTAAAACCAGACAAGGACATATAAGAAAGGAAAATTACATGGCAGTTTCACTCATGAACATAGACAAATGAATGAAAATGCTAAATGAAAATGTTAGCAAATGGAATCTGGTGATATATTAACAAAATATAATAAATTACGACCAAATTAGATGTTTTTCAAAATGCAAAATGAGTTAAACATTAGAAACTATATTATTGTAATTCACCATTTTGAAGTTTGAAGTGAATAAAAATATGGTAACCTTGATAAATGTAGGACAAACATTTGATGAAATCCAACAACCATTCATTATAAAAATGTATAGCTAACTGAGAAAGCAAACTTTCTGAACCTATTTAAGAGTAGCCACAAAAAGACCTACAGCAAACATAATACTTAATGGCAAAATGTTAAAAATGCCATTCTGTTTAAAATCAGGAACAAGACAAAAATGCCTGGTATCACTGCTTCAAAGCAAATGGTAAATCAAGAAAAAATGATAAAATGTATAAGGATTAGAAAAAAGGAGCCAAAATATGTCATTATTTGCAGATGAAGGAAGTTTTTGAATAAAAATATGAAGAATCCATAGACACACCTCAGAAATATCAAGGGTTCAGTTCTAGATCAACACGATAAAGCAAATATTGCAATAAAGTGAGTCACACAAATTTTTTAGTTTCCCAGTGCATATAAAAGTTATGTTTATACTATACTTTTATTAAGTATACAGTTGCATCATATCTAAAAAAGCAATGTACATAATGTAATTAAAAAATACTTTATTGCTAAAAATTGCTAGCCATCACCTGAGCCTTCAGCGCTTTGTAATCTTTTTCCCGGTGGAGGGTCTTGCCTTGATGTTGATGGCTGCTGACCGAGCTGGGTGGTGGCAGGCAATGCTGTTTGATATCATTTTACCCAAAGAAGAACTTGCTTCAAAATTGGAGTCAATCCTCTCAAACCCTGCCACTGCCTTATTAACTAAGTGTATGTCATATTCCAAATCCTTTGTGGTCATTTCAACAATCTTCCCAGCATCTTCACCAGGAGTGGATTCCATCTCAAGAAACCAATATCATCATTGCTCATCCTTAAGAAGCAACTCCTCATCTGTTGTGATCATGAGATGGCAGCAATCCAGTCACATCTTCAGGCTCCACTTCTAATTCTTGTTCTCTTGCTATTTCCACAACATCTGCGGTTACTTCTTCCACTGAAGTCTTGAAGCCCTCAAAGTTATACAGGTTTACTGGATATTTGAGGGTTGGAATCAACTTCTTCCAAATTCATATTAATGTTCATAGTTTGACCTCTTCCCATGAATCACAAATGTTTTTAATGACATCTAGAATAATGAATCTTTTCCAGAAGGTTTTCAGTTGACTTTTCCCAGTTCCATCAGAGGAATCACTGTCTATAGCAGCTATAGCCTTACAAAATGTATTTCTCAAATAATAAGACTCAGAAGTCAAAATTACTCTTTGATTCATGGGCTGCAGAATGGATGTTGTGTTATCAGGCATGATAACAACGTGAATCTTGTACATCTTCATCAGAGCTCTTGGATGACCAGGTGCATTGCCAATGAGTAGTAGCACTCAACAGCAGGCTTAAAATATTCAGTAAATCATGTTGTAAACAGATGTGCTGTTTTCCAGACTTTGTTGTTCCATTTATAGAGCACAGGTAGAATAGATTTAGCATAATTCTTAAGGACCCTAGAATTTTGGGGATGGTAAGTAAACATTGGTTTCAACTTCAAGTCACCAGCTACATTGACCCCTAACAAGAAAGTCAGCCTGTCCTTTGAAGCTTTAAAGCTAGGCATTGACTTCTCTCTAGCTATGAAAATCCTAGATGATATCATCTTCCAATGTTTTGTCTACATTGAAAATCTGTTGTTTAGTGTAGCCACCTTCATTACCTTAGCTAGACATTGCACTTTTATCTTATGGAGACAACTTCTTTCCTTAAACCTCATGAACCAACCTCTGCTCGCTTCCAACTTTTCTTCTGCAGCTTCCTTAGCTCTCTCAGCCTTCACAGAATTGAAGAATATTAGGAATTTGTTCTAGATTAGGCTTTGGCTTAAGGGAATGTTGCAGCTGGTTTGATCTTCTATCCAGACCACTAAAACTTTCTTCATATCAGCAATAAGGCTGTTTCGCTTTCTTATCATTCATGTGTTCACTGGAGTAGCACTTTTAATTTCCTTCAAGAACTTTTCCTTTGCATTTATAACTTGTCTAACTGGTGCACAAGACCTGGTTTTTAGCCTATTTTGGCTTTTGACATGCCTTCCTCACTAAATCATTTCTAGGTTTTGATTTAAAGTAAGAGATGTGCGACTCTTCCTTTCACTTGAACACTTAGAGGCCACTGTAGGGTTATTAATTGGCCTAATTTCAATATTATTGTGTCTCAGGGAATAGGGAGGCCTGAGGAGTGGGGAGAAAGAGGGCAATGGCGGTTGGTAGAGCAGTCAGAACACACACAACGTTTATTAAGTTTACCATCTTGTGTGAGTGCGTTTCATGGCACTCCCCCTACCCCCAATTACAACAGTAACATCAAAGATCACAGATCACCATAATAAATATAATAACAAAGGAAAAGTTTGAAATACTGTGAGAATGTGACACAGAGATGTGAAGTGAGCAAATGTTATTGGAAAAACAGCGCCGATAGACTTGCTTGATGCAGGGTTGCCACAAACCTTCAATTTGTAAAATGTGCAACATCTCTGAAGTGCATTAAGTAAAGCATAACTTTGTACAGGCATATCTGTACAAAGTTTATGGTTACATCTCAGGTATGTTAAGGTCCTTGGACTCTGAAATGTAACTTACTTGAAGGGAAAGAGAAGTTTCAGGGTTCATATATGTTGGACATTAGCCATTGGCAGGCTCAGTGCTAGGTTGTTTATTTAGAATAATAATAATTATTATTATTACTGTAGCTACCATTTATTGGACACCAACTCCCCAGCCAAGAACAGGCTAAATTTTCACAGTTAATATTTCTAATTTTCACACAAACTGCAAGTTATTATTCGAGGTAAGATTCTCCTTATTTTACAGATGAGAAAACAGATTCAGAGAAGTAAGGTAACTTACTCGAGTTCACACAGCTAGAAATGGACAGAACTAGCATTTCAAAAAGGGTTTTTTGTTGTCTGAGCCTGTCTACAGTAATACAGACAGCTTCCCTAAGGTACCAAGCTTGTGTCCTGTTGATGTCCTCGATGCTCAAGAAATATCTGTGGGGAATAAAGACACAGACATAGAGAATGGACTTGAGGACATGGGGAGGGGGAAGGGTAAGCTGGGACAAAGTGAGAGAGTGACATTGACATATATACACTACCAAATGTAAAATAGATAGCTAGTGGGAAGCAGCCGCATAGCACAGGGAGATCAGCTCGGTGCTTTGTGACCACCTAGAGGGGTGGGATACGGAGGGTGGGAGGGACATGCAAGAGGGAGGAGATATGGGGATGTATGTATATATATAGCTGATTCGTTTTGTTATACAGCAGAAACTAACACACCATTGTAAAGCAATTATACTCCAATAAAGATGTTAAAAAATAAAAAAAAAATAAATCCCTTATTTTTCAAATCCAAAAAAAAAGAAATATCTGTGGACTGTTTCCCTTGGAGCCTGGATCAAAAACCTGTCTCAGAAAAAGATCAACTTGTCTTAAAAATCGGGACTATTGACTTGATTAAAGCAGCTATCACATTTCAGCATTTTTTGGTTCCTTTGCTCCTTCTCTCAGGACCAGAAGGGACTTCCTAGGTCTTTATGCTGTTTGGGTGCTAGAAAGAATAGAAGACATCAATATTAGTTTTCTAGGGCTGCCATAGCAAAATAGCACAGACTGGGTGACTTAAAGAACAGAAATTTATTTTCTCACCATTCTGGGGGCTAGAAGCGGAAGATCAAGGTGTTTGCAGGATTGGTTTCTTCTGAGGTCTCTCTCCTTGGTTTGTAGAGGGCTGCCTTCTCGTTGTATCCCTCACGTGGTTGTTTCTCTGCGTTGTCAGTGTGCTAACCTCCTCTTCTTATAAGGACACCAGTCATATCGGATTAGGGCTCACTCTAACAACCTATTTGAACTTAAGTATCTCCTTAAAGGCCCTAACTCCAAATACAGTCACATTCTGAGGTACTGGGCTTAGGAGTTCAACTTAAGAATTTGGCAGGGGGGACACAATTCAGCCTATAACATCTAAGGGGAATAGTAGGGCGGATTTGCAGTCTCAGAAAAATTGGATACTTTAAGGGTTTGTGTGGTAATGAGTCCTTAAGGGCATTCCTCCTTGGACAAAGAACGGCAGTAGGCAGCCCTCCAGGCTCCTAGGCAGTTAACAAGAGCGTGGGGGCTCACACTTCAGCCCCAGAAAACTACTCTCACGGGACTCACTGATGAAAGCACAAATGCAAGGTCAGCTCGGCATTGAGAACAGAAGCCACCAACGGGATATCCCTGCCTCCTTGTTTTCCCTTCATCTTTTAGGAACCTGCCAAGGCCTGGTGAGTGGGAGCTTCAAAACGCCCACCCAGCTCACCATGCATTCATCAATTCATCAACTCTGATAGGACAACAGGAACTTAGAATCAGTCCCAAATTCCCAGATGGGTTTAGAAAATAATAAATCTTGGACATTTCATGAAGAATTCTTTAAGGTCATGTTTTAGCGTCAGAAGCCATACAGGACCCACGCAGAGGAGAGCATGGGAAGAAACCTGCTAATAAAGCCACATTTGACAGCATCCCTCGTGCTGCCTCTCCCCTATTCTTAGCTTCTTCCCATGTTCTTTATAAAACAGAAACAGAGCTTTCTCTTTGGAAGATAAATCTGGAGGCAGCCTTGAACCCAACCCAAGGGGAATTTCCTTAAGAGCCAGGCCACCATTTAGTCCTAGCCCAGTCCTTTAAATTGGTCAAGAGATATGGAAACTGTCTTTTCCTGCTGAGTGAAGGCCATGGCTCTCTAGGGAGCTCCTGTAGTCTTCATTTGAATTTATATTGACCTTCAATCTCAAATTGGTAAACTTGTGCATAGTTGTATATTTGTTTATTGCAGTTTTTTTTTTAATTGAAGTATAGTTGATTTATAATGTGTTAGTTTCAGGTGTACAACAAAGTGATTCAGTTATATATATATGTGTGTGTGTGTGTGTGTGTATATATATATATGTTCTTTTTTTTTTTATAGTTTCTTCCATTATAGCTTATTACAAGATATTGAGTATAGTTCCATAGTTCCAAAGGTTATTACAAGATATTGAGTATAGTTCCTATATAGTAGGTCCTTGTTGGTTATCTATTTTGTATATAGCAATGTGTATATTTTAATCCCAAACTCCTAAATTCATTGTTGTATATTTAAATTGCCTTAGCATTGTGCTCACAGAAAGACTCAAAGAATTGAGGAATTGGGAGTTAGGTCTCGAGGGTTTCAATGGGGAAAATATTCAGTGGTTCGAGTGATGGTTGGGTAAGTTTAAATGATGAGCATTTAAAGAATAATATTATTTTTTAACCTTACATTTCTGGAGTACACCACCTTTGTCATGATTCATTGGGTTTTTTTGGCTTAGGGCTTGGACTTAGAATATTAAATGTTCTTGAACCTTAAAATTTACTTAAAGCATCACTATGATATTTAAAGGAAAATGGTTAAACTTTCATTTTATGGAGAGGGTGTGGAGGGCAGTTAGCATTTATCAAATATTTGCTGTATGCTTGGCACTGTGCTAGTAACTTTATATTATTTCCCCATTTAATAAAAAAATAATGTGGTGGTAGCAACATTTAGCACTAAGATAAACCTCTAGCATGGATTCAAGGCTTGGAGGGAGCCATGAGAAATGCAGGATGCCTGATCTGCTTATATCCTCTAACCTCTCCTTTTTCTCCCACCTCAATTCCCACAGGCGTGGTGGCTATACTTCATTCACTTTTATTAAACAGTGATTTGGAACAGACAGCTTTTAGATGCTCTGAATTGAAAATCACCTCCAATGAAAGTCCTTACCTGACCACCCTATCTAGAGAAGCCACCCATATCACTCCATCAAATCCTTCTATTTCATTACCTTATAGCATTTCTTACAATCCTGTATTTTTCATGTTTGTTATAATCTGGATCCCCTTCTAGAATGCATTCTATCATGTTCTCTGCTGTGTCCACAGTGCCTCAAACGTGATGGGCACAGAGTAAGTTTCAATGGTTATTTGTTGCATGATCTATTAATGAACAGATTCAGACAGATGATAGTAACCCCACTAACTGGCTGACTGGTTTGGATGAGATCATGTTGTTTGGAAGAAATCAAAGCTCTTGCTGATGGTGACAGAAATCTCAATCTTTTGCCATGAATTCACAGTAATATAAGACTGGACTTACTTCCAACATGCCATTGTCATGTCTGATGTATTACTTAGCTCACCAACATATGCTTCCATTTTCTCATAATTAATATTTCCTGAGTGGGGCACCACCACCAGACACAATGCCAGTCACTGCAGAACCTGGAGTAAAACAGTGAATGGGGCTAACATTTATTGAGCATTTTCTATATGTCTTGAACACTTGTGTAACTTGCCCTGCTATGTAGTATTTTATTGCTTGGATATTACATAATTTTTAAGTATATTAATCTTTTGTTGGACATATGGGTTGTTTCCATTTTTTTGCTATTCATACTTATGAATATTTTAATGCATGTCTCTTGGTGTACACAGAGAAGTATTTCTCTAAGGCATTGGTTCTTATATTGTGGTCCTCGGACAAGGCACTTAGCCTCCATCCTAGACATACTGGTTAGAATTTCTGTGGATAGGACCCAGTAATCTGGGTTTTAACAAGCTCTCCAGATGATTATGATGCACATTAGAACCACCTGGGGAGCTTTCAAGAAAAAACCAATAGCTGAGCCCTGCTGAGGAGTGGTTAAGTCATAATTGCTTAGGATGGGGCCAGGTGATTCTACTGTGTTGTCAGAGTTGAGAGCTACAGCTCTCACGTACGTAAGTAGGAGTGGGATTTTCATGTTATAGCCTACAGGTTTGTTAAATTTTACTAAGTGAAATTAAAATTGCTTTTCCAAAAGGGGGACTTAAAAGCTTTTGCACAGCAAAGGAAACCATCCACAAAATGAAGAGACAACCTACTGAATAGGAGAAAATATTTGCAAGTGAATTGACCGATAAAGGGTTAATACCCAACATATATAAACAACTCATACAACTCAACATCAAAAAATACCCGATTAAAACATGGGCAGAAGACCTGAATAGACATTTTTCCAAAGAGGAAATGCAGATGGCTCACAGGCACATGAAAACATGCTCAGCATTGATGATCCTCAGAGAAATGCAAGTCAAAACAACAATGAGATATTACCTCACACCTCTCAGAATGGCTGTCATCAAAGAAACACAAATAACATGCTGGGGAGGGTGTGGAGAAAAGGGAACACTTGTGCACTGTTGGTGGGAATATAAATGGGTGCAGCCACTGTGGAAAATATTGTGGAGGTTTCTCAGAAAACTAAAAATAGAGCTACCATATGACCCAGCAATTCCATTCCTGGGTTTATATCAAGAAAAAAATCCCAAAACACTAATTTGAAAAGATACATGCACCCCAGTGTTCATAGCAGCAGTATTCACAATTGCCAAGATATGGAAGCAAGCTGAGTGTCCGTCAACAGATGATAGGATAAAGAAGGTGTGGTATATATATACAGTGAAATACTACTTAGCCATAAAAAAGAATGAAATTTTTGTCATTTATAACAACATGGATGGACTAAGAGGGTATTAATGCTAAGTGAAATAAGTCAGGCAGAGAAAGACAAATACTGTATGATATCATTTATATGTGGAATCTAAAAAATAAAACAAACTAGTGAATATAACAAAAAGCAGCAGACTCACAGATATTGAGAACAAACTAGTGGTTACAAGTGGAGAGAGGGAAGGGGGAGGGGGCAATATAGGGGCATGGGGTTAAGAGGTATAAACTATTATGTATAAAATAAGCTACAAGGATATATTGTTCAATCAGGGGATATAGCCAATATTTTCTAATAACTATAAATAGAGTATAACCTTTAAAACTTGTGAATCACTGTATTGTACACCTGTAACTTATATACTATTGTATATCAACTATAGTTCAATAAGAAAATTTAAAACTCCAAACCACCCTCCCAAACCCAAAAATTATTGTCCCAATTTATGCTGACAGCCGCTCTTTATGAGTGTTCCTGTTGCTCCATATCTTCACTAAAATTTGTATTTTTTGATAAATAGCAAAATAGTACCATTTTGATAGGTGTGAAATATCTTATTATAATTTTAATTTGTATTTATTTGATTAATAATGGCACTGGGCATCTTTTTATATGTTTAAAGGCCAACAATATTTTTACTTCAGTGAAATGCCTGTTCTTCTGCCATTTTTTTTTTCTACTGGGTTGTCTATTTATTGATTTGTAGTAATTCTTTATGTATTCTGGATGCTAATCCTTTGTTGGTCCTGTATATGGACCAACAATCTTCCCTCTAATTTTTGGCTTATCTTTTTATTCTCTTTAGGGAGTATTTTGATTAACAAATTCTTTTATGTCATTGAATTTCTCTCTTTTCTGTTAGGGTTTGTGTTTTGTTTTGTTTTGTTTTCCTGTTTGAGAAATCTTTGCCTACCCAGAATCTGAAAGATATTCTCCTGTGCTTTCTTCTAAATGTTTTAAATTTTTGCCTTTCACATTAGTACTTAACCCACCTAGAATTTATTTTTTAATCAGTGGTCTAAAGTAGATACCTGTTTTTACTTATTTTCTTTGTGGATAAACAGTTGTCTAGTACCATTTGCTAATTAACCCATCCTTTCTTTACTAAACTGCCATACCAGCCTTGTTCATGTGTCTATTTTAGATAAAAGCATGGGTCTGTTTCTGGGCTATCTATTTTATCTATTGGTCAGTTTTTTTTTCATCCATGAGCCAGTGCTTCACTGTTTAATTTTTATAGTTTATAATCAGTCCTGATACATGACAGAAGAACAAGTTCCCTACCTGGTTTTTCTCTAAAAACATCTTCGGCTATTTTTAGTGCTTTTCATTTCAATGATTTAAGAATTAGCTTGTTAGGTAGTATGAAAAGTCTTGCTAGCATTTCTATTAGAAATTCATTGAATCTTTAGATCAATTTGAGCATGTATATCATCTTTAAAAATGTTGACCCTATTAATTAAGAAAGATAGTATGTCTCTTTATTTGTTATTTGTTTTTTGATGTCTTTCAACAAAGTTTTATATTTTCTACATACAGTTTTTCAAAAGTTTTATTGAGTTTATTTTCTGGGTTCCTTATATTTTTCTTATTATTATAAATAATATCTTTACTTTTTAGTTGGTTTTTAATGGTTATAAAGTTATTCTTTTTATTTCTTTATATTCTTTTTGATAATGTATATTTTTCTAAAATTTTGTCTGCATCTAAGTTTTCAAATTTGTTGGTGTATACTTATTCAAAGTATTTTAAATTCTCTTTTTGATCAGTGCAATATCAGTGGTTAGGTTTCTATTTTATTATATTTCTGCCATTTATTTTACTAGATCCATCTTTTTAAGTACTTGTCAATTTTTATTAGTCTTTTCAAAAACTAACATTTAGCTCTGTTTTCTTGGTTTAGTTTCTATTACATTACTTTATTTCATTTTTATTATATTTTCCTACTTTCTTTGGGTTTATGCTGTTATTTTCATAACAAGTTTTATTCTTATATCAGTAATTTTTAGTCTGTCTTTTCTTTTTTTTAGTTTATTTATTTTCTTTATTTTTTTGGCTGTGTTGGGTCTTAGTTGCGGTCTTCGTTGCGGTATGTGGGATGTTTCGTTGCAGCACGGGCTCTTTGTTGTGGCGCACGGGCTTCGCTCTCGTTGTGGTGTGCGGGTTTTCTCTCTCTAGTTGTGGCGTGCATGTTTTTTCTCTCTAGTGGCGCGTGGGCTCCAGAGTTTGTGGGCTCTGTATTTTGTGGCATGCTGGCTCTGTCGTTGAGATGCGAGAGCTCGGTAGTTGTGGTGTGCGGGTTTAGTTGCCCCGCGGCACATGGGATCTTAGTTCCCTGACCAGGGATCAAACCCGTGTCCCCTGCATTCAAGGTGGATTCTTAACCACTGGACCACCAGGGAAGTCCCCTTTCTTCTTTTCTTATATATGTACTTAGAGATTATTTTAAAATAATGATGTTTGTTTATCAACAAGCTAAGTATTATTTTAGCTGCATCCAATGTTTTAAGGAGCAGCATTTTCATTATAATTTAATTCTTTGCTTTTTCCCCCTCAATTTCATTATATGTTCTTTGACATATGAATTATTTCAACTTTTTTTTCCAAAATCGAGTTCTCTTTTTGGTTTTGATTTCTAACTTTATTGTATTGTAGTAAAATACGTCTTCTGTCTAACACTGATTTTTGGACTTTTTGGAGACTTGCTTTGTGATGTAGAATGTATTTGATTTTTATAAATTCTTTATATCTACATGAAAGCATATCTATTTTCCAGTTATTGGGTGCCATGTTCAAAATATATACACTAATTTAACTTTTAATTCATGTTGCTTAATTTTTCTCTATCATACTGTAATGGTGATGATGAGTTAGGGTGTAACAAACAGCCCCATAATTAAAGTTTACCTTTGGCTCATACTCACATCATCTTTATTGAGGGATCCAGCTGACAGGATCCAACTCTGTGTTTCCATGATTGCAACAGCAGGGAAAAACTCTTCTGCAATATCTCACAGTGGCCACTAAATGCTTTTGCCTGGAAGGATACACATAACTTCTGTACACATTTTGTTGGCCAAAGCAAGTCATCTGGACAAAAAAGCCACACCTAACTTCAAGGGTCAGGAAAGTGTATTCCCTGTAGTATGAGGTAGGAGAACTGGAATTTTGGTGAACAGCACTAATGACTACCACATTTTCTGTTTTATTTTGCTTGCTTTATTGATTACTGGAGAAAGGGGTTTAAATCTCTATCATGATGCTGAACTAATCCATATATCCTTATATATTCTAATTTTTTCTGCATATGGTATAACCCTATGTCCTGATTCTATATGTTAAAATTCTACTACTGTCAGGAGAATTGTACAGTGATCATCTTTGCCTTTCAAAATCTTCTTGACTTAAATCCATATTGTTTGTTATTAATAGAGATTCACAACTTAGTGTATTTGGAGAGCCTTGTATATAGTCTCCCTCTTTTGATTGTCAACCCTTTAATTTCCTTTTGTCTTAGGTATATCTCTTATCAAAAAGTAAATTTAAAAATACATATACATATGCATATATATGAAAGATATATATGGATATACATATGAATACATATATGAAAGATATCAATCCCAAGGTTCAAGAAGTCTAATAAACTGTGTGCTGATTACATATCCATTAGAATTGTTGAACCTGGGCATTGGTGTCTTTCATCAGTTCTGGAAAGTTACTAGTCATTAAATCTTTTTTTTTTTTTTAAATCTACTGATTTGTTTATTTTTATTTTTTAAAATTTTTGGCTGCATTGGGTCTTCATTGCTATGCGTGGGCTTTCTCTAGTTGCGGTGAGCAGGGGCTACTCTTCATTGCAGTGCGTGGACTTATCACTGTGGTGGCTTCTCTTGTTGAGGAACATGGGCTCTAGGCACGTGGGCTTCAGTAGTTGTGGCATGCAGGCTCAGTAGTTGTGGCTTGCGGGCTCTAGAGCGCAGGCTCAGTAGTTGTGGTGCACGGGCTTAGTTGCTCCGTGGCATGTGGGATCTTCCCGGACCAGGGCTCGAACCTGTGTCCCCTGCATTGGTAGGCGGATTCTTAACCACTACACCACCAGGGAAGTCCGTCATTAAATCTTTGAGCATTGTCTTTCCTCCACTTTTTCTCTTTTCTTCTGAAACTCTCATTATGTGTATGTTGAATCTTCTACTCTAATCACCATATCTCTTAAACTTTTATATTTTTCATCTCTTTGTGTGCAGTTGTCTTCTAGGTTATTTCTCATATCTGTCTTCTAATTCACCAGTACTTTCTTCACCTGTATCTCCTAAACGGAGTCTATGGGTCACTCAGATATGCAAATGCCGTCAGAGAAAATATTAGCTAAATCACTGGCTTGTTCTTCCGTAATCACACTTTAATGTTATTTCTGGGCTATATCTTCTCTTTATGTGCCAGTTAGCCATGATTTTGAGAAATGTTTATAGTTTTTATCCAGTATTTTGATATATTCTATCCCAGGATAGAATAAACATCTACAGATCTATTTCACCATGTTGCCAGAAATGGAAATCTGAATTTCTCTTAAACTTACCCTGTTTTGCCTAGTATCTTGTTTATTTTTATAGTGTGATCTATTGTTGTTAGGTTTCATTCTTTGTCAGCAAAACTTCAAAATCTGATTTATTTTGAAGTCCCCAAATTAACTAGTGTACTTAAACCTTATTTGTTGAATATATGATTTCAGTAGTTAATGGAGACTTCTCAAATTACCCAAGACGTGACTGTGGGGAAATACCAGAAGAGGTAATGCCACGAATTTAACCATTAAGAACTCAAGCACACAGCCAGTTCAACGGGAGAAAATACCTGTTCAATTCCCAATCTTTGTTTTACTTCCTATTAGACAGTTTCTTAGGTTGAAGAAAAACAATATTTTCTCTCGATGCTGATGGAATTGTACAAAAATTTGTTTTCCATGAACTTTTTCACATTTAAAATTATATTTAAAGGACTATGAAGATTGTTTTCAAGTTCTAGACCACAAAAATTAAAATGCAAATAAATAATATAATCAAGGAAGACACTGAAAATGAGATGGCAAACAATCTTAGAAAATTATCCTCCCTCTTCTCTTCTATCTCATCTCATCACATAACAGCTCTTGGTCATATAAATTCCACTTGAATGTGGGCTTTCCAATTTTTCCATATTTAGTCAATTAAAGAGCGAAATTCCAAAATCTACATAATGTTTGTTCCAAATATGAAGATTTATTACAGTTAAGAAAAGACAGGGACTTCCCTGGTGGTGCAGTGGTTAACAATCTGCCTGCCAGTGCAGGGGACATGGGCTCCATCCCTGGTCTGGGAAGATCCCACATGTCACAGAACAACTAAGCCCATACGCCTAGAGCTTGTGCTCTGTAACAAGAGAAGCCACTGCAAATGAGAAGCCCACATGCCACAACGAAGAGTAGCCCCCACTCGCCGCAACTAGTGAAAGCCGGTGCACAGCAACGAAGACCCAACGCAGCCCCCCAACCCAGAAAAAAAAAAAGAAAGGACAACAGATTAGCAACATCTTCTAAAGTTGGCCAAGCCACTCAGAGACTAGATTAGATGCACCAGTTTCCTCATTATATGATTTACAGACCTAGGATGAGGCTTACCCCAAAATGAGTGTCCACTCTCAATCTCAAAAAACTGCCACACTTGGATCTCTTTTCCGTGTATGACAGAGCAATAAAATGTCCAAGACTACAGTTATGGCAAAAAAAAAAAAAAAAAGAATCCCTAAGATCGGGAAGGGTTGTTACCCAGTTTAAGGATCAGCTTTTGACCTAAATGAAGCACAGGGTGAAATATTCATTAGGACTTAAAAGATATCAAATTAATATTGGTGAGTCTGGTGATGATAATAATATTTATGTTTATACTTACTGCCTTCTGGCTAATTAGAACAACAAAAAAATAACCCTTCATTATGTTAAGACCGCTTAGGAAGTGTGGTTCAGGACTCCGTTGACAACATTGAATCTTCGGTATCTTCTATTCAATTTCTGCAACATTTTACAATATTGACCAGGACCAGCTCATCAAAGATACTGACTCCTCCCTTGATTTCTGTGACAGTAAACTCTCCTGGCTCTCCTCCTATCTTTCTGTCTGCATCTTTTCCCTCTCCCCTATCTCCACACCCTACCCCAGCCATTAAATGTTGGAATAATGTGAGATTTTACAGTTTGCCATGAATCATCTCATTGGATCTCATACTTGAACTAACTCCAAGTCTTTATTTTTGTTTATTTTATTTCTCTAGGTCATGTTTCTAATTGCCTACTTAATACTTCAAGCAGGACATCCGACAGATAACTTTAATTCACTATGAAAAAGAGAAATCATAATTTCTCCATTTCACACCTATTCACCCAATCTAGAAATCTTAGCGTTCTTAATGTCTCATTTCCCTTTACCACTCACATGTATAATTATGGACAAAATCCAGTTAAATATACAACCAGCTGTTGTACTTCTCTGCCTTTGTTCATGGTGTTCCCTCCTCTTGAAATTCTGCTGAAAAACTGAACTCATTTTTCAAGAGCTAACTCCAAAACTGACACTTCTCTCAGTACCCCTCAGTGAAATTATTCCTTTCTTATTTTTAATTTTCCTAGTTTTCAAAAGCTCTCTCTTATTAAAATATAATTGACACACTTTAGGTATGCATGCACGTGTAAATCCTTTCCAATATATATAAGGTTGAGGGTATGGCTTGTCTCTTTTTTGTGTATCTACCACTGAACCTAATCTAGTGCCATGCAGTGTTTGTTAGACTTTCAATAAATACTTCCTATAGTTAAAAAGAGTTGGGATTGGATGTTCTACCTGTTCCAAAGTCAAATAGCAAAACCTATCTCTCCTGAAAAAACGGAAGACAATCCCCAAAGAAAATTATCATGTTTACTTAAGCTATTAAAATGAAAGTTGCTTAAAAAAAATCCTTTTATTTACTCTGGTCTCTAAAGTCAATAGAAAAGGCAACTGTAAAATGTATCATCTCTTAAATGGTGATGAAACAAAGCAAACAAAAACCAAACTCTCGCTTTCTCTCTCTCAGTCAACTTGGTCAGTGTAAGAAAGACCCCATATCAATTTCAGTTCAATGTAATACATATTTAGCCTTTACTATATACAAGGCATTAAGGGAAAAAAAGACAAATGAGACAGTTTTCAAAGGAGTTCTTCTAGCACTCCATTTGCTTTATCAAAAAATGTTCTCTTTAACTTGGAATGACTCATCTCTAATCAAGAAAATTTTTAAATGATATTGTTGGCTACTTGCAAGATAATTTCATTTTCATTAATAATATTATTGGCTACTTGAAATATAGTTGCGTTTTCACAGAGACAGGCTTGAAGGTGCCATGGTAATAGAATGGCTAAAGATAGAAATCATATGGATAATCCTGATAACTTTAGGACTGTTTCAAGATAACACAGAGTCATATTCACTCATTTTTTTATACAAGCCCTAAATATCAAACTTAATTCAACTTGAGCCCTCCTTAAACGAGTTGTCCAAAAGTGGTAATCCACAAACTTTCTTCAGTGTGTCCTAAATTATGAGCACAGTAATCTCTCATACAATTCTAAATTACATGCAAGATCAGAAATAAAAATAGTCTTCTTAAACTGACTGCTTTTAGATTTACTACCCACTTTCGAAATCTAATAACATAGTACACTTTCATTGCCTCTGGGAACCACAGTGTACATTCTGTAATGTTTACCTCCAAAAGCAAAAACATACTTCTTGACACATGCAATTTAACAGTAATAGCTGGGACCATTCACGTCTGAGTCCTAGAACTGGAATTTCCTGCATTATGTACATTCCATGTTGGAAATATTGATGGTTTGGCAGAGTGAAAAATAGCTTTGGCTCTGTTGGGAAAGGACACTCTGAGCTGGATCACTGTGACATCCTGGAGGCTCAACATCTAAGTTTGGTGAGTTGGACTGAATTCTGAAGGATGAGGCTGTTTGGTAGACACCAGTAGATGTGCTAGAAAAGGCAGTTATGAATTGGCTGTACATTTCTTAATACCTTTTTGTAAGAAATGGGTAAGAAAGGAGGAGAACATCTAAGCCATGAATCTATCATGTAATAATTTACCTTACACTGTGGTCATAGTACCAGTGATCCAAGAAGGGAGAGCTGTGTCTCATGTCATATCTGTCAATAACCAACTAAATCATTCAGTAAATGCTTGTGATATGATGGGGCTGTGCTAGAGATGAGGACACAGTGTGCCATAAGCCATGGAGCTGTGCTTCGCAAAGTGTCGTGGAAGTGATCCTCTAGTGACCTTAGTCTCTCCAAGTCCTTTAGTGGTCATCAAATTAGATACTGGTTGTGAAGGTGTGTTGCATTTCAAGTGAAAAGATAATTGAGCTTCTGAACTTGCACAGTAGTATGTCAACCTACCCTCTGCCCATCAGATATTTAAAACTAGGGTGACCATAATTTATCACCTAAACTGGGGTAGTTTTGAGAGTGAAAGGAAGAGCTACTTATAATTATGCTGGGATAGCAAGCATAAACCAGGAGAGAACCTAGTTTATATATGGTTCCCTTATCTAAAACCAGAGATTTTTTTCTCTCTCTCTATATATATATTCAATTTTTATTGGTGTAGAGTTGATTTACAATGTTCTGTTAGTTTCAGGTGTACAGCAAAATGGTTCAGTTATACATGTCCTTCTTTTTCAGATTCTTTTCCCATATAGGCCATTACAGAGTATTGAGTAGAGTTCCCTCTGCTATACAGCAGGTTCTTCTTAGTTATCTGTTTTATATATAGTAGTGTGTATATGTCAGTCCCAATCTCCCAATTTATCCCTCCCCCCATCCCCTGGTGACCATAAGTTTGTTTTCTACATCCGTGACTCTACTTCTGATTTGTAAATAAGTTCATTTATACCCATATTTTTAGATTCCTCATATACGCGATATTGTATGATATTTGTCTTTCTGTGTCTGACTTACTTCGCTCAGTATGACAATCTCTAGGTCCATCCATGTTGCTGCAAATGGCATTATTTTGTTCTTTTTTATGGCTGAGCAGTATTCCATTGTATATATGTATCACATCTTTATCCATTCCTCTGTTGATAGGCTTTTAGGTTGCTTCCATATCCTGGCTATTGTAAATAGTGCTGCAATGGACATTGGGGTGCAGGTATCTTTTTGAATTATGGTTTTCTCCAGGTATATGCCTAGGAGTGGGATTGTTGGGTCATATGGTAGCTCTAATTTTAGTTTTTTAAGGAACCTCTATACTGTTCTCCATAGTGGCTGCACCAATTTGCACTCCCATCAACAGTGTAGGAGGGTTCCTTTTTCTCCACACCCTCTCCAGCATTCATTTAAAACCAGAGATCTTAATAATGTATACTGCTCAATTTGGAGATCTCATTAGGGGAACTCCAGTATACCCACTTTCCTTAATGAATGGCTAACAGAATTGGTATTAAATGGAAAGAGTCTGTAAGACATGTTATTCATTCACTCCTCCAGGTGTTTCAAGTTCATCATTTCCTGATGATCAGGAAAGATCAGAAACCCATACATATGAGTCATGTTAGCCTAACTTCGTGTGGAACCCGTTGGAAAAGAAGCTGTGAAACACCCTGACCCCTTCACTGTACACGCTCTGGCCTGGTACCATTATCCTTTCCATATGGGAAGCCTCTCATCCTGTAAAATTTACCTCTTGAGTGAGCAGAGACCCATTTTTAATGTTTTTTTTCCCTGGTGTGGGAGAAAGTGAGTGGCATGGAGCTGACACAAATCATGTGTTGGCACAGGCCTGCTAAAGCCATATGCTTCTCTTTGGATAGTAATTCAAACCTCTTAGGCATTTGCCACCTTAGCCCCCTGTCCACAAAGCCAGAAGCCAGGGCATAGGCCCTAGGAACGGGAGCACAGGAATTTGCCTCATGTTTATAATCCTATAATCTTCTTGGGTGGGAGGAGAGAATGGGAAGTCCTTGGGGTCATTCCTGAATATGACTGTGCATTCAGGGTCTAGAGGTTTCTGTAAAGAAAGATGTAAAAAGAAAATGTGATGTATGGGGCAATATTCACAAGCCCTAATTTTTTCCATAGCTGCTGCTTTATTTATTTCCTACTTTTTTTTTTTTTTTCTTCTTATGCATTTTGTAGGATGGCTCTTGGCTGTAGTTCAAGCACATTGCAGAGGAATGGTGGAAAGGGATTGTGGTTAGCTAGGTTTTACTGAAAGACAACAAAGAAATCAAATACCCAACCTGGCACTGGCCCAGACCCCTTCCATTGGATACTGGTTTGCTGTGAGTAGAAAAGACCCATGCACAGGGGCTTGAAAATGTGGTCAGACCTATTTACTTTTCAGCAGAGAAGGAAATTGGAAACAGAAGTCTGGATTGCCGTTGAGAGGCAATTTCGAGTTAATTAATCAAGTGAGGGAATCCAATGGCCAGGAAATGGGAGCAGCAGAGTCAGTTTTGCACTTGGGGCCTGCAAGCAGAGCCTCAGGAGATCCCAGTAATCTGACTTTTGTGTGGTCCCGGAGGGAGTGGTTTGCCATCTCAGCATACCTGGTTGCAAGGCTGTAGAATGCAGTCTTTTTAACCTGCTTTTGTGTTGTGCTGTCATTGGTGGCTAGAAAGTATTATGCAAAGGTAGCTGTATAGTGACAATGGTAATAGGATAGAAATACAGATGTATTAATTATAACGACAACAATTAGGATGATAATAACATGTTAGGAAAAAGTTGTAGAGACCCTGAGAGTGTGAAATAAGGTGATACGGAAAGAAAATCCTAAAATAATCTTTCTGCTAGTTGGCAAGTTCATTAAAGGCAGAGAACATGTTTTACTCAGCTTTGAGAGCACCCTGAGAGCATCAATAAATGAATGAAAGACTCTTCTAATACATTTCCTTGCTCTTTGCTATGGCCTGAATGTGTCCCCCCACATTTATACTGATTCCTAAAATGATGGTGTTGGGAGGTGGGGCCTTTAGGAGGTGATTAGGTAATGAGGGCAGAGCCCTCGTGAGGCGTTGCTGTCATTATAACTGACACCCAGAGGGCAGGCTCCCACCATGTGAGGACACAGCAAAAAGGCACCATCTATGAACTAGGAGATGGGCCCTCACTAGACACATTGATCTTGGCCTTCCCAGGTTCCAGAACTGTGAGGAGTAAATTTCTGTTGTTTTAACCACCACCCCCCCCCACCCCCCGCCACCCCAGTCTATGGTGTTTTGTTATAGCAGCCCGAATGGACTAAGACACCCTTGAACTGTCCTTTAACAGATGTGTGGCTGATAATATTCTTAAATATTATTCATCTTTTAAAGGTCTTTGTGAGAGAATATTCCACAACCAACTCAGTAACTTATATTCCCAACTATTTTATTTTCAAAGCCCTTTTTTGCATTCTAACCTAGTTCCTGCTGTTATTCAAAACCTTTGTTTTGTTCTGTCCTTCATAAAGCTAGAACATGTTACCTTCTTCCACATAAAATGCTCTCCTTAAAAAGTGAACGTCCCTACTGAGCCACTGCTGTCCTCAGGCAGGGAGAAGACAAGAGTGCCATACATAAAATAGTCACAAGACCGTAGGAGGTGGATTAGGTGCCTACATGAATGGCATTATGCAGAGTATGCTAGGGAAGCAACAATGAAAATCATTCATAGGACTGTCTACATGGATCTTTCCTTCGGCTAGAGTGTCATTCCTACTTTTGTTGACGCTTTGCCTCTAAATATATATGTTTTTTATTCTTGCAACTTTTTAACTTGAAAAATTTCAAACTTAAAGGGGACTCATATATTCTTCTTTACATGGATCCAATTTGATTTTGCTTTCCTTCCTCCCACCTCTCTCTTTCTTTCTCTTTCTCAACTTTTGTTTTTTTCATTATCTATTCCTTCAGGAGACATTTTAGACATTTTTTTTCTAATCATTTACCCCATGAAAATTTAGGACTACAGGTAAACAAACTGTGCACCTGTTTATAACCATTGTAATATCTAAGAACTTTTTGCCCCCCACCCAGTGCTTGCTCTCTTATTTTTCTGTGCCATTGGCAAATGAGTTGGAGACATTGCACACTTTTCCCCTAAATATTTCAGTACGTTTTTCCTAAGAAGAAGGACTGCCTTAGTTTTAGCATCCATTAATGCTGTTTCAACAGTGTCATCCCTGTTAAAACTACAGAGTTTTTACTTGGAATTCTACTGTCAGGAGGAACGTTCTCTTCATCCTCGTTTATCCATTTTATTTATTTATATTAATATGCACTCATGGATTCTAATTTTAGTCATTGAGTCTTAATCCATTACTATCCTTGTTTATTTCAGTGCTCAAATTGTGCTCACTTTGGCCCATGGAAGCCGCTTCAGGCTGGCTCCTATGGTCTCTGACTCTCAATTTTGAATAGTAGCCATCCTTTTCAGTACCTGAGATAGCTCTTCAATGCATTTCCCCCTTTGTGGAATTCTACCATGGTGGGAGACAAGAGAAGGGGGGCACTGAATCTATAATCAGTAGATCAGACTCTGTCATTGTCAGGTAGGTGACCTTCAGCTTTTGAGCCTCAGTTTATTCATTTGTAAAATGCAGCTGATAATAGTGTCCTAACTATTTAACTGGGTTGTTGGGTGATATCAAATAAAATATTGCATAAGAAATGGTAGACAAGCTGTAAAACTTCAATCCTCTGTGAGATTTATTACTATTGTTATTAAATTATGCTTTTATGATGATAATGGTATAAGCCTTATGTTAGCAATAAGATACTTTGAATGATGCAATAGGCAGTGGCCTAGAAACAGGCATACTTTTGATAAATACTGAGGATCTGGATATTATAATGAAGTCTTTTAGATCAGTTCCATATTCCAGAGGACTTCATATGCACTATTTTCATTCCTTGGATGAAATACTACATCTCGAGGCATGGAATTGTCTTTGTAGAGTATTATTCCCTTAGTAGATCCCTGCCTTTCATTTAAGCATTGGCCCTGCCTGATGTGCAGTTCACTAGAAAGGCATCCACACACACGTTATATTAGTCTCATTTATCCTGTAATGTCTGGAAGCCCAAGAGACTGCACTGCAGATGGGGCTGCTTGGAATAGTATCCTCCCCTGAGAGGAGAACCTTTTTTGTTGCTTCTTTTTTCGTTTGCTTGTTTTCAGTGTGGTCCTTACTCTGTAGTCTCAGAAAATCCTTGGAATTTTTGCCACTCTGGGGAAGAGGTATTTGTGTCTTAGAAGTTAAGCTTTTCCTTGCAGAGTCTTGGGCTAACTTACTTTCCAGTGAATAAAACTGTCTTTTACTTGGGTGCAAACATTTACACCATTACCAGGGAAAAGGGAATTAGTTTGACAAGAGTGCATCACAACCAGAAATCTTCCTCTACTTGTGGGGGTGCTAGTAGGACTGAGAATTTGTTTCATATCACCTGAGTTGTACTTTGAGTTCTGGCAAACCTAAAAACCGAAGAGCAAATGGTCCTCAGTACAACCAGGGCTTATTGGCTGTCAGGTCAGCATCTTGCTAGATCTCTAGGTTCTGGGCTTGAGTTGGAGAGGTCTGAGCAAACTTTAGGTCAGGTCTTTCACTTTCTCAATTTGCCTAAGCCTAGTAATTATTCTTGCAACTAATCTGAAATTATATATTAGAGAAGTTTAAAGTAGGAAAAACCCAAACAGCATTCCCAGTCTGGAAAAGATCCCTAATCTCCAACCTACCTACCCCTCACCCATGCCATGTGCTAGTTAACCTGGTAGAGGGGCAGTGATAATCAGGCCAGGACTGTGGTGGTGTTTCTCAGATTTAATAACCATACTGAATGAGCATGAACTGTCTGTTTAGGGCCCGTGAGGGATACCAAGAAATGTCAGCTGTAGTCCCATCCCTCAAGGAGCTTTTTGTTTAACCTCTCACCCTTCCATATCCTCACTTTCATTAGGCCTGACCTAGACAGTTTTAGTCTTTGGACCTTTTGAGTCTCTGGAATAAGTCCTTGAGGATAGGAAATTTTCTGCTACCATCTTGTGCATGCTTTAAGAAAACATTTCTATTCCTTCCTTTTCTCCACGTACTTACTGTCATTCAGGACTGGGAATGTATGAGAAATGGTCACTAGCAGATTGGAGAAATGAAGCCTTGAACTTCCAAGTCAGTTTCTTTCTCCACTACTCAGAAGTACACTGTGGCTGTGGTAGAATGAGAAACAATAGCCACAACATTTTGCACCTCCTCCCACCATAGCTGGAGTCTATTTCCTCACCCTTGGAATTTAGGTTTTGCAGAGTAGGACTCTATCAACTTGATATAAACAGAGACTTATGATGAGCTTGTGCATTGGACCTTACTCTCTTGCTGCTTTTGAAACCCTGTAACTGCCACCTACATGGTGGCAGGGCTGGCCTGCTGAACAGGAGAGACGTGTGGCCTAGTGGCCCTCATCACCCCAGCCAGCCAAGCCCCAGAAGCAGAGACACCTAACTGACTGGAGCTGACTGCAAAGACAAGAGTTATCAGAGCGGAGACTGGCTGAAGAACTGCTCCGTTGACTGCAGCCAGAATTGCCAACTGGTAATAATGGTGTGCTAGATAAATGAGTGTTGCTTTAAGCCACAGTTGTTTTAAA
The DNA here is from genome assembly GCF_965194825.1 of Balaenoptera physalus. Taxonomy (NCBI): domain Eukaryota; kingdom Metazoa; phylum Chordata; class Mammalia; order Artiodactyla; family Balaenopteridae; genus Balaenoptera; species Balaenoptera physalus. The sequence goes on along the minus strand of NC_138883.1, from coordinate 83,226,842 downwards.
CGTTTTATTTTGACTTGAAAAAACTGAAAATACAGTAAAATCAGGTGTACTCTTCACCCAGCTTTCCCTAATGGTAGCATCTTATATAGTTGTAGTATAATATCAAAAGCAGGAAATCGACATAAGTACATTACTGTTAACTAGAGTAAACTTAGTTTTCAGCATGTTTTTTTAAAAAATCTGCGTGTATGTGTGTGTGTGTGTGTGTGTGTGTGTGTAGTTCTATGCAGTTTTTTTCCACATAAAGATTTGTGTAACCACCACCATCTCCACAAAAGCACTTCTTCCTGCTCCCTCTTTGTATTGGCATCTACCCCCACCATACTCCTGTCTTTGTCCCCTTGCAACCACTCATGGTTTATCATTTCTTTTGTTCTGTCATTTCAAGAATGTTATGTTAATTGAATCATACAGTATGTGTATACTTTTGAGGTCTGTCCAAGCTGCTGTATGAGTCAGGAGTTCATTCTTTTTTACTCGTGAGTAGTAGTTCATTGTATGGATGTACCAAGTTTGTTCTAGAAACTTGTTCTTTGATGGAACTTTGGTTTGCAAATACTTTCTCCCAGTCTTTAGCTTATCTTTCCATTCTCTTAGCAGAATCTTTTGTAGTACAATGTTTTTAAAGTTGATAATGTCAATTCAAAAAAATAAAATAATGTTGATAACGTCCAATTTATTAATTTTTCTTTTATGTATTGTGCTTTTGGTGTCATATCTAAGAATTCCTCACCTAGCCATAGGTCCTGAAGATTTTATTGTTTTCCTCAAAAGGTCTTGTAGTTTTATGTTTTACATTTAAATCTATAGTCCATTTTGAATTAATTTTTACATTTGGTATGAGGTTTAGGTTGAGGTTCATTTTTAGTTTACACTTGTCCCAACACAGTTCATTGGAAAAACTATCTGGCCTCCATTGAACTGCTTTTGCACCATTGTAAAAAAATCAACCAAATCATTGTAAATGAAATCAATCAAATTTCTTGGTTCTCTATATTGTTCTTTGATCTGTATATTTTAATTCACCAATACCACACAGTTATTATTAAGTTATGTGACTATTATTATTATTAAGATGACTATAGCTATATGGTAAGTCTTAATATGAGGTAAAATATTTCTCCCACTTAATTCTTTTTTTTTTTTCAAAATTGGTTTAACCATTCTAGTTCCTTTTCCTTCCCATATAAATTTTAGAATAAGTTTTTCTATGCCTACAAAAATTCTTGCTGGGAGTTTGATAGGAATTGCTTTAAATCTATGGAACAATTTGGGGAGAATTGACCTCTTTACTACAATGAGTCTTCCAACCCATGATCACAGTACTGTAGTCCCTCTGTATCCACAGGGGATTGATTCCAGGACTCCCGCAGAAACCAAAATCTGTAGATGCTCAAGTCCTTTATATAAAATGGTATAGTATTTGCATATAACCTGTACACATCCTCCCGTTTATTTTAAATAAGTAATCACTAGATTACTTATAATACCTCATACAATGTAAATGCTATTTAAATAGTTGTAAGTACAATGCAAATGCTATGTAAATAGTTGCTGGTATGTGGCAAATTCAATTTTTGCTTTTTGAATTTTCTGGATTGTTTTTTCAATCTGCAATTGGTTGAATCTATGGATGTGGAACTGATATGGAGGGCTGACTTTCATCAGAATTTTATAAATTTTAGTTTATGGAGCCTGTACAAGTTTTGTTAGATAAGCTACTAATTTTTACAATGGTTTTCATACAAAAATTGATGACTGATAGCAAGAGCAGGAAATTGACATAGGCATATTGTGGCATTGACAAGGTAGATTGCATAAGTCAAACATTGCTTAGCTCTGTGGGCCATTATACTTCATTATCACCAGTGAGTAAATCAGAGGGAAAAATGAAAAAAAAACTGTAAATCACATGGGGAGGGGGGTGTGGTGGTGGAGAGGGTTACAGGTATGTCCTGAATTCCACTGAAAGTCCAAATTTAGAAAGGATCTCAAGGCTTACAGTAGGCTTCTGTGAAAAAGGCAGGGCTTTACTTTTAAGACCAAAACTGGTCTAGAACTTTCAAACTAGAGTTTAGATTTTCCCTGTGATAAAATCTGTACATTGAAATTTGCCTTAGAGTTCTCCTCAAGATGGTAAAATGAGCACATACATAATCTCGTTGGCCCTTAGAGAAGGATGATAAAATACGTACGTGTATGTAGACTGAGTCTGGGTGTCACTGACCTCATGTCTATGATTGTAACTGCACAAGGAACACTTTACTGGGACTCAACTACTCTTACAATGAGTAGTTGAAAGTTAGCACTGGTGATAAATTATATTTTTCCTTTTCATATTGATATAGCTGCTTTAACCCCTGTTTTTACCCTGTTTCTCATTTTTAAAAAAGAGAAGGGAAAAACCCAAAAGACTTATGTTTAATTTTTGTGTGTGTGTGAACATAGTCACACTCAAAAAAAGAGGCTAAGATCCAATGATCTGGAACTAACAGAAACCTATGGTGGGGAAAAGAGGCCAAAGGCAATTGGCTCATAGGCAACAGATACTATATACAAACAGTGGAGGCTGAGCTTCAAAGACCATTTGGTAATGAAGGCATTGCTCATCCCAAAAAAGGCAGAAACTTGAGCTGGGCTTCACAGATGAAGCTGAGATCAGTGTTTACAGCATCTGACAGTCAGTAGATGTGAAAAAATTCCACTAACTACCCATCATTGGATCCTGCTTTCCTGTGGTTCTGGTATGGAGAAGAGACATCTGGGTTAGAATGGGGACCAGACCTGCTGCACGTAGCCATGGTGTCAGTGTGACACTACTGGTAGTGGCTGGGAATGAGATACATTTTGGCTTGGTGATGCACATCTGGAGTGCCAGGGTGAGATAACCAACCATAAAACCACTTGAAAGGGAAGGGAGTCAACCAGAAAAAAAATCTCCCAAGCAAGATAAGCTTTCAGACAAATGGACAAATACAAAAGGACATTTTTTGTCATGAGAATAGTTAGCAGACCCAATAATCTACAGACTCTACACATAAGGAGCCAGAAATCTAATAAATTTATGTATAGATTTTACAGTGAGGAACTAGAAATAATGGTGCAATATGAAAATATGTTAAAATAAGTACTTTGGAATCATCAAGTACGTCAGAGAAAATGAGAATGAAGGATTATTAATCAAAAACAGTCAGGTATTAAGAAGATTCATCTAGAAACCTTGGAAATAGTGTATTCATTGAAATAAAAATTGTAGCTGATAAGGTAAACTATAGTCATCTGGGTCAAGACTAGGATGAGGCAAGGGAGACACCCAGGATGCAAAATTTAAGGAGGGACTCACTGTCAGGTACAAACATGAGCCTACAAGTGAGTGCCTCCTTAAATTGTGCACTGTGGGCACCATGCTTGCTTCACCATTGTCCCAGTTCTGGTAAACATGGTTGAAGAGAAAGTTAAGAGTTCGATGATAAAACTGAAGGAATGACCTGGAAGGCAGATGAAGAGGTTTAACATATGAAAAGAGAAGTTGAGAGACATAGAGGAAAGCTCCAAAAAAATGTCTTAAGAGTTCCAGAACTAGAGAATAAAAAGAACAGCAAAGAAGAAATATTACGAGAGATAACCTGAACATTTTCCAGAATCAGAGATATTAATCCTTTAGTTGAAATCCTTTTGTCTTTATAAATGAGACTTTAAACTATTCATTATTCGTTGATGAAAACTACGAACGGCCCAGATTTCTGATTGTCCCCTGACCCTGTTTAATTGGACTGGGAAAATTCTGTTTAATCTCAGGGCATTGGCACATTAAAGAGGATTGTGGATGGCTCAGAGAGATTAAGTCCTCAGTTTTATTTGTCTGACCGGTAAACATTCCACAGTATTCAGTTGCTTCTGAGCAGCAGTGGCTCAACAGTGAGTCAACTGTCTCATCACTCCTTGGGGAGGTGAAAGTCTTGTTTGCAACTAGTAGTTTGGAGTTAGGTTGGATGCATGCTTGGGAACCATTTCATCTCTAGGTCTTTCTTACTTGCAACTGTATATGAAATGTTTTCAGCCCCTTGTTCCTCCTTGCTGTCATCTGCCTCCTCTGGCCAGGGAAATGTGTTTTTCTTGTTAGACTGCAACACTAAATAGCACAGATTGCTCAGTGGGGAGAGTAACACTCTAGTCCTTAAAGCTCTTTGCTTTTCTTTGCTCCTTATCACAACTAAATATGTAGCTAGAGACAGGAAGTCTGACCATTTTGGTCCAGTCAATGCACAGTTCAAGAAAGAGATGGGTTATTGATCACTTCTGTGCTCACTTTAACCCTCATGCAAATTTAGGACTACTGATGGGTGCAAAGATTTCTTCCTCTTTTTAATGGGTTCTTTACCACAGCAGGGGTAGAGTAAACAAAGGCTCAAGTCATGAACAACTTTAGGGCAGATAGAAATCCTTAGCATTCAGGAGAGGGAGAATTTTGAATAAATGATTTGGTTAGCCTTGCCAAGGCTCTTTGTTTATTTCAGGGTAATTAAAATGTTCTGGGTGTGGAGGAGAAATAATACTTTGGGACTTACTCATTTGGTATTTTTAAATTAGAGGTTTGGCATCTCTTTCCAGGAGTGAGTAATTTCTTTTGTCATGTCTGTATACAGATAACACAACAATCAAAATAATCCAGAGCCTGCTGTAGAAACGTGCCTGGGGAGAAATGAAGAGTGTCACGTTGTACATTGGGGCTCAGCAGATGCTTACTGAAAAGAACTGAAGAGTGTCACGTTGTATATTGGGGCTCAGCAGATGCTTACTGAAAAATCTTACATGAAAAACGTAGACTCTACATTAGGACACTGTAGCATATGTGCACGTGTGTGTATGTTCACATGAAAGACAGAGATACAGAGGGACAAAGTAACAGAGACAAAGAAATAGGGAGACCAAAAGACCAAGAGAAAGAGACAAAAACAGGTTATTCTTGAGAGTTCAGTTAAAAATCAGGAAACTGAACTAGGTGAGAGAAAAATTGCCTGGTCATCATCAAAGCACAGATATAAGATGTAAAATGAAGATAGTTCACCATGTACCAGGCATAGTATAGAGTGTAAAATGTATACAAAGACATGACTCTTTTCTAAGCAGCAAGGCTGGGACATGAAGAGAAGTAAGGTTGGTTGTGGTTGTGTAATATGATTACACAGGATTAAAGGACAGCATATTGCAAGGTCAACCAAGATCAACTAACTTCTCTCAGTTAGATCCCAAGACCTTACTTTGGCTGCCTAGGGTGCTTGTCATTCAGGGATGCAGCAAGAATCATCTGAGGAGCCTCACAAAAACTTAAGAGATAAACACGTATCTAAACGTTCATCTTCCTAACTCGTGTCATCTCTAATAGAAAATAGAGTGTGTGCCAACTAAGGAATATACTCATGTTGGACTCAGTTAACATGATAATAATATTTATATTAGGATCAAGCTTTTTCATCTCACAAATGGTTTTCACTTACAGCATCTAGTTACATCTTTGACACGTCTGTGTGGGGGAGATATCATTGTTTCACAAGCAAAGAGACTGAAGCACAGACATATTGAAGTATTGTACTTGCCCAAGGTGACAGAGCTAGGAAATGGCCAAGCAGGGCTTGAAGTCAAGTTCAGCATTCTTCCACTGTGTCATGTGTCCGATTGCCTGCCACATGAAATGCTATTTATGATTCTGCATTTTGTCCAATTTCCTATTACAACTATGTTAACAAAACAATGCTAGAGGCCAGGTTTATAGAAAATTACCATATCTAAATTCTCTGCTGGAGGTTTATAGCAACCTATAGTAAGTGGTGTTTTTGTTTTCTTTTCTCTAGTCACAACTTTTTCAGAGGGCCGAGAGGTTTGGTGACCTTATGCGTTAAAAATCATTGCTGCATTAATCATTTCAACATAACAGATTTTAGGGAGGCTTTTCTGAGTTCCATTTAAGATAGTTTCTTTTAGTGCTGAGTGAATTGGTTTGACATCCTGTCACACCCCGTCCAACCAGAAGCAGAATGAGTTCCCTGGCCAAACACAGAGCAGTGAGTTTGGACTTGGCTTGGCTTTTCTGTGGCTTGTTTCTGTAGTTGCAGGAAAATGGCTCAGAATGTAATGTAAGAAGAGTGTATTGCATGTTTTTACCTCAGCAGGTTTCTTTGGGAATTAGAGCCTCATTTCATTTGAAACTTTTAGCTCCATAACCTCAACTTTTCCATTTGAGACCCAGTAATAGACTCAGAAACAGAGGTTTTGAGTGTCAGAAGTAATTCAAGGGAGGCATAGTCACTTTGAACTTGGGCTTACATTTCACATCTTAAAGATGGAAATAATGGATGAAAGGCTGACTAGGTGACTAAAGATAATCTTGGTCTCTTTTTTGGCACTACAAATTAAATTCCACATGTATTTATCCCATCCATGGGTGGTTGTTTCATATTGATGGAAATTCATGATAAATAAGATCGGATAGTTGTTTTTCTCTTTGCCTCAGGTGTATATTCTTGGATAAATGACTCAAGGAAACAATTTTACCTATTTGAATCTCCTACGGGTAAGGCTTTGGCAGAGCCATCTAACTAACTAACCCTGGCACCGAAGACCATTGTGCTTGCTGCCCGATACTTCTTAGAAGATGAGATTTCAGAAGCGTGGCAAATTCCATATATCTGAGGAGTCCGAATACATTTTCTCAAGAGGGCTGCATGAATGTTAAGGCATCTCAGTTCTGTCTTGCCAGAAAGCTGAATCAGGAGAAATAAGTTCATGCTTTTCAACTCAATATCAGTTGTGTATCTGGATCTCCACTAGGTAATTTAACATTATCTTATAGGCGTTATTGCCTTCATTGCACAGACTGAGGACAAGGACGCTCGGAGACGTGCCCTCTGTGACAGCTGACAGGTAGCAGAGGCCCGATTCCTTTAGACATGAAGACTTCACACTCTCTGCTACCCCTGGGGAATCAGGGAACTCCATGTGGTCTGAGGCTAAATGAGCTCTAAGTCAATAGAGAAGCTTTGCTTCTTCCAACATTATTTTTCTAGAAGGCTGGAGAAGAAATATCCCTAGAACTTGAACATCACACCATTGGTTTTCTAAAAAGCAGGCTTCTGATGCAAGAACAGGGAGAGAGGTTTACAGGTCCTTATCTTTCTTACCTGAGAGGAATTTAAGCCATTACAAAGTATGATCTAAAATGCTCCCTAAGGGATGCTTCTAGGGGAAATATGGAGTTGGTAGGTTATCTGTTTTTTCAAGTGGCTGAATTGAGAGGCATTTTACGGAGCTATTTCAGGATGTGGCAAGTCTTGCTTAGCTGGTGATTTAAATAACCAAAGAGGGGAAAAAAAAGTCAACAATGGGGGGAAAAGTCCAAGAAACAAAAACACAATCATAACATGCTACTTGGCTTGGCAATGAACTACACTTCCATAGTCATAATAATAATCATGATAATACTCTACTGGGAAGCTGGGGGAAGGGGGAGGGGTGTAGTGATGGAGAGGAGACGGTGATGTTTGGGTCTCTGACATCATCACTCTTGCCCGAAGTCACTGGACTGTGAATACAGTTTCTGGGTAAAATTTCACCCCCAAAGAGCAAGCAAAAAGCCCAGTCTCTAGATGGCTCAGGAAAACTATTCTATTTTGTTTTTTAATACTTGAGGTCATTCAATCATTACAAAAGAAACTGTACTTTTCAGCCTATGTTCTGAAATTGGAAAATGCTTCTAATATAATTTCTCCACAACTTTAATTTTAGAAAACTAACCAAAGAGATCTTACTATAAGATTTTTTGTTTCTCTGTAAAAGAATGTTAGATCTTTAGTTAATTTTTTAATTGAAGTATAGTTGATTTACAATGTTGTGTTTGTTTCAGGTGTACAACAAAGTGATTCAGTTATACATATGTATATTCTTTTTCAGATTCTTTTCCATTATAGGTTATTACAAGATATTGAATATAGTTCGCTGTGCTATAAGTAGGTCCTTGTTGTCTATCTATTTTATATGTAGCAGTGTGTTATCTGTTAATCCCATACTCCTGATTTATCTGCCCCCATCCCCTTTGGTAACCATAAATTTGTCTTCTATGTCTGTGAGTCTGTTTCTGTTTTGTAAATAAGTTTATTTGTACCATTTTAAAAAAATTCCACATATAAGTGATATCATATTATATTTGTCTTTCTCTGATCAATGTAAGTTAGATCTTTAATAATTGACATGGATAAAAAAAAAATCCATTTTTACAAATGGATTGCCCTGGTCGAGGTCAACTTTTCTAGATGGGAGTTTGAGTGATGAAGTGATCGGCTACAGAACGAGTTGCCTCTATGTAGGCAGGTCACTTCCTCTCTCTGTTTCTCAGTTTCCTCCTCTGTGGAATGAAGGAATTGAACTCCAAAATCTTGACAGTTCCTTCCAACACCACAATGAATGGTGGCAGAAATGGAGACCGGCATGTTTATGCAGGCCTGACCCCTGACCTTAGTACCGACAGAGTCTCCCGGTCCTCAGGGATACTTCCTGAAGTTCAGGGTTGGGGCTGCTTCTGTGGGAGTGCCCTCCAGACCTGGTCGTTCCCAGCCAGAGAGAACAGGGACTCTATAGCAGGCCTCTAAGGATGAGGGGCTCCAAGAAGCTGGAGCTGGGTCTCTACCACAGACATGAGTATTGTGTGAGGGATGCTTGCGTCCCAGCAGGCTGACTTCCAGCAGCATTATTCTGGGGAAACAGTCTTTGTTGTTATCAGGAAAAACAGGCCAACAGTATTGTTGCATGTTCACACTTGGCCCTCCATCTGGACAAGTGAGTAATTTGAACTTGCAGAGAGAGTATTTACAGAAAACAGCCAATGAAAAGAGTCTCTTGGAACCAGAGATAAACACAAAATGGCAAAAGGCAAAGCTATTCAGAATTCCACTGTCAAGCCAGGGGCCAACTGATGCTGCTGGGAATGCTTCCACCTACCAAACCGAGCGCCTGCTGGTTTCCCAGACAGACTCTTTAACTGCCTGCCTCCCACCCGGGGCCTGAAGAAGCAGTGTGGTTGGTGGGTATCTACAGTCTGTGCTGTGCTGATCCCAAATCCGCTAGCCTCTCATCATTTGAGCATTGTGGCTCATTTTAGTACTGCTTCCACACTGCTTAACAGAGGGGAGGGCTCCCCTGGCGCTATGACTTGAGGTCTTGGAGAGCCGAGTCCCTCTCAGCGAGGGCATCATCTTGATGCAGATGCTTAAGGGCTGGTGTTTTGGTTTGTAGGGTCATCCATGGTGGTGGAAGGAGACAGGTGAGAGGCTGAGAGACAGTGAGTGGGATACCCACTGTTCTAGGACCAGCCATCCTGGCTCAAGACTTTGAAATGAGCCTCTATTTAATTTTCCTTTTTACCTTTCATATCCAGCCTCATTTTCCTGCATTATCCTCTCTGTGCTTCACCAAAACAGGACTACTTCCTGTTGCCAAAGACCCCCAGCATTTCCCCATGTCTGTACCTTAGCTTAGGTGGGCTCTGTTCCTGAAATGCCTATACTTTCTTCTTCAGCCACTAAAGTCTCTGATTCCCTCCAAACATTAACTCTTCAGGGTTTTTTTTTGTTTTTTGTTTTTTGTTTTTTTTTTTTTACAACCCATCGTTTCCCCCGTTCAGAAGCCATGCCCCTTTCCTCTGTACATCCTTGCGTAGCCTTTAATTTTAGTGCTTCTAGCAATTGGAGCTTGTGTCAGGTGGCCAGGCTAATGTCTTGCCTCAGCCCTCACTCCCTACACTGGCTTCTGGCAGTCCTTCAAAGGGATCACATTACTGTTGATCTTTTGTGAGAAATCTTTTGCTTTACTCATGTGGTTCCTCCACCTAGAATGTTCTACCCCCTCACCATCCCATCACACCCCTTTGCCTGGGTAATGGCTACTCATACTTCAAGTGTCATCTTCAACATTACTGTATCAGGGAAACCTTCTGGAACCCCAGACTAGCTCATGTCCACCAGTTATGTGCTCTCATAGGACCCTGAATTTCCCTTCATAGCATTTATCACTGTTTTAATGAATTATTTAATTCTATGCCCATTTGCTTGATGACCATTTCCCAGGCTACGTTAAAACCTTTAGAAAGATAGTACTATGGTGTTCTCTGAATTCTTAGTTCTCAGTGCAGGGTTTAGCATGCAGGAGAGTAAATGTTTGCTGAATTAATGGATGTGTGAATTGTGTTTCCTCTACTTGACTCTGAGTTCCATCACAACAGGTGACTGACCTCTGCTTCCAGGGTCAGGGCTGGGGGTCATGGTTGGACCTGGGATTATTTTTTTATTGTGGTAAAATATACACAACATTTATCATTTTAACTATTTTTAAGTGTACAATTCAGTGGCATTTAATACACTTGAATTTGAAACCATCACCAGTCTTGGGATTTTTGTAGCCAGAGATGAGTGTGAGAGAAGCTGGAAGCAAAGGGGAATCAGAGTGCAAGGTCAAAGAGAGCTTTGGGAATTAAAGGAGAAATGAAAAATGTGAAAGGTCACCTATGAGGTAGGGGTTGCATAAGAAAATCTAGATGTCTAGGAAAGGGACTTGAAGTGAGGTCAGAGAACAAGTGGGTACCAGAGAGATCCAGGGGGCAACTGTGGCTTGTTGTGATGGAGTTCATGGACGGAGGTGTTAGGATACTGAAGCTCTTGGGACACCAGCAACCATGTCTTACTCGTCTCTGTGTACCTAGAATCTCCCACCCTGTTTGGCATATGAGAAGGCATATAATTAACATTTTAAATTAAATTGAACTTGTGGTTGATGGTAATGGGGTGGGATATTCAGGATAGAATGGATGTTAGAATGTGGCTACTGCCTCCTTGGACCATAGGTAAAGGATGTTTAAAACGATCAGTTGCCTCTAGCTTTTTTCACTCACCTCAAAAACTTAGTCTCTATTATTCTTGAAGGGCTGTTTCAACCTCTTTATTTTTCAGATAATAACAAAGCAGAGAGAATTAAAAGGGTATTGAGGATGAGAAATCAGGTTTGCAAAATGCCCAATTTTTACCCAAGGAGTGGGTCAGCTAGGGACGCAGGAGACAAATGGATGCTTGTGTCTTTTTGCTAACCTCTGGCAAATGGGAGAGTCTGTGAACTTCCTTGCTCCCTTCCCCCCACCCACCCCGCTGAACTTGGGTGTTGCAGGAGTGGTGCTAAGCGAAGGACCTTTTCGTGACCTCTGATAGATTTTACTTTCTGCCCTTTGACTTCATTCACATCATTGATGAACTTGAAGTCACTTGCCATAACCTTAGGATGGAAAGATCGTGTCCTTTCACTGACATGGGGAGCACAGAGGGGCCAGTGAATGCTTCTTGGTGGAGGTAGGGAGGGAAATGACTATCACTCCTCAGCCACCCCTCCCTCAAGTTGGAAAAGCTGCCACAGCTAGGTGCAGAGTCAAGACCCTCTGAATGCGATGGAAAAAAGGGACATTCTAGGCAATAGACATTGGAGATAATAAGCATGTTAAGTTGGAAATTAGCACGAGCATTGTAGAGCTAGGAGGAAATGAGCCTGAGGCGTGTAGAAGAAGCAAGTGGCAAAACAATGAGAAATAGGTTTAAATAGACAAATTTTGGCCAGACAATGAAGGACCGTGAAAGCTAAGCAGAGACATAGAGGTTTGATGCAAGCAGTTGTAGGGAGCTGTTGAAAGCTTTTGAGAATATATTAAGCAAATTTTCTTGGATGCTATTATATTTCAGACCCTTACGTAGCCTCTGGGGATACAATTACAGGTGAGCCTGCCCTTAAAGAGTGTACAGTCTAGAGAGGGAGAATATTAAGCACTGGGCAATTATAATGCAGAGCCTACATGAAAGTGATAGGTTAAAATTAGTCTAAAAATATGAGTGGATTAGAAGGAGTAAAATCAGAATTATGGAGGCCTTATATGAAGCTTTTGCAATAATCGAATACATAAGTTAGAATGTTTTGGATGTGTGGTAGTGGAAACAGGAAGGAATGGACAGAGAGAAAGTGTATTTCAAGGAGGGTTGACAGTACCTGCAACATAGTTTGACACTAGTTTGCATTCAATATGATATTTAAATGAATGAATGCAGATCTTTGTGATTCTAGATTTCTAAGGAAGTGGCAGAAAAAATAGCTAAATTTTGAACGGTGTGATAGAGAGGATGTAGATATCAGTGACTGAACAAGAAGCTGGGGAGAAGGGAAGGAAGGAGAGTGATAGGAAAGGAGGGAAAGGAGGATATTATGTTTGGCTTGAGAAGGTGTGTTGAGTTTAAAATTATGGTGAAACGTCCCATAGGAAATATCTAGTTTGTAGTTAGAGAATAAAGCAAGCAAGCAAAGATAAAAACAAGCCCTAGAGGGAAGTACTGGAGAATGCATGTTAGAACAGGCATGGAGGTCTTCATTTGGAGTAATTAGTCAAGTAATAATAATGGAATACATCCAATTGAGTTCTCTGAGAAAGAAAAACAAAACTATAAAAAAGGAGTGAGGGTTTAAGGATCATGACTTAGAAGTTACTCACACTCTTCTCCTGACGACTGACACCTGGTCTCAGTCTTGCTGCTGGACTTCTTAGTCCAGTGAGGCTGGAGTGAGTTTTCCCCCCGGTTGCTCCCAAGTTCAGCCTCTCTCCTACACCTTCAGAGGTTGCCTGCTCTATGCTGGGGCTGCAGCTTTCAACCCAGGTTTACACACAAGCAGCTGAACCTCAGCTAGTGATTTCCAGCCTCTCTTTCCAGCAGCTAGACCCTGTTCCAGGGTCACTTAGCTATTGGTAGGATCCTAATTTAAATTCGGTTGAAACCCTCTCCTCAAAAATGGCCTCAGACCATGCCCATTCCAGACACCTGTATCTCACCACTGCCTAGAGGTTTCTGCTACTGTTCTTTGCACATCAGACCAGATGGCCTGGACCCAGAGGCTGGGATGCAGAGACATGATCTACCTGCCTTAGGGCACTGTGTCCCTCGCCCCATTGATGTTAACATCCCAAGCTCTGAACTGCCTTGCTATTATCTTCTGCCTCTTTCCCCATTGGCCTCCAACTAAAATGCTGGCATACCTCCAAGGCTGGGGAAAAACAGAGAATGTGTAATTCTTGCCATGACCTTCCTCTGGTCCAAGAGAGAATTGAGTCCTAACCAAGGATGACATAAGTTCATCTAAATTATTTTACCTCAGTTTGTTTTCTGTAGTCATCTCAGCAGGCTTTGAGGAGAACAACCTTTTCTGTGATGTCCCCACCCACCCTGGAACTAGTGCAGGCCTTTGTGAAATTTTGTCCACTTCTTTTCAACTCTTTATTACCACTGGAAAATTCATGAAGGCCTGTCGCAAATGAGGTGACAGTCTAATTTGGAAGCTTAACTATTCTAAAGAAGTCAGCATTCCAGAATGGAAATAAAGGAGATCATCATGGAAACTAAGAACTGTTATGTTTTAGATTTTATGAAAGAGAAGATGTAATAGAATTTTTAATTAGTTGTGAAATTTTCCAAGTGTTCTAATTATTAACAGTCTGTGAATTGACCTGAAACTGTAATAGGAAGATTCATTTGCCAATTGTGTTTACAGATAATTATTTTTTGGGTAACATATATTTCTGAACCAAAATTCAGAATGAATAAAAGAGTATACAGTAAAATATAATCCTCTCACATCGCATCCCCCAGTTTCCCAGTTCCCTGTTCCCTGCCTCATGCGAACCATCTCATATAACTATATAACTATATAATTATATACTTACCTCTAACTTATATAAGTTTTCCAGAGGTGCTCTGAATGTGTAAGCACATACACGTGCACAAATAAACATACACCTGTCATCACTTTTTACTGCAAGTAGTAGTATGTTATGCAATGTTTTCTCTCTCTCTCTCTCTCTCTCTCTCTATATATATATATATATTTTTTTTATGGAGCAATAGGAACTCTCATTTATTGCTCATGGGAATGTAAAATTGTACAGCCACTTTGGAAGACAATTCTTACAAAATAAACACACTCTTACTGTACAATCCAGCAATAACTCCAAAAGTTAAAAACTTATATCCATACAAAAATCTGCATACGAATGTTTATAACAGTTTTATTCTTAATTGTCAAAATTTGAAAGCAATGAAGATGCTCTTCAGTAGGTGAATAGATAAATAAACTGTGATACATCCACCCATTAGAATATTACTCAGCACTGAAAAAGGCACTATCCAACCATTGGAAGACAGAGGAAATTTAAATGAATATTATTAAGAAAGAAGTCATTCTGAAAAGGTTACATACTGTATGATTCTAACTATATAACATACTGGCAAAGGAAAAACATTGGAGACAGTAAACAGTTTAGTGGTTCCCAGGGTTTGAGGGGAGAGAGAGATGAATAAGTGGAGCACAGGATTTTCAGAGCAGTGAAAATACTGTTCATAATGTTATAATGATGAATACATGTCATTAATTATACATTTGTCCAAACGCATAGAATGTACAACACCAAGAGTAAACCCTAATGTAAACTGTGGACTTTGGGTGATACAGATGTATTAATGTAGGTTCATCAGCTGTAACAAATGCACCACTCTGGTGAATCTAAACCTGCTCTAAAAAATAAAGTCTTAAAATCTTAGGATTTTTAATATGTGTGTATATATATTTATATACACATACACACACATATGTAAGTGTGTTTGTGTTTTGGAAAAATATTAATTTCAAAGGCAGCAAATAAAATCCCATTCACTAGGATCCCACAATCAGTGCATAATATTACTGCAGTGAATTGAAATTAAGAACAGTAATTTAATCTACTACATGTGGTGAAACATTATAATCAAAATGAAAACATCCCTTTACTAAAAGGTAATTGATTTATGTCTTATAACCATGAAGATATTCACTAGGAGTATATGACAGGTACTCGAAAGCAGTTAGCAAACCTCAACTTTAGAAATATTACTGACTCAAAACGCATAAAAGTTAATTCAAAATGAACCTTTATATCACCATCATGTTACAAATTCTTTCAATGGAAACATTAGAATTTTATAACACAATATTGATTCTTCTAATCCAAAAGTTCAACATAACTAATTATTAGAGAAATGCAAATCAAAACTACAATGAGGTATCACCTCACACCAGTTAGAATGGGCATCATCAGAAAATCTACAAACAAAAAATGCTGGAGAGAGTGTGGAGGAAAGGGAACCCTCTTGCACTGTTGGTGGGAATGTAAATTGATACAGCCACTATGGAAAGTTATATATTTTATAACTGGTGGCATTTTTAGGATTCTCTATGTATAGTATCATGTCATCTGCAAACAGTGACAGTTTTACTTCTTCTTTTCCAAATTGTATTCCTTTTATTTCTTTTTCTTCTCTGATTGCCATGGCTAGGACTTCCAAAACTATGTTGAATAATCGTGGTGAGAGTGGACATCCTTGTCTCGTTCCTGATCTTAGAGGAAATGCTTTCAGTTTTTCACCATTGAGAATGATGTTTGCTGTGGGTTTGTCGTATATGGCCTTTATTATGTTGAGGTAGGTTCCCTCTGTGCCCACTTTCTGGAGAGTTTTTATCATAAATGGGTGTTGCATTTTGTCAAAAGCTTTTTCTGCATCTATTGAGAGGATCATATGGTTTTTATTCTTCAATTTGGTAATATGGTGTATCACATTGATTGATTTGTGTATATTGAAGAATCCTTGCATCCCTGGGATAAATCCCACTTGATCGTGGTATATGATCCTTTTAATGTGTTGTTGGATTCTGTTTGCTAGTATTTTGTTGAGGATTTTTGCATCTATATTCATCAGTGATATTGGTCTGTAATTTTCTTTTTTTGTAGTATCTTTGTCTGGTTTTGGTATCAGGGTGATCGTGGCCTCATAGAATGAATTTGGGAGTGTTCCTCCCTCTGCAGTTTTTTGGAAGAGTTTTAGAAGGATGGGTGTTAGCTCTTCTCCAAATGTTTGATAGAATTCACCTGTGAAGCCATCTGGTCCTGGACTTTTGTTTGTTGGAAGATTTTTCATCACAGTTTCAATTTCATTACTTGTGATTGGTCTGTTCATATTTTCTGTTTCTTCCTGGTTCAGTCTTGGAAGGTTATACCTTTCTAAGAATTTGTCCATTTCTTCCAGGTTGTTCATTTTATTGGCATAGAGTTGCTTGTAGTAGTCTCTTAGGATGCTTCGTATTTCTGTGGTGTCTGTTGTAACTTCTCCTTTTTCATTTCTAATTTTATTGATTTGAGTCGTCTCCCTCTTTTTCTTGATCAGTCTGGCTAATGGTTCATCAATTTTTTTTATCTTCTCAAAGAACCAGCTTTTAGTTTTATTGAATTTTGTTTCTATTTCATTTATTTCTGCTCCAATCTTTATGATTTCTTTCCGTCTGCTAACTTTGGGTTTTGTTTTTTCTTCTTTCTCTAGTTCCTTTAGGTGTAAGGTTAGATTGTTTACTTGAGATTTTTCTTGTTTCTTGAGGTAGGCTTGTATAGCTATAAACTTCCCTCTTAGAACTGCTTTTGCTGCATCCCATAGGTTTTGGATCATCGTGTTTTCATTGTCATTTGTCTCTAGGTATTTTTTGATTTCCTCTTTGATTTCTTCAGTGATCTCTTGGTTATTTAGTAACGTATTGTTTAGCCTCCATGTGTTTGTGTTTTTTACATTTTTTTTCCCTGTAATTGATTTCTAATCTCATAGAGTTGTGGTCAGAAAAGATGCTTGATATGATTTCAATTTTCTTAAATTTACTGAGGCTTGATTTGTGACCCAAGATGTGATCTATCCTGGAGAATGTTCTGTGCGCACTTGAGAAGAAAGTGTAATCTGCTGTTTTTGGATGGAATGTCCTATAAATATCAGTTAAATCTATCTGGTCTATTGTGTCATTTAAAGCTTCTGTTTCCTTATTTATTTTCATTTTGGATGATCTGTCCATTGGTGTTAGTGAAGTGTTAAAGTCCCCCACTGTTATTGTGTTACTGTCGATTTCCTCTTTTATAGCTGTTAACAGTTGCCTTATGTATTGAGGTGCTCCTATGTTGGGTGCATATATATTTGTAATTGTTATATTTTCTTCTTGGATTGATCGCTTGATCATTATGTAGTGTCCTTCCTTGTCTCTTGTAACATTCTTTATTTTAAAGTCTATTTTATCTGATATGAGTATAGCTACTCCAGCTTTCTTTTGATTTCCATTTGCATGGAATATCTTTTTCCATGCCCTCACTTTCAGTCTGTGTGTCCCTAGGTCTGAAGTGGGTCTCTTGTAGACAGCATATATATGGGTCTTGTTTTTGTATCTATTCAGCAAGCCTGTGTCTTTTGGTTGGAGCATTTAATCCATTCACGTTTAAGGTAATTATCGAAATGTATGTTCCTATGCCCATTTTCTTAATTGTTTTGGGTTTGTTTTTGTAGGTCCTTTTCTTCTCTTGTATTTCCCACTTAGAGAAGTTCCTTTAGCATTTGTTGTAGAGCTGGTTTGGTGGTGCTGAATTCTCTTAGCTTTTGCTTGTCTGTAAAGCTTTTGATTTCTCCATCGAATCTGAATGAGATCCTTGCCGGGTAGAGTAATCTTGGTTGTAGGTTCTTCCTTTTCATCACTTTAAGTATATCATGCCACTCCCTTCTGGCTTGTAGATTTTCTGCTGAGAAATCAGCTGTTAACCTTATGGGAGTTCCCTTGTATGTTATTTGTCATTTTTCCCTTGCTGCTTTCAATAATTTTTCTTTGTGTTTAATTTTTGCCAATTTGATTACTATGTGTTTCGGCGTGTCCCTCCTTGGGTTTATCCTGTATGGGACTTGCTGTGCTTCCTGGACTTGGGTGGCTATTTCCTTTCCCATGTTAGGGAAGTTTTCGACTATAATCTCTTCAAATATTTTCTCTGGTCCTTTGTCTCTCTCTTCTCCTTCTGGGATCCCTATAATGCGAATGCTCTTGCGTTTAATATCGTCCCAGAGTTCTCTTAGGCTGTCTTCATTTCTTTTCATTCTTTTTTCTTTAGTCTGTTCCGCAGCAGTGAATTCCACCATTCTGTCTTCCAGGTCACTTATCTGTTCTTCTGCCTCAGTTATTCTGCTGTTGATTCCTTCTAGTGTAGTTTTCATTTCAGTTATTGTATTGTTCATCTCTGTTTGTTTGTTCTTTAATTCTTCTAGGTCTTTGTTAAACATTTCTTGCATCTTCTCAATCTTTGCCTCCATTCTTTTTCTGAGGTCCTGGATCATCTTCACTATCATTATTCTGAATTCTTTTTCTGGAAGGTTGCCTATCTCCACTTCATTTAGTTGTTTTTCTGGGGTTTTATCTTGTTCCTTCATCTGGTACATAGCCCTCTGCCTTTTCATCTTGTCTGTCTTTCTGTGAATGTGGTTTTTGTTCCACAGGCTGCAGGATTGTAGTTCTTCTTGCTTCTGTTGTTTACCCTCTGGTGGATGAGGCTATAAGAAGCTTTATGGGAGGGACTGGTGTTGGGTAACGGCTGACTGTTGCTCTGGTAGGCAGAGTTCAGTAAAACTTTAATCTACTTGACTGTTGATGGGTGGGGCTGGGTTCCCTCCTTGTTGGTTGTTTGGCCTGTGGCGACCCAACACTGGGGCCTACCTGGGCTCTTTGGTGGGGCCAATGACGACTCTGGGAGGGCTCATGCCAAGGATTACTTCCCAGAACTTCTGCTGCCAGTGTCCTTGTCCCCACAGTGAAACAGAGCCACCCCCCCGCCTCTGCAGGAGACCCTCCAACACTAGCAGGTAGGTCTGGTTCAGTCTCCCCTGGGGTCACTACTCCTTCCCCTGGGTCCCGATGCGCACACTACTTTGTGTGTGCCCTCCAAGAGTGGAGTCTCTGTTTCCCCCAGACCTGTTGAAGTCCTGCAGTCAATTCCCACTAGGCTTCAACGTCTGATTCTCTAGGAATTCCTCCTCCCGTTGCCGGACCCCCAGGTTGGGAAGCCTGACGTGGGGCTCAGGACCTTCACTCCAGTGGGTGGACTTCTGTGGTATAAGTGTTCGCCAGTCTGTGAGTCACCCACCCACCAGTTATGGGATTTGATTTTACTGTGATTGCGCCCCTCCTACTGTCTCATTGTGGCTTCTCCTTTGTCTTTGGATGTGGGGTATCTTTTTTGGTGAGTTCCAGTGTCTTCCTGTCGATGATTGTACAGCAGCTAGTTGTGATTCTGTTGTTCTTGCAGGAGGGAGTGAGAGCACCTCCTTCTGCTCCGCCATCTTGGTTCCTCGCAATGTTCTATATTGTTATTTATTTAATTTTAATTTAAGTATATTTAATTTACAACATTATATTAGTTTCAGGTATACAACATAGTGATTTAATATTTTTATTCATTATACTCCATTTAAAGTTGTTAAAAAATAATCACTATTTCCCTGTGCTGTACAAGGTATCCTTGTTGCTTATTTATTTTATACACAATAGTTGGAATCTCTTAATCCCCTACCCCTATCTTGCCCCCTGGTTACCACAAGTTTGTTCTCTATACCTGTGAGTCTGTTTCTGTTTTGTTATATTCATTATTATTATTTTTTTGATTCCACATAGAAGTGATAACATACGGTACTTGTCTTTCTCTGTCTTACTTAAGCATAATATCCTCCAAGTCCATCCACGTTGTTGCATATGGCATAATTTCATTATTTTTTATGGCTGAGTAGTCTTCCATTATATATATATCCCACTTCTTCTTTATCCATTCATCAGTTGACAGACACTTAGATTGCTTCCATATCTTGGCTATTGTAAATAATGCAGCTATGAACGTTGGGGTGCCTGTGTCTTCTCAAATTAGCATTTTCATTTTTTCTGGGTATATACCCAGGAGTGGAATTTCTGCGTCATATGGTAGTTCTAGTTTTAGTTTTTAAAGCAACTTCCATACTGTTTTCCGTAGTGGCTACATCAGTTTACATTCCCACCAACAGTGTACTCTAGTTACCTTTACTCCACATCCAACGTTTGTTATTTGTAGGCTTTTTGGTCATAGTCATTCTGACAGATGGTTGGTGATACCTCATTGTGGTTTTGATTTGCATTTCTCTGATGATTAATGATGTTGATCTTTTAATGTTGCTGTTGGTCAGCTGTATATCTTCTTGGGAAAAATGTCTATTCAGGTCTTCTGTCCACTTTTTAAAAAATTTTATTTTATTTATTTATTTACTTTTGGCTGTGTTGGGTCTTCGTTTCTGCGTGCAGACTTTCTTTCATTGGGGCGAGTGGGGGCTACTCTTCGTTGCGGTGTGCAGGCTTCTCATTGCGGTGGCTTGTCTTTGTTGCAGAGCATAGGCTCTAGTTGCATGGGCTTCAGTAGCTGTGGTGCTTGGACTCTAGAGTGCAGGCTCAGTAGCTGTGGCGCACGGGCTTAGTTGCTCTGCAGCATGTGGGATCTTCTCTGACCAGGGCTTGACCCCATGTCCCCTGCATTGGCAGGCGGATTCTTAACCACTGCGCCACCAGGGAAGTCCCTTCTGCCCTTTTTTAAATCAGATTGTTTTCTTTAAAAATATTGAGTTGTATGAGCTCATTATATATTTTGGATATTAACCCCTTATTGGTCATAGCGTTTGCAAATATTTTCTCCCATTCCATAGGTTGTCTTTTCATTTTGTCAGTGATTTCCTTTGCTGTGTGAAAGCTTCTGAGTTTAATTCCCATTTGTTTATTTTTGCTTTTGTTCCTTTTGCCTTGGGAGATAGATCCAAAAAAATATTGCTACGATTTATGTCAAAGGGTGTTCTTATGTTGTCCTCTAGATTTATGGTTTCAGGTCTTACATTTAGGGTTTTAATCCATTTTGAGTTTATTTTTGTATATTGTATGAGAAAATGTTCTAATTTCATTCTTTTACATGTAGCTGTCCAATTTTCCCAATATCACTTATTGAAGAGACTGCCTTTTCTCCGTTGTATATTCTTGCCTCTTTTGTGGCAGATTAACCATAAGTGTGTGGGTTTATTTCTGGGCTATCTGTTCTCTTCCACTGATTTTTGTGTCTGTCTGTGTGCCAGTGCCATAGTATTGGGTTGGCTAAAAAGTTCGTTTGGGTTTTTCTGTAAGATGTTATGGAAAAACCCAAATGAACTTTTTGGCCAACCCAATATTTTGATTACTGTAGCTTTGTAGTATAGTCTGAAGCCAGGGAGTGTGATACCTCCAGCTTTGTTCTTTTTTTCTCAAGGCAGTTCAGCGTCTTTTTTGTTTTCATACACATTAAAATTTTTTTTGTTCTCATTCTGTGAAAAATGCCATTGGTATTTTGATAGGGATTGCATTGAATCTGTAGATTGCCTTGGGTAGTATAGTCATTGACAATATTGGCAATATTTTAAGGTATACTTTTCTTTTTTTTTTTTAAACATCTTTATTGGAGTATAATTGCTTTACAATGGTGTGTTAGTTTCTGCTTTATAACAAAGTGAATCAGTTATACATATACATATGTTCCCATATCTCTTCCCTCTTGCATCTCCCTCCCTCCCACCCTCCCTATCCCACCCCTCTAGGTGGTCAAAAAGCACCAAGCTGATCTCCCTGTGCTATGCGGCTGCTTCCCACTAGCTATCTACCTTACATTTGGTAGTGTATATATGTCTGTGCCACTCTCTCACCCTGTCACATCTTACCCCTCCCCCTCCCCATATCCTCAAGTCCATTCTCTAGTAGCTCTGTGTCTTTATTCCCGTCTCACCACTAGGTTCTTCATGACCTTTTTTTCCCCTTAGATTCCATATATATGTGTTAGCATACTGTATTTGTTTTTCTCTTTCTGACTTACTTCACTCTGTATGACAGACTCTAACTCCATCCACCTCACTACAAATACCTCCATTTCATTTCTTTTTATGGCTGAATAATATTCCATTGTATATATGTGCCACATCTTCTTTATCCATTCATCTGATGATGGACACTTAGGTTGCTTCCATGTCCTGGCTATTGTAAATAGAGCTGCAATGAACATTTTGGTACATGACTCTTTCAATTATGGTTTTCTCAGGGTATGCCCAGTAGTGGGATTGCTGGGTCGTATGGTAGTTCTATTTTTAGTTTTTTAAGGAACCTCCATACTGTTCTCCATAATGGCTGTATCAATTTACATTCCCACCAACAGTGAAAGAGTGTTCCCTTTTCTCCACACCCTCTCCAGCATTTATTGTTTCTAGATTTTTTGATGATGGCCATTCTGACCGGTGTGAGATGATATCTCATTGTAGTTTTGATTTGCATTTCTCTAATGATTAAAAATGTTGAAAATTCTTGCATGTGTTTGTTGGCAATCTGTATATCTTCTTTGGAGAAATGTCTATTTAGGTCTTCTGCCCATTTTTGGATTGGGTTGTTCGTTTTTTTGTTATTGAGCTGCATGAGCTGCTTGTAAATCTTGGAGATTAATCCTTTGTCAGTTGCTTCATTTGCAAATATTTTCTCCCATTCTGAGGGTTGTCTTTTGGTCTTGTTTATGGTTTCCTTTGCTGTGCAAAAGCTTTTAAGTTTCATTAGGTCCCATTTGTTTATTTGTGTTTTTATTTCCATTTCTCTAGGAGCTGGGTCAAAAAGGATCTTGCTGTGATGTATGTCATAGAGTGTTCTGCCTATGTTTTCCTCTAAGACTTTGATACTGTCTGGCCTTACACTTAGGTCTTTAATCCATTTTGAGTTTATTTTTGTGTATGGTGTCAGGGAGTGTTCTAATTTCATACTTTTACATGTACCTGTCCAATTTTCCCAGCACCACTTATTGAAAAGGCTGTCTTTTCCCCACTGTATATGCTTGCCTCCTTTATCAAAGATAAGGTGACCATATGTGTGTGGGTTTATCTCTGGGATTTCTATCCTGTTCCATTGATCTATATTTCTGTTTTTGTGCCAGTACCAAACTGTCTTGATTACTGTAGCTTTGTAATATAGTCTGAAGTCAGGGAGCCTGATTCCTCCAGCTCCATTTTTCATTCTCAAGATTGCTTTGGCTAATCGGGGTCTTTTGTGTTTCCATACAAATTGTGAAACTTTTTGTTCTAGTTCTGTGAAAAATGCCAGTGGTAGTTTGATAGGGATTGCATTGAATCTGTAGATTGCTTTGGGTAGTAGAGTCATTTTCACAATGTTGATTCTTCCAATCCAAGAACATGGTATATCTCTCCATCTATTTGTATCACCTTTAATTTCTTTCATCAGTGTCTTATAATTTTCTGCATACAGGTCTTTTGTCTCCTTAGGTAGGTTTATTCCTAGATATTTTATTCTTTTTGTTGCCATGGTAAATGGGAGTGTTTTCTTAATTTCACTTTCAGATTTTTCATCATTAGTGTATAGGAATGCAAGAGATTTCTGTGCATTAATTTTGTATCCTGCTACTTTACCAAATTCATTGATTAGCTCTAGTAGTTTTCTGATAGAGTCTTTAGGATTCTCTATGTATAGTATCATGTCATCTGCCAACAGTGACAGCTTTACTTCTTCTTTTCTGATTTGGATTCCTTTTATTTCTTTTTCTTCTCTGATTGCTGTGGCTAGGACTTCCAAAACTATGTTGAATAATAGTGGTGAGAGTGGGCAACCTTGTCTTGTTCCTGATCTTAGTGGAAATGGTTTCAGTTTTTTACCATTGAGGACAATGTTGGCTGTGGGTTTGTCATATATGGCCTTTATTATGTTGAGGACAGTTCCCTCTATGCCTACTTTCTGCAAGGCTTTTATCATAAATGGGTGTTGAATTTTGTCGAAAGCTTTCTCTGCATCTATTGAGATGATCATATGGTTTTTCTCCTTCAATTTGTTAATATGATGTATCACGTTGATTGATTTGCATATATTGAAGAATCCTTGCATTCCTGGAATAAACCCCACTTGATCATGGTGTATGATCCTTTTAATGTGCTGTTGGATTCTGTTTGCTAGTATTTTGTTGAGGATTTTTGCATCTGTGTTCATCAGTGATATTGGCCTGTAGTTTTCTTTCTTTGTGACATCTTGTATACTTTTCTTAATGCACAAAATATTCTAAAAAGTTGAAAGTAAAAACTTGATGAATTGAGTCAAAAAGTAATGTACTAGGGTTGCTCTTTTTTTAAAAAACAACAACAAGGAATATAGTAAATCCTCTCAGAAAGAAATGTTTTTTGAAGAAAAAATAAAACTCATTATTTTACCTGTCATAAAATCTGAGTTATTATATATGTTTGCTTAAAATAAAATATGCTGGCTAGTCTTTCTCTGTGCTTTTTTCCTAACATCACAAATATAGCATTCAGAAAACAAAAGTAGTATCTTAGTAAATAGTAGTATCTGACTCTATGAATTATTTTATGGTTGATTATTCTCTATTTATGTTTCTAATAATTCTCTATTCTTGTGCTCCTACATATACTTGGCTTTTGGGACTATATAGTACATTACTAAAAATCTGTTATTCACTTTAACATGATGATTAGGAAAACATCGTATGAACAATCCAGAAAAAAAAAAAAACCACACCATTTGCCACAAAAAAAGGGATTCATTAACTGGTAAGTTTTGTAGGCTACCAGAAGACTGATATGGAATCATTTGTGATGCTATACCTTGCTTTTTATTTTCCAGAATAGATTCTGATTTTACCATTTATTTCCTATGACATCTTGATATTTTATGTGTACCATGTCATGTGGTGAGAATGAATAACATTACTTCACATTTATGTTTAAACAGTAAGTTTTGGGTTTCTGCAAATTACTTTATATGTTATGAAAACATAGACACTAGAATTCTTACTAACAAGGATTTCCTTCTTAATGGAGAGGAAGGATGATGGAAATTGAAAACAAATATTCCCTAGGCATTTTACTGCATTGTAGAATTTCCATTTGGCTGTACATTGAATTGTTGACCAATTTGGCTCAAGAGTTAGGGATTCTTCATTTTAATAAGAAAGACATTAGGATGGCTGCATGTGAGAAGCTCTTTCTTATAGTCCAGACATCTTCTGAATTGCCACAATTAACATTCCACCTTGCCTGAATTACTCTATTATTTGAGTTCAGTGAAATTCTGTTATTTAAAAAAGAGGCAATGAACATCCTGAAATTCAGGAAAAAACTTAACCAAAGTCTCTGACGAGAAGGGGGAAAGCTGGACAACACAAGGTGATTCAGAAATGAGTGTCTGCTGAAGAGATGAGGTCCTCCCATTGTGACCTTTGACAACAGACTTGACTGTGTTGCCTCAAGAAAAAATTCAGAATCTTTTTTTGTCACCAGCATCTTCATCTCTGGTACTATCCTTTATTCTTTTAACTGGACACTGGACGAGATGTTATTTGCATAGACTTCCCTGTGGTGGATGCATTCTGGCTACTCTCCAATTATTTAGTGAGTATTGTGTTTTAGAGCAGAGGTTGGAACACTTTTCCTGTAAAGGACCAGATACTCAAAATTTGGGGCCATAGTAAATATAGCATTGTTTACTATTACTATATAGATAGTAAATATTTAGACCCTGTTTAGGGGCCGTATGGTCTCTGTTGCAACCATTCAACTCTAACAGCAGAAGGAATTCAACTCCAAAAGAGACTCTGTAAACAAATTAATGTGGCTGTGTCTAATACACATTTTTTCAACAGTCAGAGAGTGAGCTGAATTTGGCTCATGAACTATAGTTTTCCAACCCTTAATTTGAGGATGGGTAACTTTCCAGTCATTCATTATTAATTTATTAATAAATTCAACAATAGTTTGTTGGTTACTTTTTCATTGCCAGGTACTGTGAATAACTGTATTCTAAATTTTACTTTGCTTTAACAGAAGAGACCCAACAAAACATACTTACCAAGCAAATAACAGTGGCAACAGTATCTGAAAGAATTAATGTTCATTAGAAACTGAGTATTAGCTTGCATTTATACTGAAATCAGTTGACTTGAAGCATAAAGTAATTCTATGTATAGTCAGAATACCATTAGTCTGTATAGAAGGTCTGCTTGAATATATTAGAGCAGGATTAAATACTGTGTGTGCATCTCACATAACTCAAGGGTATGTGTACTGGTCAAAAGAGGTAGTAGGTATGACGATGCTATATAAGAATATTTATTCAATATAATAAAATACAGATAGATTTAAAGTCTATTCACACATTAATATTAAGGATAAATTATACTTATACATAAATAATTTGTATGTGCAACTTACAATGCAGGGCTGGTACACATACTACTGAGTCAAGTTTTTGAGAGTGTTCCAGGTCCTTGAAGTTGGTATTATCTAAGCCAACTTACCCTTTTATTGTTCAGTATGTTCTCCCCTCAAAGGTAAGGTGTTTCTAGGAGAAGAAAAGGGGAGAAACATCTATTTCTGGCTAAAATGGAGAGGGCTGGATCACAGACTTTTCAGAGTAGAAAAGACAGAACATTTGTCAACTTTTTCCATGAGTCCAGCAAAACTTGATATCAAAATTTGACAAAGATACTATATGAAAATAATCTCACAGGCTAACTTCTCTCATGGTCATGGATATAAAAATGATAAATAAAATATAGCAGAATGAATCCAGTGACCTATGAAAATGATTTTATATCATGACCAACTTGAGTTTATTGTAGGAATGAAAGGTTGGCATAATACTTGAAATTAACGTAATTTACATATAGCACAGGGAACTATATTCAATATCCTGTGATAAACCATAATGGAAAAGAATATTAAAAAAGAGAATGTATATTTAGGTTGCTTCCATGTCCTGGCTATTGTAAATAGTGCTGCTATGAACATTGGGGTGCATGTGCTTTTTTTGAATTATGGTTTTCTCTGGGTATATGCCCAAAATCTAGAATAATGGTATAGATGCTCTAATTTGAAAAGCAAAAATAGAGACACAGATGTAGAGAACAAATATATGGATACCAAGGGGGGATGGGGGGTGTGGGAAGAATTGGGAGATTGGCACATATACACTATTGATACTACGTATAAAATAGATAACTAATGAGAACCTACTGTATAGCACAGGGAACTCTACTTAATGCACTGTGGTGATCTAAATGGGAAGGAAATACAAAACTGAGGGGGATATATGTATACATACAGCTGATTCATTTTGCTGTACAGTAGAAACTAACATAACATTGTAAGGCAACTATACTCCAGTAAAAATTAATTTTAAAAAAAGAATGTATATATGTATATAACTGGGTCACTTTGCTGTACAGCAGAGATTGCCACAACATTGTAAATCAACTATACCTCAATTTAAAAAAATTAAAAAATGAAACAAAACATAATTTACCACATAAGCATTACAAAGGAGAAAAACGATATAATCATATCAGTGGATACAGAAAAAATTTGATAATATTCAACACCCATTCATGGCTAAATAATTTTAAAAAGACTCAGCTTTTACAAAACTATGGGAAACATTATTATTAGTTATGAAATATTAAGGCATAGTCTATATGGCATGGGGAATAAAATAGTGATGTCAATTATCACCATTTTGATTCAACATTGTACTAGAAGTCACCAGTGCAATAAGTCAAGAAAAATAAAAGAATTGGAAAAGAAACAAACTGGTATTATTTGTGTGTACAGAGGATTTAATGAATCTACAGATATTAATATTTAATATTAAAATTCAGTGACTTCATCAGGGTCACTGCATACAAGGGCAATATACAAAAATTAGTTGCATTTCTGTGTATCTTGAAATATGAAAAAATAGTTAAAAGAGTATCAAAAACATTAAATACCTAAGAGTGAATGTAAGAAAAGAGATGCAAAACCTCTAACCAGAGTATTTAAAAACCTACTGAGAGAAATTAAAGACCTAAGTAGATGGAGTTAAATTCTTTGCTCATGGGTTGAAAGACTCATTCCCAAATGGCTTCCTTAGAGGTGAGAGGAAGAAGTAAATGTTTTTTTAAAAATAGACATGTGTAGGGAAAGATGTTACATGTTTCATCTGTACAATTTGAATAGCCCCCGTTCAGTGTAATATTTGTTGAGCACTTACTAAATGTTGGGTACTTGGAACTGAGAGGTGGGTAAGATACAGTCCATTCCCCCCAAAACCTCAAGAAGCACATGTAGGTGTATAAGTACAGGGAGAGCAGCCATTTAACACAAATTCAGTACTGTGTACAATGGGGATTAGTGAAGGAAAATAGAAAGTATACAGTGCTATGGAAACACAGTAAGAGAACAGTGAATTTTACCAGAAGTTGAAGTGGTCCAGAAGATAAGAAGATAATGATATTTGTTCTGGTTTTTAATAGGTGAATCAGAATTTTCCAAGTGGATTTTGTGTGTATG
This sequence comes from Balaenoptera physalus, assembly GCF_965194825.1. NCBI lineage: Eukaryota > Metazoa > Chordata > Mammalia > Artiodactyla > Balaenopteridae > Balaenoptera > Balaenoptera physalus. Next base: position 83,198,490 of record NC_138883.1, on the reverse strand, counting down.
TATGTGTGTGCGCGCACATGCGTGTGTGCACACAAGTAGAGGTTTGAATGGGAGAGGAGGGTTGGGAATTCCAGGCAGAGGGATTTGTGTAAAAATGGCACAGCAGAGTGAAAATTTCTAGCTTGTTAGGGAATATATCTGTGTAACTAAGACATAAAGCTTGGAGTATTATAACGGCTTCAAATGACATTGGAAAGGTGGGCTAGGATCCATTATGAAGGGCATCCAGCCCTGTCGATCAACTTTTGTATCCATGGGCTACCTTTCAAACTGGGAATTAGAATTACTAATGAATAAGTGTGAGTAACAATTACTCTAATATGTGTTTAGCATGCAGGTTCCATGGCTTTACCTGCAAAAATCCTGATTTGGTAAACATGGAGGCTCAACTTGACCTCCAGGGCTCTTGAACGGTAGTTTGAGAACTACCCCTGCAGGCAGTTTTCCAGGCAGGTGTTTTACAAATAACCCTAGCACGGGTGTGGAGAATGAATTAGAGTGAGGGTTGAGGGACAGCAGGGGGATCTGAGGCAAGAAGGAAAATGAGGAACTTGTTGCAGTATCTCAAGCGAGAGATGACTTTAATGAATCGCTTCTCCTGTAATTGATATTTTCCTGTGTCGGTGGCTCCCTTGGTGGTCAGCACCCTGAGTGTGGGAAGCTAACCTTTGGTGTTTTGTAGCCTCTGGTACCCAGCGTGATGCTTTATCATTCCACAGCTGGTGCTTTTGAGTGAGTGAGGAATGTGGCCTATCCACCTCAGCAAAGTTTGGGAGGCATATGTATTTTATTTCTGGGATTTTCTTTTCCCATCATGGATCTCGTGACACCACCTTCCAGGTGACAGTGCTCCCAGGACTCCCTGAGCCTTGCCAGGCTTGCTTTTCTGCTAGCATTCTCCCCCAATGAAACTGGACAACCAATGAGTGCTTCCAGGGTACCAATACAGCAGTTGGTGCTGATGTAATCGTGTATTTTAATCAGCCTTCTGTTGGGCAGTGTGTCAAGATGCAATCATGATGAAAGATTGAATAAATCTGAGGGCTAAAATTCTGGTGACTACTTGTTCACTGATGTACCATCAGAGTGTCCAGCTTCATGCCTGGCACATAAACATTCAAAGAATAGTTGAAGAATTCATGATGAAATATATGAATGAATAAATTAATTTGAGGGCAGGCAAGCCTTTGAGCACGCTGAGCATTCACCCAGGAAACCAGCAGAAAGTCTGCTTTCAAGGCAGTGAGTGAGAGGATGAATTTCAAGCAGTGAAGCTACCAGCGTCCCCAGAGCAAGGGAGCGGAAAGACCTCCTGTTAGCAAGGTCGATCTGAAATCCAGAGCAGAGGGCATTCATTCTAGACTGTTCCCTGGACATACACACCCTCCAGGCTTTTGGAAATGACAACTCATATTTGAGGCTGGACATTGCTTAATTTATGGAGATCTGTTGGATTGGGTTTCAGATGTTTCCTAGGATTTTGGAGTGCAACATTAGTTCTTTGGATTTAAGGATGAAATAATGAAGATATAATCCAGGGCAAAGCTCGGCCTCTGGGAAAAGATATATGCATAGGATCCCTAAGTAAGTGCTGGAGACCGTAGGGGTTGGTGTGCTGACTCTTGGCAAAGCCGGCTTGGCCCTGGTTTGGTAGATGGGCAGCCAGGGAGACCTGTGTAGGGTCTCTGCATACATGGACCGCAGCTTTCACAGGAGGGGCCTGAAACTCCCAGGGGCCTCTGCTGAGCATTCTCTGTGGTCAATTCAGGAAAGGGATTAAGTAAGAGTTTCTTCCTCTTCTCCCTGCTCCCCAATTTAGACATCGATATGGTAAAACGATCATTTGAAATGAAAACCCCTTAATGAATGTTTAACTTTCTCTGTTTTGCCACAGATTATTTTAACATTCCTTGGAGTCTCTACCCTCCTCCTTATTTTAAGAACTTTCACATTTTAATGTCAAAACAACTCCAGGAAGTAGGAACGGTTTGCACGTAGAGCCTGGCTCTGGGAAGCTAACCTCTTTTGCAGTCAGACTCCTGTGGTTGTGGTGTTGAGGGTCAGTTTTAATGCTCTGTGTCTTGCATCAGCATGGAGTTTGGTTTTCCATTTCAGAACCTATCTCCAGTTTCACATACATTTGAAGTCACCCATCTTTGGTATTAGCTGACTCTCCCTTTGCTTTGCAACTTATTTATCTTCTCTTGATTCCTACTTGTGATCCTGGGGATGTTTTTTTTTTTTTTTTGGACAGATGTGAGCCCCGATTCTCCATCTGTAAAATGTAGACAATACTGCTACCTTCCTGGTGAATTTGCTATGAGAGTTACTTTAAATTAATACGTTGTTTGAAAGCACTTAGTACAATACCTGGCACACCTCTGTCACTCGGTAAAGTTGGCTATCAACTTGGTTCATTCCTTCCTCATAGAGATGCTTAGCCAAACGCAATACTAAATATAGACAGTCACCACTCTTTCATGAAGATAAAATTCTGTAAGTTTTTAATTGTGTTATATTTATTTGCATAAATGTATTCATGTGTATGTGACCCTTTCCTCCATTAGACTGTATTCCTTCTGGGCAAGATGGCATATTAAGCCTAGCACCCATCATAGAGCCAACCACATGTTCACATTTTATAACCAGTATTGGGTTAAAAGCAGAAGTGCAGGAATCAGAAAGACCTGGGCTGTCGATTCCTCGGCAAGTTAACTCTCTGAGTGTAGATGCCCAACTTGTAAACTGGAGCCAATAATGCCTACCTCACTGGATCAGTCTGAACATTAAGGAGGCAGTGGACGGCAATGATTAGTCAGGCACTTGGCCCTTGGGCTCTGTGCTAAATAAATTATATTGATAGTTTATAACGATTAAGGAAGAAGTTGAGAGCATATCATTTTTTTAAAACCACTGTGCTTTTCTCGCCGCTGCATAACCACTTTATTTTCATTGATACGAGGAACTTGTCAGAGCCTTGTCTTATGGAAGGGAGCTCTTTCGTCCCAGGATGAGATCAGAGCCCTGAGGAACACACTGCATATATAGGATCTTAGGGGTCCCTGGTGTCGACCAGTGAAATGTCCACCACCAGCCTCCTACTTCAGGTGCAGCCATTTCCCAGGCAGCAGTCAGTACAGTCTTTTCAAAATGTTAATCTGGTAATGCCACCTCACTGCTTTAAATCATTTAATGATGGGCCATTGTTCTTGGGATAGATAGAACTCCTCAAAGCCCCACATTGGTCCCTATACACCTTCCTCCTTCCTCTTAAATTACTCTTCCTTTTCCTCTCTCTCCGCTCCCAGTTCTCCATGCCCCAGGACTTTTGCACATGTTGTTCCCTCTGTTAGGATGCTCTTCTATTCCCTCATTGATTTGCTAACACCTACTCATCCTTCAGATCTTAACCTTAACCTTGCTTCCTCACGGAAGCCTCCCAGATCCATCTGAAATGGTCAGATTCCAGTATTGTAGGCTCTCCTTGCCTTGGATACTTATCTTTGTAATGGTCTTTACAGACACAGTTTTTATACGGTAGTTTTTAACCCAGCTGGGATCTTAATATTTGTTTGTATGACTATCTGATTGCTGTCCTTCTTAGTCATTATGGCTGCTATAACAAAATATCACAGACTGGTTGCTTATAAACAACGAAAATGTATTGTGGAGGCTGGAAGTCCAAGGTCAGGGTGCCAGCATGGTTAGGTTCTAAAAAAGACTAGAAAGGGCTCTCTTTCTAGTCGAACACTTCTCACTGTGTCCTCACATGGTGGAAAGGGTAGGGGGCTCAGTGGGTTCTCTTTTATAAGAGCACTAATTCCATCCACAAAGGCTCTACCCTCATGACCTAATCATCTCCCAAAGTCCCCACCTACTAATACCATCACCTTTGGGGCTTAGTATTTCAATAGATGAATGTTGGGAGGATACGTTCAGAGCACAGTACTGTGTATCTCCTACATTGTACTGTGGGATGCATGGGTATTTCTATATTACACATTATTGTATCAAAGACTCCTATCCAGCGGGCTGGTCCTGGTATGGCCCTGTCAGTTACTAAACTGCTATATGTGTACTGGCATGAAAACAGTTGCATACCACTAGACAAGTATCTGACCCCTGAAGACCCTGAGTGTCCCTTCTGCCACCCAGCTGCTTTGGCCATCCACCTGAAAGCTCTGGACCTCCCCACAGTCTGGTAACAAAAGAAGTAAATCCTGGTACAGAGGAGCCTTTCAAAAACCTGGACTCTGGCAGGCTCGCATATCATGCTTATGTTGTGTTCATTCTTGACTATTTTGAATGACACTGTGTATTGTTCCTGGTAACCACAGAGCAGCTACATGCTAAGTGCTTGATAAACATTTAGTTAGTTTTTTTAAACATCATTATTAGAGTATAATTGCTTTACAGTGTTGTGTTAGTTTCTGCTGTATAACAAAGTGAATCAGCTATATGTATACATATATCCTCATATCCCCTCCCTCGTGTCTCGTCATACAGAGCGGAGTAAGTCAGAAAGAGAAAAACAAATACTGTTATGCTAACACTTATATGGAATCTAAAAAAAGAAAAAAATGGTTCTGATGAACCTAGGGGCAGGACAGGAATAAAGACACAGATGTAGATAAACATTTATTGAATGAAGTGGATGGTCATTGAAAAGAGACGCAGACATGACTACAGGTGGGGCTCAGCTTGCCCTGCAGCTGTGGCTTGGGCTACCCAGCCTCACTTCTCTACCCCAAGGGGTCCTGGTGCTTCCCCACCAGAGGCCTTTCTTCTGTGTCCACCATCCCCATAATGGCTGGGTTTTGAGGCCTAGGATTCAAACCAGGAACTGCTACAAGTGGGGAGGAGAGGAGGTGAGAGAAGAACGACCCCAGGACAAGTTCAGATGGGTGAGTTGACAGGGATGAGGAGAAATGCTTCCTCCAGACAGCTCTGCCTTAGCCAACCCTGTTATTTCCATATATAAAATAATTAAATGTTGAGACAGTTTAACCCATTTCTTCGTTTCTTGGGTCAGGAAGCAGGATAAACTCAGAGCCATAGCAGGCCAGGGGACGTGGAGTAGAGGACAAAACAAAGTGCAGTGTTGGGCCTGTGTTGGAAAAGTGTGTAATTATGAAGGTGAAGACAGAGGGCAGGGAAGGAATTCAGGCTGTACCTCAAAAGAATCTCTATTTCACAATCCCATGGGGCCGAGTCCCTTTAGTTGAGCCCTGCTGGCCTGCCATGGCATCCGGGAATCCTACAGTGACAAGGCTGGCATCAAGGCAAGGGAGTGGCTTCCCCCAGCTCTCAGGACCTTACCTACGGTTGACCAACATGGGGAGAAGGGATTGGAAGACATAGGGATGGAGAAAAAGCTTTTGAAAGTCAAGCAATAGCATCCATACAGGGGGAGTATGCCTCAGGTTAAAGCTTACTTGAATTTTATTCGTTGATTTATTTATTATTTTCAGTGGGGATAAAAAGGTGGATAACTACCTTTCTTGCTCTCAAGGACTTTGTTTGAAAGGGAAGGTAAAAATGCACAGAAATAATAATATCAATGACAGTAGGGAAGAGTCAAGTGCCAAAGGCATTTAGAAAGAAGGGGTTACTTTTCTATAGGGGAAGACAATGCTTCATGGGGAAGGTACCATTTGGGGTTTGTAGCGTGTGTAGGACTTGGTCATAGTACAATGGAGAAGTGACTGTTGAAAGAGTTTAGCAAAGGAGTGATCTGACCAGAGCTGTGACAGTCATATGCTGGAGGTGTTCAGGGTGGAATGTGAGAGAAATGTAGGGCAAGGGGAGACAATTCTATGGGTTGGGGCCACAGCAACTGGAGGACTGGAAAGGCTTTGAAACATGACTCAACTTGGGAGCAGCCATAGAGAAAGAAGCAGTTAAAAGGGGAGTCTAAAGTCTAGGTGAAAGACTGCAAGGACAACAGCCATTATCATAAATCTGACATGCCAAAGAAAAACAAAATAGGTAAAGAGGTAACACTGAGTTTGGTTTAGTCACTGTTGAGCTTAAGAAGAAAACTGGATGGAGGACGAAGACATCAAATGGACAGAGTGAAAGACTGCTGCTGAGTGTGAGGGTCAGGACTGAGCTACAGATTTGGGGGTGAAATATATGAAGGTGAAAAGAAGCCACGGGCAATGATGAGGTCACCCAAGGATAGAAACTGGGCAGTAAGGGGGTACTGATGGCAATCCCAGCGGAAGTAGGCAGAGTGATCCAGGAATTCCCTGGGCACTGGTGGTTACTGACTGTGAATGCAATGAGCCACGTGAGGTGAATTGAAAGAAGTAGGTTTACTGAAGGTGTGAAGGTTGACTCTTGGAATCTAGCCAGTGTCTAGTCCGAGTTTGTCAAGAACTTTGCTGGTTTTAGCATGAAAAGTCCAGGAAACCGCATCAGTCCCAGTGAATTGGGACAGTTGGTCGCCCTCTATATGTCAAACCTCACTGATTAGAACCCTTGCCATAAACTTCTGGCATATATAACTTTTCTTACTTTTTTTTTTTAACCAAAGGATCAAACCTTTTCTGCTGAGGCAAATGTGCGTGAGAAAAGCAACCTTATCCACAGGCTAATCAGCAGCCCTACTCTGTGTTACTTGGATCAGGCTCATCAAATTTGCTCCCCAAGGGCCAGTGTTCATACCTGAAATTAGTAAAATGGACCCCAGCTTTGATGAAAAATGGACAAAGCATTCATGTTTGGATGTTTGCACCTATTAGCTTGTCACTATTAGGTGTTCTTCCTTAGTTGTTCATGTCACCTGCTCAGAATATGGGCCTTGGGAAAGGGTGACTGACAGAAGAAACACCAAGGAATGTCAGGTTTGATATGTATTCAAGGCTTCAACTTGAAACTGAAAACAGGTGGCCCTCAGTCCAAGCAGATGTGCTTAATCAAGTCCCCCCCTAAGTTAATGTAAATAAGCTGTCAACTCTCCTGGTTCTTCCATGGGTAGTGGCTCTTAGGAAAACTCCTGTCAAAATCGTCTACAGAGATACACACTAGATGTTCTTGACATGTTCAGCTCCAAGCTAGGCTGTGTGGGAGAGCCAAAAGAAAAAAATAAGACAGACCTCTTGTTCTAAGGGAATCAAAATTCAGCTGTGAGATAGAGGTGAAAACACCTGAATCAACTAGAGAAAAAGTCGAGGAAAATCTGAAAAACCTCCATGTTGTAAGGCATAAAAGTAGGTGCTCCAGGAATTTAGAAGACAGGGTGTGGGTGTGGGCAGGCGAAGCCCATGAAGGCTTCAAGGAGGAGGGTCTTTTTGCTGAGCCTTAGAGAAGAGAGAGGAAGCAGTGTCTGGGCAGAGTCACAGCATCGGTGAAGGCTCAAACCTCATTCTCTGGAGGGACCCAGCTTCACCGCCGTCACTGTGCTTTTGCTTTATCTAACAACGTGTTAGCTCCCATGCTAGGCAGGAGAACAGAAGTTTCAGCTCGCTTCTCTCCCCTGCAGTCACTCCCAGACTGATAGCACCTCTAGTTTGTTTCTCACTCTATTTTCAAATTTTCAATCCAGCCATGTGCCATTGGGTAGACATAAATGTCATGAGTTTTTGTGTTATATTAAAGATGATGAGAGCTGTGAATGTTTATTTTTGTTTCTTTTTTCTCTCTCTTGTATGTTTGCTGAGGCAGAGGAGTTGCAATAATTTCCCTAAGAATTGTTTACTTTTCCTACTATGCTCAAATGAGACACAATAGACTTTACTCTTCGTCCTGTCAGTGTTTGGTCATTTTCTCAAATTATACAACAAGAAACACGGGATTCGGCTTGGCCCTGTTTGGCTAATGTTTCTTCGTGATCTGATGTTTAGGGAGGGACCCTCTCAGGCCCTCAGCTGGGCCAAATGGGCTTGAGTTGGGCACCGTAGGGCTTGCATTTAACAGCCTGAAAGGCAAAAGTGAAGAGCTCTGAGTGACTCACTCTGATTTCCTTGTGAGGGGGCCCAGTTTACAGCATTTTCTTGGTAAAGCAAACCTTTTTAGAACATGTCACAATCACTGCATACTTAATTTTTTGCAGAAAAGGGGAAATGCAATTGGACCTGTAGTTGATTGGAGGAGGGTTTGGAAACAGGGAACGGATATGCCAAGGTGAGTGGCAAGAGCCTGCTTGGGGGGTGCGTGGGGATGGAGATGGGGCTCTGAGGGAAAGTGGTAAGGCCAGGCAGCACCCCTCTTTCAAGGCAATGGAAAGAGGCAAGCTGAAGGCTCTCGGGCATTTTGCATGTAGTGATGAAATACCATCTACTCCTTGTGCGTGTCTTTGACTGAACTTGCACAGTTGTGGGGATGTGGCACAGTTCCTCCCTGAAGGCTGATGTCCCAACTTTTGTGTTGGTTTAGTTTGGCTGACATGGAGAAATGTCAGAAGTGAAAGAACTCTGGAGTGTCTGGACTCATGCTTGAAAACCACCAGGGCCGATTTCCCTAGTTTTGACTTTGCGTATCCCGTCCCGTTCATGCTCAGCGCCTGTTGTGTAATGAATGTTTGCTGATCGAATGAATAACTGCATGGGACTCACTAAAGAACTGTTTCTTGAGGGAAAGGGGATGAATAACAGACTTGCCCTGGTCATGACAGTCCTTACCATGAGAAGTCTCAGACGTAAAAGTCAATCAAATCTTTCAGCCCTTTCAGCTGCACGTCACCACTTTCCCCCTCACCCCCTCCTCAGTCTCCAGAGTTAAGTGTGGTTAGGTTAAGTGAGGATAACTTGCAATATCTCAAAGCAGGACAGAGTGGGTCTTTGATGTAAATGTTTTTGCTGAGCCAGCTTTTTTTTTTTTTTTTTTTTTAGCGAGTCCAGTGAGTGTAGCTATGGGCACAAAGGATGGGTTCAAGCTTCGCCTTCTGCGTCTGACTTCTGCACTGCTGCCTACCGTGGGGGAAAGCATTAGGAGTTCACCGCCCTTTCTGTGTACTGCAGGAGCTGTCCTTCTGCTACATTATATTCCTGTCTAGAACTGCAGGGAAGAGAGGTTGGGACTTGAAAAGTTGCATATGCCTGTGTGTCCTGGGTTATGTTATCGCTTTGTGGAAAGTCTTTCGCTGCTCTTAAGGTTCCTGAAAAATTATGTTTTCATCACCCCAGGGGGATCAAGCCAAACAGTTGGTAAATTTCTGCCTGAGTCTCTTTGGAGGCTTGTTATGGATGAAAGGTGCATGCTTCACAAACTCATCACTGCTGGACCTGGGTGGTAAGGTTTTCTTTAGCTTAAACACAGACAGACAGACAGACAGACACACACACACACACACACACACACACACACACACACACACACACGTGGTGGAAGTGGGGGGAATCCCTGACTGAGATATAAAAATATTGACAAAAAAAGGTCTCCTTGTGCAGAAATAACTCCTAAAAGTAAATAAATAAACAAAGAAATATGTAGCTTCAGACCAATTGGAGGTATAACCATGACCCAGTCAGTTCTGACCTAGCCACCAAGAGCTTGCATTTAATTCTGGCTGGATTTAACTTATCTTTGTGATGACATGGAGTGGATATGAGTGTGTTGGCTGGCTCATGGTAGGAGCCTTGACTCCTGCATCAAAACCTTAACCAGGAAGAATTGAAAGCTGAGGCTTGAAGTTTAATGTCCAGGCTCAGGCTCGATATATGAATAACACTGAATTCATGTCTACATCTTGCCAGAGAGTCAAAACAAGCTCATGATTTAGGGTCTGTCAAGATGGCCCTACCCCGCTTCACCTCTTCAGAAAGGTCTTCCTAGACACTGTTCAAATAGGTCCTATCCCACTGGCCTGAAGTTATCACATAGGTAGCACTTCGGCCAGATTTTATTATCCTTCAGGAAATTTATTAGCTTCTAACAGAACAAAATGAAACATACATCCAGTGCCTGAAGGCATCCACTTAGCAGGTAATCATAGCAATGGAAATTAATCTCTACCTTAGCAACCTTGGACTATAAAAGAAATGGCAAGAACAATACCTCTGAAGGCTGCCAGACCAAAAGGATGAGTCTTGTTCGTTGTGAAAACAACATCCTCCCTGTCTGGCTGTCTGTGTTTATTAGGAATCATAGATTTTTCTTATATGAACTGTGATAATAAACAACCTGGCTATTAAATCCACTTCCTATCCTGAACCTTTCACCTAGGCCAGCCGTGGGGAGGCGTACCTCTGCCAGTGGTGAAGCCTGCTCCCTGCCCTAGCCGTGAGTGTTTGTTCTACAGCACGGCATGCACCCTTCTGATGCCATTTCGAACTGGTGTGGCTGGCTGGAGTGTGGGTGACGAAGAGCAGAGAAAACCCTACTCTCAGCTGCCTCCAGCAGGGCTGGTTCTGATCCATGGTTACTCTTTGGCTCATGGAGGGTGGATGCTTCGTGAGTCCAGCATAGCCTTTCTATGTGAGCATGACCTGAACTGGTCATGGACTCTGGTTTGCTCTGTGCCATTCACTGGAGGGGGTTCCTGTGCAGGGGTCACAGAAGCCCATGTGGACCCTAAAACATGGGCGCTACGAAAAGGCCTCACATGTATTTCTTTCAGGCCAGTCTCTGTACCCCTGAGGTGTGCACATCTGACCCAGGCTCCAGTAACTTCTCCTGTTGGCCTCTCAGACACCTGAAGATTTCTCATGCTGTTCCCTCACCTGGAACAGCCTTTGCTAGCTACTCGTCTCATGGCTGGATCCTTCTTTTCCTTCAGGTCTCAGTTTCTTCTGAAAGGCTTTCTCTAACAAAGCTGCCACCACACTGTTTGTAATCTTCCTATCAGTACACTATACTCATTTTCTTTGAAACATTTATCACAGTTAGTTATGATGTATGTGTTTACTGGCTCACTGTCTTTCTCCCCAGATAGAGAATAAACTACCAAATCTCTATTATTCATTGCTTTACACCTAGCACCTAGCATACGGTAAGTTGTCAATACATATATGTTGATTGAATGAGGCTACTGTTGGTTCCTGAAAATGACCAGAACCCTGCTTTAGTTTTCCCAGAAAAGGTTAGAAAACAACTTTGCCTCTTTTTCCCCTTGGCAATTAGGAGAGTAGAGAGAAGAGTTAGCACGAGAGGGGATAGAAAGAGACTTCCAGCAAGACTTTCATTGTTGTACAAGAAAAATATTAGTAGGCTAAGCTAACACCTTTGTGCCCAGACGTGCCAGCCCCCACCAGCCACCTTGCCAACATTTCTCACTCTGCCTGGCTGGGCAGCTGGTGCCAGAGCCCCTGTTTCCCTGTATGGGTAACTCTTAGCGTTAACTAGACAATTGTTGGCACCTCATTTACCCCCTGGCATCTCCACAGCAAGGGTTAATCATTCTCAAGAGACTTGTTTAGGGGCTTGATTGGTTTTGATAACCCTTGGTACCTTCAGCAGGGGCAGGCCCTTTGCACGGAGCTCATGGAGGGCCAAGTGGCTTCCCTGTCCTGTAACCTAAGTTGCTCTCAGTAACATCAATTCAGTTCCTTTAAGTTCCGTTCAACCCAATCCAATCTTTACTGAACTCCTACAGTGTAGATAAATGGTGGTTGATGAAGCTGTTCACTAAGCCATGTGAGGCAGCTCTTCCAACAGGTGGCAGTGAGAACAGGTGGCTGTTCTCCTTGGGAACCTCTGGTTGCTGCCACATAGCTCTCTGGATCCCTGAGTGTTCTCGGTGGGGGGAGTGATGCTGGGATGACTTGTTCACTTGCACCTTCCAGAGAGACCAGTCAGGACACCACCCAAGTAATCATCTGAGCCAATGGACTGTTTTTTTTTTAAAGGTATATACTTACACGGCTTTTTAAAAAAATGTATTTATTTTATTTTTGACTGCATTGGGTCTTCGCTGCTGCGCGCAGGCTTTCTCTAGTTGCGGCGAGCGGGTGCTACTCTTCGTTGTGGTGTGCAGGCTTCTCATTGCAGTGGCTTCTCTTGTTGCGGAGCACGGGCTCTAAGCATGGGGGCTTCAGTAGTGTGGCACGTGGGCTCAGTAGTTGTGGCTCGTGGACTCAGTAGTTGCGGCTCAAGGGCTTAGTTGCTCAGTGGCATGTGGGATCTTCCCGGACCAGGGCTCAAACCAGTGTCCGCTGCATTGGCAGGCAGATTCTCAACCACTGTGCCACCAGGGAAGCCCGCCAATGGACTCTTGAATCTTTTTAGTACCCCTTTTCTTCCTCTGTTCTCTCTCACTTCTTGTCTCCAGCTGGGAGGCTTTCTTTCCTTCTCTGCCTTCTTTATAAAGGCACTCATTGACACATTCAAGGGTCTCAGTCCCCACCTGGGCTTTGGGGTCTATATCATGGTGGGATCTGTCCCAAGTCAGGGATACTGCCTCAATGCCTTACTCATATTTTCTTTATTTCAGTTCATTTTCAAGGGATTCTTTGTTATAAATTTACTGTGATTTCTTTCAAAAGCCTTAACTGAGCACCTACTATGGGGCAAGTACTCTGAGCCTTGCCTTCAAAATTACTCATACTGCATTGAAGAAAACAAATGCTTAAATAAGTAAACATGAAGCAGAGTAAAGTCTCATGTTGCTGTTTTACATATGTGTGTACATCTATGTATATCTACATACAGCAGTGTTCTATGGGGTTGCTGTCAGACCCTGAAAATGCCCAAGTCCTTGAATTCGTTCTTCTTATTTTATTTCTGACTGGTAAGTTGTAGGGCTTTGGTGTATTGGAGAGAGCAGGCCCAGTTGAAGGAGGTCAGTGGCTAGTCCAAGCTGTTGGATTATTGCTACTCAAGAATGAGGAATCACTCTTGCCGGCTCTTTTGATTGTTCGAGAGAACTTGGAAAAATCAGATTTCTCATGTGACATTTTCCAACATTATAGCATGCTATTGGCTCCCCCAAAACCCCACCTAGAGCTGAATATAGCGCCTAGTCACCAATTTGTAAGACTGATTTGCACCAGGCATGCAGACTTCTTTGTGAACATTTTAGCTCAACTGGAAACCATGTGGGCTGATTTTATGGGCTTTCAGTCACCATGTGTCAGTTCATCTCCTGTGATGCTGATGGCCTTCGGTCCTCAGCTACCATGCGTCGCTGTCTATCCTCTGATGATCCATTATCTTCTGGAAGGTTCACCTGACGTGTTGCTATTCACACGGTAGGGGCTCCCAAGAGGTCTCCCCAAATCACCCGGAGCCCTGTTGTTGCTTTGAATACCCCTGGTTTGCTCTGGGTTCCATTTTCTCTTCCTTTCCTTATGTGAATTCTGCTTTCCCTGAATTCTGCTGTAGGATCTCCTTTCCTTTGTCCCCTTTCATCTGTTCTCCTGACCTCCTGGCAGAGGCTGGTTAGCTGTTTATGAAAACTGTTCCTTCTTCTTCCTGGGCACATGGTGAGATTGCATTTCCCAGCTTTCCCTGAAGGTAAGGGAGACCCTGTGGCTGACCAGGTTCCACGAACTGACCCCAACTACCTCCTGTGTCCAGCACTCCCCCCTGCCCTCTGCCTCCGCCTTGCCTTTCCTCATCCAGTGGCTCAATGCAGATCACCATGGCAACCTTAAAAGCCAAGTGTTGAATATGGCAGAGCCACAAAATAGAAGAATCTTGGATCCCTGCATCAATACTTGGGGGAGAGCTGCCTGCTGCTCAAAAACTCCTGTTTTCTACTTTATATGAGTGAGAAATTAACGGCTCCTGCATTTGAGCCATTATCTATTTTGGCGTGTGTTAGTGACTCTTAGATGTCTGCTAGATTATAAGCAACATAAAATCAGAGAGACTGCTCTATTTGTCTTTTCCTAGCTGGATTCCTAGAACCTGAGCATAGTGGTGGACGCACCAGAGGTGCTCAGTTGATGCTTCGGGAATGAAAGAAAGGCAAGGAGAGGGGAGGGACTGGTACCATGCAAGCGATTACACATGGTTGCTTTACTCCTAAGACTAAATCAAATGCTGAGTCCCACACTGAGAGTCTGAGTGAAGGGAACCCTCTCTGTCCCCCTTCTAGGAGGATTGCTGTCATAGGTCACCCGAAGCATAATGTTGGTTGAATTAAGTGCGTTAAAAGGTAGCTCACCAGATCCTCAGAGTACGTAGGACTTTCCTAGGAGGAGCACCTGAAGAGGTAAACGTGGTTGAAATTGGGGCGAGAAATACAAAAAGAGAAGCAGGTCTATGCGATGCCGTGGAAATATTTCCAGCAGCCAGTTGCTCTGTGCTTATCTGTATCAGGTCACGTGTCCACAGGAAAGTTATCTGGACTGTGAATGTTTGTCTTGACTTGTTTTACTGGGGGAGATGAGGTGGGGTAGGGAGACCAGAGGAGTAGAGGATCTTAGAAATCATATTTTAAAGGGAGTTTTTCATATCTGACTTTTACTAAATTGCATAGAAAGTCATCAGATTGCATAGAAAGTGAGCAGCTTGCGTAGAAGGAAAGGGGAAACCCCTCTTGTCCTTGTGTCATTGTGGTATTGAGCAAATTTGTATTTCTGCATTCTCAAGCGGGTATAAACCAAGCGCTTCTCTCTTAGTAGGGGACAAAAAGCTGCTTCCCCAGCACCTTTCTGAGTTGCCCTGTAGTTTTCAAGCACATTTCTCCCTCCCCCATCACACACAAGCTTCAGCGCTGCAAGGTTGTGCAATGACCTTGTCACTCTTTCGAGTCCTGCTGGGCATTTCACAATTACAGTGTAATAGAGAGCATCTGCGTCAAGGTCTGTTTGGAGCCTTCCCGTTTGGTTGAGCTTCAAACAGCTCTTTGGCTGTTCCTTTCAACGAGTAATATTTAAAGTGTACAAATAAGCATCTGAAGTTATTTTCACCTAAATTACTTTTAAAGATTGATTCTTTTTTTTTTTAAGAATCAAGTTGAAAAAAAAAAAAAAGTACCTTTTCCCACCCTTACCTCATGCCAAAACACTTCAGACTTGCCAGGGTAATCTGCAGGTGGGCACAGACTGAGCTTGAGAAGGTTGAGCCCAAAGGGAAAAAAAGGTTTGTGAGAGTTATGAGCAGATGGTGGGAGGTTTTATTTTTAATTAGGGGCTGATCGAGAATGGAAATCTGTATGTAATCTGAACCTCTGTGTGCACGCTGGTGGACACTCTATGGGGGAAACAATGGGAACCTCTGTTGGAGCTTTATCTGAACTGCAGCTCTGTTTTCCATACCTCAGTTGTCCAGGTAACTGTATTGTTAAAGGCAGTGACTTAACCATAGGGAGTTCTCAGCCTCAGGGCAGGGAAACTGGCTACAACCTCCTGATGATGATGGGGAGGTGGGGAAGAGGGAGGGGGTGGGGGGAGAGAGAGAGAGAGAGAGAATGAATCACCTTTACAAACTGAAATGCCTTTGTCCCCCAGCACTAAATGCTTGTTTCCAAATCTGGAGCAAGTACCCAGAATTCTTCTTTCTCTTCCTTCTGCCTGAAAGGATGAAACTTTGCCTTGTGTGCTCTCCTAGTTCCTGGTCATCTTACAGCTTCTTGGGGGACCAGTTGGCTATCTAGACTAAAAAAGGCTTCCTCTTCTCCCCTCCACAGCAACAAGCTGCACTTGGTAGTCATTGTCATAAATGCGTGCAAACTCATTTGCTTTTCTGTCTTGAAAATTCACATAATTAATTGTCTTAACCTACTTTGTATATGTAAGACTAGAGCCAAGTATGTACATTGCCTCATCAGATAGGGGCTTTGCCTGCCTGGTCCTGACTCTTTTCTGTGTATCAGTATTTCTTGGCAGAGGTACTTGCATTACAGGCTGCTGTCCTGGGACTGGAGATAAAAGTACCCCAACACTTAGCAATAATGGATGAGCTAAATCTAACAGAGAGAATAACTCAGTGATTTAGGGTTGGGGTGAGAATGATAAACATATAGTTGTGCTTTGCTCAAATCCAATCCTCTTGCCTACCCTTCTCTCCTTTTGAAATAGATGAGTTCTTTCTAAATAATATGGGATGTGGGAAGAGAGCATGATAAGACATCATTTGAGAGAAATCCATCCATGTGCAGACAATCCTTGAGAAGGATTAAAAAGGATAGTTTCTGGATCGTGGCAAATTTATTAAATAATTTTCTTCCAAGGAGTTTGGGAAAGATTTGTAACTGAATGTGATCTAATTCTTTCTTGAAGATCTGAGAAGAAATTCAGTCTGAGTTCTGGGAAGGAGTGTGTCCCTTCTCTTGGGGAAGGAGGTAAATAGGAAGGCAGCCTTGAATGTAGTACAGGGATGGAATCAGTGAGAAGGGGAGAAGAAAGGAGAGGATCTCTTCCAAAAGGAAACCAAGACTCAACATGCTTTTACAAATGGCTTGCGGGGGTTTCCCTGGTGGCGCAGTGGGTGAGAGTCTGCCTGCCAATGCAGGGGACACGGGTTCGAACCCTGGTCTGGGAAGATCCCACATGCGGCGGAGCAACTAAGCCCATGCGCCACAGCTACTGAGCCTGCGCTCTAGAGCCTGTGCTCCGCGACAAGAGAGGCTGCGATAGTGAGAGTCCCGCGCACCGCGATGAAGAGTGGCCCCCGCTTGCCACAACTAGAGAAAGTCCTCGCACAGAAATGAAGACCCAACACAGCCAAAAATAAATAAATAAATTAATTAATTAAAATGAATAATGCTTTAAAAAAAAAAAAAGGCTTGCGAAAGTTTTTTTAAAAAACGTTATTATTTTGTAACTTATTGTCAGTAGACCGGGGCCAATTAAATTATGATAGGTAGCAATAAGTATGGTAAAAAAAAAAAAAAAAAAAAAAAGGCACTAGAAGAAAAAACCCTCGGGAAGGAGAGGAAGACTGTGATCACATTCATCCATTAAATATTTTTCTGTTTATAAAATTTAAAAACCTTTCTCACATTGTTGCTGTCTTTGCCCAACTTAAAAACAATGATTGTTCCCTGTGGTATCTGAGAAAGGTGGGCCTGAAAGAGGTATTCCAGATGTAAAATTCAGATTGCCTTGGCAGGTAATTGAACCGAAGGCTTTTATTCTGTCTGGTTTTCCAAGCCAGAAGGACACACCTGGAAGGACACACCTGAGAGGAGGCAGATGCAAAACTGAGGAATAAGAAAATGCAAGCTGCCCTCTGAGAGAAAAAAAATAGTCTTTTAGAGTCCTGTTTGGGCATCTATAAGGGCAGCTGTACCCAAAGAGGGAACTTCAGGAGGATTGAGTCGAGGAGTGAAGAGTGGGTATTTTCATGTGGGAATACATCCTCAGGAGCAAAACTGATATATCTTCTTGGATTTGTGGTTATAACATGGGTTATACTCAAATATCAAACAGAATTTCATGGCTCAAAGCCCTATTCTGATGCATTAACAAAATAATTAAACAGTGAAAGTAGAGGCTATTATTTTCACCTATTAATCAGTCCACAATGTTTATTAACCTAGTAATGTTTGGAGGCTGGGAAGTCAGTGGGTTAGAGAAATTTAGATTTCAATTTTGAATACTGTGTTCTGCTTTATTATGATCTAGTTAAGTCTTTCAAGGCTTCTTTAAGTGTTTCCTTCATAATCTGGACACTTATGTCTACTGCTCCTTGCATTTATTATGATTACTAAGAGCTGTTCACTTTAGTAAGAGCTTGTGCTAACCCTTAGAGAAAAAAAAAGAATGGGACCAAAGAAGAGATCCTTGTCTGCAGGTCAGACCCAGGTCAGCACCTGGGACTCTTGTAACCAACAAACTGAACTAAGTTTGGAACTGGAGGCTAAAGATGGCTGTAAGAATAATTATGAGAGTCAATATTAATTGGGTATTTATTATGTGATTAGTGCTAAGTGTATTACCTATTGTGATAGTTAGCTTTATGTGCCAACTTGACTGGGCTAAGGAATATCCAGATAGCTGGTAAAACATTATTTCTGGGTTTGTCTGGAATGGTGTTTCTGGAAGCAATTAGTATTTGAATCAGCAGACTGAGTAAACATGATTCACCCTCACCAGTATGGGTGGGTATTGTTCAATTCATTGAGGGTACAAATAGAACAAAAAGGTAGAGGAAGGATGAATTTTCTCCTTGAGCTGGGACATCCATCTGCTCCTGCCCTTGGACATGAGGGCTCCTGGTTCTTGAGCCTTTGACCTTGAACTTGGAGTTACACATCTGCTCCCCTGGTTCTCAGGCCTTCAGACTGGGACTGAATTATACCACCAGCTTTCCTGGGTCACCAGCTTTCCAACAGTGTATTGTGGCATATCTCAGCCTCCATAATCACATGAGCCAATTACCATAATAAATCCCTTCTCATATATCTCTATATGTCCTGTTGGTTCTGTTTCCCTGAAAATGCACGTGTACTTTCTCTGTTAATCTTTAAAGCTGTCCCATAGGTAGAACCATTATCCTTTCTATTTTACATGTGGGAAAAGTGAGCCCGAAAGGGCTTGGCAACTTGTATGAAAATACTGCTGGCAAGTGTCAGGATTGGGATTAGAATCTTGCTCCGTCTCACTTTAGAACTTGAACTGGACCCCAATGTGTGAAATTACTTCCAATTTTATGACAGTTGATGTAGAAGACACCATTTGCCCATAAAAACCCTTCAGATAAATCCTCTAAACTGGAGGTTGAGTTCTGTGCTGAAGTTCAGTCACTCAGTTTACAGAGTGTTAAACTACTGACATAATCCCTTCTTGAAGAAACTCTAAAGGCAAGTGAGAACCAAATAAAATATTAGCACCAGAATGAGCCCCAGTTGACTGCTTCACCTTTCTTTCTCCTGAGAATGTGCCTCAGTTTAATTTACTTCTACAAATGTTAATTTAAAAAATAAGTATATAGTCCAGTACTATAAGTACTATGGTAAGTACTGTTAATTAAGGCAAATTAATAAAAGCAAAATATGCTTGAAACCGTTAGGAGGTCACATTTGAATCTAAATAAAAAATATAATTCACTTAGCTCCCCGAACAATTCTGTGTTGAAATGTCCCACAAGAGGAGTATCTTTGGTTTCTGGGTGATCTGATAAAGGGATACTTTTCCAAGTATCTGGCTTGAATATTTGCTTTTGCCACCTGTTGGTCTGCACCACACAGGCCTTCAAGCTCTGTACTTGCGAGCTTCAAGACTGAAGAAAGAGCTCAGAGTTGGTGACAGAGACACTATTGGTTTAATGGATAGGGGAATCTTACGTGTCTGAAGCAAAGTCTTGGAGTGACACCCCACTGTATGTGGTGGATGGTGGGGCAAGACATGGTCGCAGTCTTGGCTTCCGGTGGGGGGGTGGTAGGGAAGGGAAGATTACCAGTTATAGAGGGAATGTATGTCAGGTTGGCTCATGGGTTACCAGGGAAACTAGCAGAAGGGCAAGCCCTTCACCGCCCCTTTGGTAAGAACAATCACTAGCTGGGGCCTGGGGCAAGTACATAGGAAGGTCAGTTATGTGAGTAGGGTGTAGGTGAAACAGGTACCGGTCAAGGAGAGGATGTACAGAGAGCAAGAGAACAGCCATCTTGGGTGGTCTGACCATATACCACCACTGGGTCCACCCCAGGGATAACTAGCTGAACCATTCTCTGAGCCTCATACTTGGTGCTCAGTAAATATGAGCCCAAGAAAGGACATCTCCTAGGTCAAATTAAGGATATCACTGAATGGCTCCACTGAATCAGATAAATCAGGAAGAAACAGCTGAGGAATTTTGAACCTTCCAAGAAAGAAATGTAAGCAAGCCCTGGGAATTTATAGGAGATAGTTGTATCTGCTGCTCATATTAAAATAACGTTTGATTAAGATGTTTAAAACTTAAGCTCTTATTCCTGATTTTTAAAATATCCTATTAATAAACTACAATTTGGTCTGTGAAGTGACACTTGAAATATTTCTGGATTATCCTCTAGGTCATCATGCGCCCGTTCAAATATACAACCCCTGAAAATCTTCAAGTGAGTTTATCGGAAATAGAGCCCACCCTTGGTTTGGGATCAGTGTCAGTCCGTAGGGGTTGTTATGAAGGTATTTGGCTTTTGTTTTCGTTGAAGTCTCTGTGGGTTGTGATAAGGCATCATTTGGATGGCCAGCTCTGTGTGTCAAGGAGAATGGACTATGAATTCAGACCCAGCTGTTGGCAAACAGACTTGTGTGGGTACAGCTGTGATAAATTCAAGAGGGGATGTAGTAACAATTATGACAACTGACAAGGATGGTTCTTTTTATATTGTGGCCATGATAATATAAAGGAGAGAATTCACTGCAGGAGGAATGCCCATTTGTTAATGAAATCTGTGTAGACGTGATATGCTGTATAGATTTTCAGTTCTGTGCTTCCGTTTTCTCATCATGATTGAATGAATGAAGTGTACAACCTTCTTTGTTTATTAACGAGCTTGTTTGGAATAAAGTTTGAACACCATTTATGAGCAACACCATCTCCTGCGAGTGGACATTATTTCAGAGTTTTCTGTTAATTGAAAGTCAGTGAGAGTTTACTTCTGCCTTTTAAGGAGAGGTATTACTAGGCTCAGCCTTTGATTGCCATTTCCTGAGAAAAGCTTTCTGTTATTATAATCCTTGTTGACCAATAAATGGACCGGGGACATGCAGCTCTCGGAGGCTCACCTCTACTCTTCACCCTCAGATTCCCCTGAGCCCTTGATAGGAGAATTCTTCAAGGAACGAGAGAGAACCTGAGGCCAGGAATGGTTTCCTTGTGATGTTCCTGGGAAGGTTAAAAAAAAGCCAGTGTGTGAAATAATAGCTTTCCAACTTAATAATCATAATAAAAATAAAATAGATCTAATTTTTGGCGTTCCTCTTGAGTTCCCCGTACTTTATGTACATTCTCTCTAAATTTGACACAATTCCTGTAAGGTAGTTGGTATTATTGTGATTTCATGCATAAGGAAGAAAAAACTTGTAAAAGTTAGGTAACTTGCCTAAGACCACAGCTAGTCTGCCTCCAGAGCCTTTTCCTAGTCTAAGGATACTTATTGCAACAACAAAACCTGCTGCTTTTTGAAAATGGTCACTCGTACACACACACACGGTCTCTCTTGGGTCTAACAGACATGTTCACATCATGATAACTATGGCACATGTCCTCTGTTCCTATAACACCGGACATGGGTCTGATGTGACACCACCAGAATCTGGGTTGAGAGGTACTATTTATGTGTAGCAGCGGCAGGATACAGAAAACCACCTGCTCAGAGCAAAGAGAGGGAGCCCGCTGGATTGAAACAGAGAACAATGCACTGTACCTAGTCGTCTTATAGCTGTAAAGCAGCTGATCAAACTCACTGGGAAAAAGCAGGGCATACCATCAGAAGCATCACAAAGTATTCTCTTTTCTCTTTGGGACAGTCAGTTCCTGACTCTGCTCAGGTCACACGCACATCATTATGATCAAAATCAGGCTCCTCAAAGGAGCAAAAATCCATCCCCTGCTGCAAATCCAGGCAGTATGGAGTAGCTGCTTTGTGTACTCTTGAGCTGAGTTATATGCAATGCAAACAAGCTTACGTTTTCTCTATGGCATGGAAAAGGAGTTTTGCGAGTATTTCCTTGTCTGTTCTCCGTTTCAGCAGAATTATGTTCCTCTCCATGTCAGGCTGCAATTACTTTTTGTAATTTATGTAGTTTGCCTTTCCAAATTTCTCAGATGACTGCACCTTTCACATTCCAGTTGCCTTTTCATATATAGCCCAAGACTCCTTCAATCAGCTCTTCTATCAAAATGTTCAGTTGACATTTATCCAAATGTCTTCCTCCCAGGGCAAAGGCAGCTAACCTTCTGATATCTTTTAGAAGACTAGACAAGAGGACAGAGGGAACCAGATCCCAGTGAGAGAGAGACGGCAACCAGCTGGATTAGTGCTTTTCACACAGAAGGGCTTGGAGTCAGAGCTGAGCAGCTGTCAGGGTGTATCTTCACACTCTGCAGGGCTCTGTGATGCTGTCGGAAATCCCAGGAGCTCTACTGGAGATGAATGATTCACTGGGAGCCTATTTCCGATGCTGGGGTCCCAACATGGCAGGAAGTTTGTCGTCACACAGGCATGTTCCTAAGCGTCCATCTATGATTGAGCCCCCAGGGGGCCCTTCACTAAGTTCCTGTCACACAAGCCAAAAATAAGCTGAGGATCCACATTGCAAACTATGCGAAAAATGCTCCAGAGAAAGCATTTGCATTTTTTGTTCATAAGTTCAAGTGGAACCAAATCTCTGGCTTAGCTTTTGACCCCAGCTGAATTCCTTGCTTCAGGGTTTGGGCATCTCTGGCATGATTATTGGAGAGACAGATCGTTAGAGGTTATCTTAGCAATGAGGAGTTCTGCATTTGTTTACATTGTATAGTCTGTCAAAGTAGAAGACAAAATTGTCTATATTTTGGATTTCCCATCTCTTCTTTCTCAGTGATCTGATATAATGTGCATTTAAGAGTGTTCTCCTTGGACTAGAGTTTAGTCTTAGCCATCAGTCTCAATATTCAAAGTGGCTGGAAGAGCTTCTTCTTTTCCCTGCTCTGGTCCAGTTGACCAAGGCTAACTGGTGCTTCACTCTGAGCAGTGATATCCCATAAGGCATGTGTTGGAGGCACTCAGATTGACTTTGGCTTTCTATTGTTTTGATATGTTGACAAACAGTTAATGAATGACTTTGTTGAACCAATATGTAGATGTCCACAATTGTGAATCCCATTGGTATTCCTTTCCAAAACAATTATGGAAGGAACTGAAAGTCAGATAAAAGTAACATTAGATCCACTGCATTTAGGGAAAAAATGGCATAGGCTATGCTGGGGTTGAGGATATTAAAAATAAATAAGGTGTGTTCCCACTTTCATAAAGATAATAGTCCACATGAAGTGGTATCATGTGAGTTGCATTGGTGGGTTGAGACATATAAATAAACAACCCTAGGACAGAGGAATAAGCCACAAACCAGATAATGGATAAGCCAGATGGGGGTTGATTATGCTGGATGGAGAAAGAGTTTGGGGATGACCAAGAGGTGACCAAGAGATTGAATTTTAAAAATTAAATGGGGCCCTAGCAGACACATAATGTGATGAAGAGAGAGGAAAGAATATAAACAAAGGCACATATAACATGCGTAAAATCTTCAGAGAAACGTGAGCATTCAAACATTGCTAAGAGCATGAGGTGTGTGCGTAATAGATGGAGATGAGACCAAAGAAGTCAGTGAGAGCAAGACTGTGGCAGGTTTTCTATGATGGTACTGGGAATTTTGAACTTCAGCTTCTAGGCAGTGGGTGGTCATGGTGGGCTTTAGGTGGGAAAATTTTGTGACTCCAATTGCAGTCTCTGTTGCTGACTCGCCATCATTGATTTTCAAGGCAGAAAAGACTAGAGGGTGCCTCTGACCCCACCTTTCACGCCATCTCAAATCTGAATGGGATGTAAAAACTGTGGAGACTCAGCACAATAAAATTTAAAAATAGTCTTTCTCATATGATTTCCTACTCACTTATTTTCCTTTTCCTAAAAATTATAAGCCAACTCTATTTCATTTGGTAATATTGAGGCACTAACTAAAATTAATATTGACAACACTGGACTATACAGGCAGCAGGCAACCTTCTATCTTGTTTTTTGGTTCCTTCCAACTTTACCAGTGAATTATAAAAATTAGTTGAGAGGCCGCCTGATGCCAGAGGTAGAGCTGCTCTAGGTGGAGGCAGAACTGAAATGCAAAAAAGGGCTCAACATTTCCCCACCCTGGAAAATACAAACGAACCCATCCCTCAAGACCTTTGATTTGTAGAGCCGCCACAAGGCCTGCGGCATGTCCCTGCCCCAGTGTAGGGGAGAGAGTACAGGCTGGGAGTTGAGGCTGGTATCCTAATCCGATTTTTTACCTTGTAATATTGTATAAACTTGACAAGTCTTTTGATGTTTTGGAATCTATAATGTTCTTATATTTAAAATAGATGGAATACTAACTGCCCTACTATATAAGTTTGCCAGGGCTGCCATACAAAACACCACAGACTGGGTGGTTTAAACAACAGAAGTTTAGTTTTTCACATTTCTGGAGGCCAGAAGTCCAAGATCAAAATGTTGACAGGTTTGTAGATGGTCACTTTATCACTGTGTCCTCATATGGTCACATCTCTCTGTCTATGTCTGTGTCCCAATCGCCTCTTCTTATAAGGACAACAGTCATATTGAATTAAAGTCCACCCCAATGACCTCATTTAACATTAATTACTCCTTTAAAGACCCTATCTCCAAATGTAGTCACATTCTGAGGTACTGGGGGTTAGGACGTCAACACATGAATTTTGAGGAGACACAATTCAGCCCATAACACCTACTTACATTCTGGTGGTGTTTTGAAGGGACTAGTAAGATAATGTCAATTGGGGAAGCATAAATTTTATTGTGACTACAGAGTATTTGTGATTAGGGTTGCCTGGGTCAAATATAATTGACTGAGTCCTCCTTCTGGTCGGATGGTCTATTTTCTTTACTAGCCTAGAAAGCCTATGGAGGTCTCTGGGGTTAATCTTTCCTTCCAGGGTATAGAGCCACCTACTTCTGATTATCCACACATGCATGTTATCCATTCTCCTATTTTATTTTAACCTTCATCGCTAGATTTTACCAATTTCTTCTCTGCTTGTGAGCACATGGAATACTATACTTCTCAGTCCCTTTACATTGTCCCCACCTTATGAAATATAATGTTCTTCTAAGGAGATGGACAAACTTGTGAAGGAAGTAGTGAGCCTGAGAGCCTTAGAGAAGACCATGCGTTAGTAAGAGGTTAGAAGAGATCATGCATTACTGTGTCTCAAGCTTTGGACACAGGGCCGCAGCTGCCACTCCTGGGATCTCAAGTGCCAGGAGAAGGCTGTCTACCAGTTCCTTGCATTTGGCCGTGGGTGGACCTCACACATTCACTGTTTCTCTCTTTTACCAGCTGGTTCTTGGTCACCTTCACCTCCCATCAAGCAATCTCCTCTTGCCGACAGACGTCACTCAGGTAACTGCAGTCAGTAAGCAACTATTTGTAAAATCTGCCTTGCTCTTTAAATTCCTCTTGCAATTGTTGTTTGTGTTCATTGTCTATCTTCAAATGGTTGCTTAACAATTTCTTTATATTAGGGTATATATTTGTTGCATTATAGAAAGAAAATGTAATAATATCCGAAACTATACAGTACTGTTGGGTCTGGCATATAACAACACCCACTGAGGTGTGCAGCAAGTATTAAATAATTAGACAATGGGGGAATTGTTAGGTAGATGTTGCAAAGTGTTTTAGTGATACTTGGGGAAAGTGGTTGGGAACACAGTGCACTGTTTTATTCCTATTTAAAGTAATGAAACCTAGGGTCCTACTATAAAAATTCACTAGTAGGCTTTTAGGAATGGATTTGATTTGGATAACAAGGGATTCCTGTATTCAACTTATAAATTTAAAATTTGTGACTAGTTTTGACTTTTCATAATGGCGTATGCAACTCAATTATGTCAGAGGGAGGCTAGGAGAGAATGCTCATCTGTCAAATATCTTCCTTATTTTCTCATCTCCTGAAGCATATTTAACAAGATCTGTAGTTGAGGAAAGGAGAGAGGAGGAGGAGGTTGGAGAAAGGGAGTGATTTCTGGTAACCATCCTCAAAATAACTAAGGACAGCCTTGACGTTATACATTTTCAAGGATATTAGTGGAGAAATATATAGTGGGCCCTTTTCAACAACTCAAATATTCAACTTGATTTTAATATTAACTTTCTCTAGTGAAACATACTGTCTTAAAAAGTATGGTCCTGCATCTTCCGTTTGAGAACTTCATGGAGTTTATACTATTTATAGTCCCTATGCTTATTTTGCTTTATTCTTTCTGTGTACGTTCCCCAGTCTCCACTTGTGGAAGACACTTATGGGAAGGTATGATAGCAGTAAATCTATTCAGTGCTTCTCACATGACTAATAAGATAATAACCTATTTTGAGTAGTTGCAATTTTGAGTTTTGCCAAGGTTTTTCTTCCTCTCTCAGTCTTGCTTGGCTTCAAAACAGACTTGTTTGACTTTGAAGAGATGGCTCCTTTGACATACATTTTAAATCAAGAATATAAGCTTCTCAGCTTCTCAGTGAATGAGATGTTTTTGTTGAATGTGTTTGAGGTTAGATTTTGTCTGTCTGCATTTCACTGGTTTTTGATTATTTTCTATCCCACCTCAGCTTCAATTCTTCTCCAACCGATAGACTCAGCAACAACCTTCTACACTGCCCAGTGAAGGGACTCTAGGGAGGGAATTAAGCAAGTGTCATAAAAGGCTCTATGAGGCAAGATTTGTGGATAGGAAGACTGGTTATGAAAAATCAAGTTTTAAAAGGTTAGGTAGTTGCTTGGAGAGGAATGTATGAAAGACTGGATTAATTTCCGTTTAGGAAACCGACCTAAGAAAGCATCCTTTGCCGTAGGAAAGGGTACCTCTAGGCAGTTCTCCTGATTACTAGGCTGGTGTTCTCTTTATTACACCACGTGGCTAAGGAATCTTTGTTTCCAGCTGCAAACAAAAAATCTTATTGAGTCAGAGGTGAAATAGTCATAATAGGGCATTATATTTACATTTCCTTTTGTATTTACTCAGAAATTTCGTATCTGTCATTCCTTTATGAGCCAGTTTTGTGAAGTGGAAAGAACATTGGACTTGGAGCCAGATAATCTACTAAAACCAGCTAACATACCTTTCCCTGAAGAATCTTGAGGAGCCAATGAGATATTGTAATTGACAGTCCTTGCAGTTTTTATCAAGCTAGGAACTTTTCACAGATCCCTTTAACTCTGAGCCTTGATATCTTCCTCCATAAAACAAAGGAGTTAGGTAGCAACTGAGCAATCTCTAACTTTCTCACTCGCACATTATTTTTTTTTTTTTAAACTTTGGGAGGTAAGTAGAGTCAGATCTGTGGTATTGAGATTTATAGGAAGAAGTATATATTTGGTCTTCCACCAGGTTTCTGGCACAGAACTCCTAAAACCCCTGGAGTTTCCTGTGCTGAGAGTAATAAAGGTGTCTTCTGTTATGTCAGTGAGGTGACTTCCTTAGGACTGTGCCAGTTGCCAGGGAAACCAACAAAGGGATTACAGGGTTGGAATTTTCATCCTCTCCACACCCACCTCCAGGGAGGAGAGAGTGGCTGGAGATTGAGTTCAGTCACAATGAACAGCTAATGATTTACTTAATCATGCTTATGTAATGAAGCCTCCATAAAACCCCCAAAAAAGACAGGGCTCAGAGAGCTTCCAGGTTGGTGAACACATGGAGGTGCTGGGTGGGTGGTGTGCCCAGAGAGGGCAAGGAAGCTGCAAGCCTCTTCTCAAATATCTTGCCCTATGCATCTCTTCCATCTGGCTGTTCCTGAGTTATATATCCTTTTATAATAAACCAGCAATCTAGTAAGTAAATTGTTTCTCTGAGTTCTGTGAGCCTCTCTAGCAAATTAATTAAACCCAAGGAGGTTCTATATAGGTTCTCAGATCTATAGCTGATGGGTCAGAAGCACAAGTTACAATCTGGAGTTGTGATGGGCACCCAAAGTGGGAGAGGGTGAGCCCTTAACCTATGGGCTCTGATGCTATCTTCAGGTAGATAGTGTCAGAATTGTGTTAAATTGTAGGACACCCAGCTGGTGGTATGTGAGAATCCCTTGGAGGTGTGGAAAAAAACCACACATTGGAACTGGGTGCAGAATCCCAAGACAGTTAAAAAAAAAATCCTTTTCACAAAAGAGGAACTGGAGGAAAGAGGTAAAGTGAGTGGCCTGACTGACTGGGGATGAGAGATGAGCAAACACTTTCCCCACTCAGCGGTGTTTTCCTCATTTGTCTTAGATGCTGGCAGGGTCAGTTGTATTCTATGAAGAACTTCATGTGGCCCTCATACTTGGACAACCTTTCACTGAATGCAAATGATTTTAGGATACGAAACAGCAAGGTCAGACCTCAGCTGCACCCCAGAGGAGCTCTGATCTCAAAGAAAAATTAGCAAAACTGCTTCTCTGGGTAAAATGGAAATGTTGGGGGTCTGAGCTGCTAGCACCTGTGAAGAGCTGTATGACCCATGGGCAAGGAGGAACATTATCCTTCCAAGACTTGTTAGTTGTCCAGTAAGTGGGTCTATGGGTCTATTTCCTCTTAAAACCAGAGGTTCTTATCATTTTGATTTGTGAATTTCATGATGGGTAATATCACTTTACAAAAATGCAGTTTGAACCATCACAGATAATTTTTGCAAATAATTTCAGTGGGTTAAAAAAAAAAAAATCCCCTGGAAACTGTACGACAGCCCACTTAGGTCATTGGTCCTGAAAATTTAGTACACAAAGGAATACCACTGGGACAACATTCTCAGAAATTCTGATTCATTAGATATTAAGGAGCTGTTCCTAGTATTCCGAATTTTTAAAAGCACCCAAGAGAATTCTGATTTGAGCGAGCAGGATTCAATACTAAAAAAACATTGTCATGGGGTCCCTGGCTTTTAGTTAAGAGACACTGCCTTGGACTGCCTTAGAATTCCAGTGTTCCTGAGTTCATTCCCCAAATTGATATCATCTTTCTCAAATTCAGTCTGAAAAGAAAACCCAAGTCCCCATCAAATGAATTAGGCACACTGGAGCAAAAACCAAACACAATGTAGATTTTTGTCCTGACTGAGCCAGTTTGGCTGGCTTCCTGGTCTGGCATCACCAGTTGCGTATTCAGTTTCCAAGTCCCTGGGTGACAGGATGCCTGGCTTCATACCAGTATGGGCACTCATCAGCTGCACTGTACAGTACAAGAACTGTCACATAAGAATGGGCTAGTCTCTGTGAGACCATTCTGGGTTTGCTCTGAAGTAGCACCATCAAAAGAGTGGTTACAAATGGAAGTTGAGATCAGAGCCAGAGAAGTGGTGTTGACCAGCAGATCTCTGAACAAGGCAGTGCTCTCAACAAAGGGTAAAGCAAGTTCTCAGCAGGGCTGGGACACCTGGTAACAACGTTTGAGTTGGATGGAGGCAAGCAGTTCAGGAGGGAGGCTATGAACAAAATGAAGTTGTTGGTCTTATCACACCCTGACCAGCTTAAACACACTAGACTTGACACAAGATACTCTCTATGGACATTTGCTGATGAATGCTTACTAATAGAGGTCCAAGAAATAAAAACCCTGTGGATGTTAAAATTTGTCCCTCCATCTTCTTTCTGATGACTATTTCTTTTTTCCTTTTTTAATATTTATTTATTTATTTGGTTGCACCAGGTCTTAGTTGCAGCAGGTGGGCTCCTTAGTTGTGGCATGCGAACTCTTAGTTGTGGCACGCATGTGGGATCCAGTTCCCCGCCCAGGGACCGAACCCGGCCACCCACATTGGGAGTGCAGAGTCCCAACCACTGCGCCACCAGGGAAGTCCCTGATGACTATTTCTTAACAATGAATTTAGGCAGAAACCATGAATAACTCTTTGTATGTAGTTTTTGTTAGCAATCTTCTTTATTAGGGTATTGTCTAGTTTGGGGGTTGGAAAATGTTTTATCTGCAGTGCCAGATAGTAAAATGTTTTAGACATTGTGAACTACAATACTGTCTCTGTTGTATGTTCATCATTTTTTTTCCTTTTTACAATTCCCTAATAATGTGAACACTATTCTTGGCTCTCTGGCAGTACGAAAACAAGGCATGGACTGGAGTTGGCCCTCAGGCTGTAGTTTGCTGACCCTCCACTAGATTGTCTCAACAATAAAATAAGATTATTTTGTTTTTACATGGTGTTTGATATTTTCTGTCAGCAAATATAGTCAATGGGAAAAAATTCACAGTTATCTGTTCCCCACTGAGAACATATCCCCTCCATTATGTACTGATAGGAGAGCCTAAAGCCATAGTGTGAGAAGTAGTGTTTTCTACACTTGAGTCCTCCTGTAGCAATCTAATATTATAAGCTGTAAGGGAAGAGATGAATTTTAACTGGATTTCGTTTGACATAAAAATTCAGACTTGATGGTTTTTCCCTTTTGGGCTCTTATTTTTAAAATTAACTCCTATGATTTTGGCTTATATTTTTAAAATATATTCACATTATGGATTATTTGGATGATTAGTTCACTATCTGAGTACTACTATGAGATTTAAATCCAAGTAGACATTTGAACATAAGATCTTTTTTGGTTCCAGTAGTGCTGCCTTAACTGTTGCCACATAATGAGACTAAAACAGAGGTAAATTTAGTAAAGGCCAAGTGATTTCATGGTTCTGGGGTCCTTTAATAGAGGAAAAATAGTTGGATATTGGGTCATCACATAACACATGTTATATATAGTACCAAACTAGAACAATCCTGTGACAAAAATGTTAGTTCCATATCCTCACTGGAGTAAAAGAGGTTCAATTTCAGCACTACAGTATTTCGGTCACATTCAGTTAATGCTGTTAATTTGAATTTTGGTGATGATATGTTAGTAAATTTGTGTATAATTTGTCCTGTTATGAATATGTGCGTGTGTGTGTGTGTGTGTGTGCGTGTGCGTATACTCAATTTAGATCAATCCCAGAGGTGTTAGTAGACTATCACAGGGGTCAGTATGCAAATGGGAAGAGCCAGGAACAAGGCAGGTGCAGTCAGGATGGTTAGAGCAAGTCTGTGTTGGTCCACGCAAAGATGCCCTTTCCTCTGGGCTGATGCATACCTGAGCTGAGCCAGGGTACATGGCCCGGCCAGCAGTGACTGGCTAGATTTTATCCTCACTTGTCCCCTCGGCTGAGCACTCTTGTTCAGAGGTATGTTCCTGCCCTGAGTGAAGGGAAATGAATTTGAGAGATAATGTGTAAATATAATCTTTGAGGCCTGGTAGCCAATTAAATCTGGAGATCAAGGATTGCTCCCAACTTCTGGCTTTGGTGACTATTGTTTTAAAACAATATCTGATGCATTGGCTCCTTCAGAACAGTCACAATAATTTGGTATTAACTTTGGAAAAGCTTCGGTGTACTCACGAAAAACAAAAGCCAAGAAAAGAGTATTGAAAGAGGGAAGCAGTGGCAGCAGTAGGAATGGACAAGACGTCCACTACAAAGTAGAAACCTGAAGGACTTAACCACTTATTCTTTCCTGTGTGTGTATTTATTAGGGGGTGTCATAGGCATGAATCCACAGTGCCCCCTACTGCCTCAGAGGGCATCTGTGCCAACACGGAATAGCATGGCCTATTGTAATGCCAACTTCACAGGAGGTGGACCCACAGCTGTGATGCTGGGAAGCAGGACTCATGGTTGAGTAGAAGAACTGGGAGATGCTTCCTGGGGTACAGGGAAATGGGGGAGGGAGACCAAATGGAATTTTGCTGGTCATCCCTCTCTTCGCTTTTCAACAGAAGCAGATAGAAATATTTATTTTGTGCTGGATACTTCCTAGGTCTTGCAAAAGAAAGATGGCAGGAGTATAAGAGAACCGAAAGCAATATTCTTCATCCTTTGAGAGCTTATCAAACTGGGGAGGCAGAACATGTGTGCAGCACACTGAGAACACTTCAGGATGCAAATACAGACAAATTAGTTTATTACAAACTGGACGTTGCTCTAGATAGCGGTGTCTTTTCACAGTGAGAATTCTGTCCGTAGAAGGAATGCCAAATAAAGACGAAATCAGAGTACAAGTATGGGTTCCTAGAGTGCATGTGTGTGTGTGTGTGTGTGTGTGTGTGTGTGTGTGTGTGTGTGTGTGTGTTTTCTGTTGCATTGGGGGTGGTGAATATTAACTTGCAAAGGGGCCTTAGAGGAGGATAAATTAGGTCTGTATTTTTGAGTATGGGCAGGAGGGGGCAAGAAATGCTTAGTGGAAAGGAAAGCAAATTCAGAGGCAAGAATAAACAAGTGGAGTTCAAACATAGCAGAGGAGAGGTTAACAATATCTCACAGCTGGTGAAATACTACTACTTTCTTACAAAATGTTTCCATACCAGAAGCCCTGAAGTACCTAGAGCCTGGAGGTGTCCTGCCCCATTAGTGGGGGCTTCTTAATGTCTAGCCAGCCTTTTGCTTGCTTGAGGCCTGATTACTATAATACTTGGTCTAATTCTTTTCATCTTGAGCTCACAAGCTTAGGCAAAGCTGAGCAGCTGGTGTGTATTTTTGTCCTCTTGTGATGGTGAGCACTTTAGCTACTAGTCTTTGAAGCCTAAAAACACATGGCAGTAGCTATTACCCAATGTCCTGGCGCTCTTAATCAACTTGATGTTTTATTTGGTTGTATTATAATGAGATTTAAGGACAGTTTGCATGGCATCCTTTCCCTATAATTGTAGTTGTTAAATGCAGCCCCAGACAAGGTGTCAAACGACCTTGGAGACAGTTTAGTGATGAAATGCCAGGTCTTTCTGATATTAATGGTTTTTGGTGGGATTGACTTAGTAATAGCTATATAGTGCTGCATCGTAATGGACATACCTTTAACATAATGATACATCGATCCCTTTGTTGTGTTCATATATATAGAAATGCAGGATACTCATCATGGCAATGGCGAGACTAGCTCAGGGATCATGTGACAGCTCTGCCTCAGAAATAGAGGACCTGGGCCCCATTGTATTAGTGAGCCGGTGGGCCACGGAATCAGGTTATCTGTCTGCATCTTGGTTGCACCACTGGCTGAACAACCTTGGACAACTGACAACTATTCTCTGAACTTTGATTTCTTCATTATAAAATGAGGTCATACTGGTGTGTTCCTGTTATGATGGGGATCATTAGAGAGAGCCATGTGTAAATTACATGCAAGTGTTAGGCATAAAGTAGGTGGAATATTAGTTTATTGTTGTTGGACCTGTTACTCGCTTGTGCTCTATCTGGAATTTATTTTTGTTTTTAATTTGATTTTTATTATATATTTTTCAGATGTACAGCATTATAATTCAACATCTGTATACACTACAAAGTGGTCACCGCTACAAGTCTAGTTACCATCCATCACTGTATAGTTCCCTTCCCCTCTGGCAACCACTAATCTGTTCTCTGTATCTATGAGTTTGTTTTTTTTTTTAAACATCTTTATTGGAGTATAATTGCTTTACAATGGTGTGTTAGTTTCTGCTTTATAACAAAGTGAATCAGCTATACATATACATATATCCCCATATCTCCTCCCTCTTGCATGTCCCTCCCAGCCTTCCTATCCCACCCCTCTAGGTGGTCACAAAGCACAGAGCTGATCTCCCTGTGCTATGTGGCTGCTTCTCACTAGCTATCTATTTTACATTGGGTGGTGAATATATGTCCATGCCACTCTCTCACTTCGTCCCAGCTTACCCTTCCCATTCCCCGTGTCCTCAAGTCCATTCTCTACATCTGCGTCTTTATTCTTGTCCTTCCCCTAGGTTCTTCAGGACCATTTTTTTTTTTTTTTTAGATTCCATATATATGTGATAGCATACGGTGTTTGTTGTTCTCTTTCTGAGTTACTTCACTCTGTATGATAGACTCTAAGTCCATCCACCTCACTACAAATAAATCAATTTCGTTTCTTTTTATGGCTGAGTAATATTCCATTGCATATATGTGCCACATCTTCTTTATCCATTCATCTGTCGATGGACACTTAGGTTTTCTTCCGTGTCCTGGCAATTGTAAATAGTGCTGCAATGAACATTGTGGTACATGACTCTTTTTGAATTATGGTTTTCTCTGGGTATATGCCCAGTAGTGGGATTGCTGGGTCATATGGTAGTTCTATTTTTAGTTTTTTAAGAACCCTCCATACTGTTCTCCATTGTGGCTGTATCAATTTACATTCCCAACAAGAGTGCAAGAGGGTTCCCTTTTCTCCACACCCTCTCCAGCATTTATTGTTTGTAGACTTTTTGATGATGGCCATTCTGACTGGTGTGAGGTGATACCTCATTGTAGTTTTCATTTGCATTTCTCTAATGATTAGTGATGTTGAGCATCCTTTCATGTGTTTGTTGGCAATCTGTGTATCTTCTTTGGAGAAATGTCTATTTAGGTCTTCTGCCCATTTTTGGATTGGGTTGTTTGTTTCTTTGATATTGAGCTGCATGAGCTGCTTGTATATTTTGGAGATTAATCCTTTGTCCGTTGATTCGTTTGCAAATAGTTTCTCCCATTCTGAGGGTTGCCTTTTCATCTTGTTTATGGTTTCCTTTGCTGTGCAAAAGCTTTTAAGTTTCATTGGGTCCCATTTGTTTATTTTTATTTTTATTTCCATTTCTCTAGGAGGTGGATTAAAAAGGATCTTGCTGTGATTTATGTCCTAGAGTGTTCTGCCTATGTTTTCCTCTAAGAGTTTGATAGTGTCTGGCCTTACATTTAGGTCTTTAATCCATTTTGAGTTTATTTTTGTGTATGGTATTAGGGAGTGTTCTAATTTCATACTTTTATATGTACCTGTCCAGTTTTCCCAGCACCACTTATTGAAGAGGCTGTCTTTTCTCCAGTGTATATTCTTGCCTCCTTTATCAAAGATAAGGTGACCATATGTGCGTGGGTTTATCTCTGGGCTTTCTATCCTGTTCCATTGATCTATATTTCTGTTTTTCTGCCAGTACCATACTGTCTTGATTACTGTAGCTTTGTAGTATAGTCTGAAGTCCAGGAGTCTGATTCCTCCAGCTCTGTTTTTCTTTCTCAAGATTGCTTTGGCTATTCGGGGTGTTTTGTGTTTCCATACAAATTGTGAAATTTTTTGTTTTACTTCTGTGAAAAATGCCAGTGGTAGTTTGATAGGGATTGCATTGAATCTGTAGATTGCTTTGGGAAGTAGAGTCATTTTCACAATGTTGATTCTTCCAATCCAAGAACATGGTATATCTCTCCATCTATATGTATCATCTTTAATTTCTTTCATCAGTGTCTTATAGTTTTCTGCATACAGGTCTTTTGTCTCCTTAGGTAAGTTTATTCCTAGGTATTTTATTCTTTTTGTTGCAATGGTAAAGGGAGTGTTTCCTTAATTTCTCTTTCAGATTTTTCATCATTAGTGTATAGGAATGCAAGAGATTTCTGTGCATAAATTTTGTTGGATAATAGTGGTGAGAGTGGGCAACCTTGTCTTGTTCCTGATCTTAGTGGAAATGGTTTCAGTTTTTTACCATTGAGAATGATGTTGGCTGTGGGTTTATCATATATGGCTTTTATTATGTTGAGGTAAGTTCCCTCTATGCCTACTTTCTGGAGGGTTTTTATCATAAATGGATGTTGAATTTTTTCGAAAGCTTTTTCTGCATCTGTTGAGATGATCATATGGTTTTTCTCCTTCAATTTTTTAATACGGCGTATCACAGTGATTGATTTGCGTATATTGAAGAATCCTTGCATTCCTGGGATAAACCCCACTTGATGATGGTGTATGATCCTTTTAATGTGCTGGTGGATTCTGTTTGCTAGTATTTTGTTGAGGATTTTTGCATCTATGTTCATCAGTGATATTGGTCTGTAGTTTTCTTTTTTTGTGACATCTTTGTCTGGTTTTGGTATCGGGGATGGTGGCCTCATAGAATGTGTTTGGGAGTGTTCCTCCCTCTGCTATATTTTGGAAGAGTTTGAGAAGGATGGGTGTTTGCTCTTCTGTAAATGTTTGATAGAATTCAACTATGAAGCCATCTGGTCCTGGGCTTTTGTTTGCTGGAAGATTTTGAATCACAGTGTCAATTTCAGTGCTTGTGATTGGTCTGTTTATATTTTCTATCTCTTCCTGGTTCAGTCTTGGAAGGTTGTGCTTTTCTAAGAATTTGTCCATTTCTTCCGGGTTGTCCATTTTATTGGCATAGAGTTGCTTGTAGTAATCTCTCATGATCCTTTGTATTTCTGCAGTATCAGTTGTTACTTCTCCTTTTTCATATCTAATTCTGTTGATTTGAGTCTTCTCCCTTTTTTTCTTGATGAGTCTGGCTAATGGTTTATCAATTTTGTTTATCTTCTCAAAGAACCAACTTTTAGTTTTATTGATCTTTGCTATTGTTTCCTTCATTTCTTTTTCATTTATTTCTGATCTGATCTTTATAATTTCTTTCCTTCTACTAACTTTGGGGATTTTTGTTCTTCATTCTCTAATTGCATTAGGTGTAAGGTTAGGTGGTTTATTTGAGATGTTTCTTGTTTCTTGAGGTAGGATTGTATTGCTATAAACTTCCCTCTTAGAACTGCTTTTGCTACATGCCATAGGTTTTGGGTCATCGTGTTTTCATTGTCATTTGTTTCTCGGTATTTTTTTATTTCCTCTTTGATTTCTTCAGTTATCTCTTGGTTATTTAGTAGTGTATTTTTTAGCCTCCATGTAGCTGTATTTTTTACAGAACTTTTCCTGTAATTGATATCTAGTCTCATAGCGTTTTGGTCAGAAAAGATACTTAATATGATTTCAATTTTCTTAAGTTTACCAAGGCTTGATTTGTGACCCACGATATGATCTATCCTGGAGAATGTTACATAAGCACTTGAGAAGAAAGTGTATTCTGTTGTTTTTGGGTGGAATGCCCTATAAATATCGATTAAGTACATCTTGTTTAATGTGTCATTTAAAGCTTGTGTTTTCTTATTTATTTTCATTTTGGTTGATCTGTCCATTGGTGAAAGTGGAGTGTTAAAGTCCCCTGCTATGATTGTGTTACTGTCGACTTCCCCTTTTATGGCTGTCAGCATTTGCCTTACATGTTGAGGTGCTCCTATGTTGGGTGCATAAATATTTATAATTGTTATATCTTCTTCTTGGATTGATCCCTTGATCATTATGTAGTGTCCTTCTTTGTCTCTTGTAATAGTCTTTATTTTAAAGCCTACTTTGTCTGATATGAGAATTGCTACTCCATCTTTCTTTTGATTTCCTTTTGCATGGAATATATTTTTCCACCCCCTCACTTTCAGTCTGTATGTGTCGCTAGGTCTGAAGTGGGTCTCTTGTAGACAGCATCTATATGGGTCTTGTTTTTGTATCCATTCAGCCAGTCTATGTCTTTTGGTTGGAGCATTTAATTCATTTACATTTAAGGTAGTTATCAATATATATGTTCCTATGACCATTTTCTTAATTGTTTTGGGTTTGTTATTGTAGGTCTTTTCCTTCTCTTGTGTTTCCTGCCTAGAGAAATTCCTTTAGCATTTGTTGTGGAGCTGGTTTGGTGGTGCTGAATTCTCTTAGCTTTTGCTTGTCTGTAAAGATTTTGATTTCTCTGTTGAATCTGAATGAGATCCTTGCTGGGTAGAGTAATCTTGGTTTTAGGTTCTTCCCCTTCATCACTTTAAATGTGTCCTCCCACTCCTTTCTGGCTTGCGGAGTTTCTGCTGAAAGATCAGCTGTTAACCTTATGAGGATTCCCTTGTATGTTATTTGTTGTTTTTCCCTTGCTGCTTTTAATATTTTTGCTTTGTATTTAATTTTGGATAGTTTGATAAATATGTGTCTTGGTGTGTTTCTCCTTGGATTTATCCTGTATGGGTCTCTCTGTGCTTCCTGGACTTGATTGACTATTTCCTATCCCATATTAGGGAAGTTTTCAACTATAATCTCTTCAAATATTTTCTCAGTGCCTTTCTTTTTCTCTTCTTCTGGGACCCCTATAATTCGAATGTTGGTGCTTTAATGTTGTCCCAGAGGTCTCTGAGACTGTCCTCAATTCTTTTCATTGTTTTTTCTTTATTCTGCTCTGCAATAGTTATTTCCACTATTTTATCTTCCAGGTCACTTATCCGTTCTTCTACCTCAGTTATTCTGCTATTGATTCCTTCTAGAGAATTTTAAATTTCATTTATTGTGTTGTTCATCATTGTTTGTTTGCTTTTTAGTTCTTCTAGGTCCTTGTTAAACATTTCTTGTATTTTCTCCATTCTATTTCCAAGATTTTGGATCATCTTTACTATCATTACTCTGAATTCTTTTTCAGGTAGACTGCTTATTTCCTCTTCATTTGTTTGGTCTGGTGAGTTTTTACCTTGCTCCTTCATCTGCTGTGTGTTTCTCTGTGTTCTCATTTTGCTTATATTACTGTGTTTGGAGTCTCCTTTTCGCAGGCTGCAGGTTCGTGTTTCCTGTTGTTTTTGGTGTCTGCCCCCAGTGGCTAAGGTTGGTTCAGTGGGTTGTGTAGGCTTCCTCATGGTGGGGACTGGTGCCTGTGTTCTGGTGGATGAGGCTGGATCTTGTCTTTCTGGTGTGCAGGACTGCATCCCGTGGTGTGTTTTGGGGTGTCTGTGACCTTATTATGATTTTAAGCAGCCTGTCTGCTAATGGGTGGGGTTGTGTTCCTGTCTTGCTAGTTGTATGGCATAGGGTGTCCAGCACTGTAGCTTGCTGGTCATTGAACGGAACTGGGTCTTAGTATTGAGATGGAGATCTCTGGGAATGCTTTCACTGTTTGATATTGCATGGAGCTGGGAAGTCTCTGGTTGACCAGTGTCTTGAACTTGGCTCTTCGACCTCAGAGGCACAGGCCTGATACCCGGTGGAGCACCAAGAACTTGTCAACCACATGGCTCAGAAGAAAAGGGAGAAAAAAAGAAAGAAAGAAAGAAAGAAAAGTAAATAAGTAAATAAAATAAATGTATTAAAATAAAAAATAAAAAAATTATTTAAAAAAATTTTTTTAAGTAATAAAAAAAAAGAAAAAAAATAGAATGGAAGCAAGAAGAGAGCATCCAAAACAAAAATAGAAATCCACCAATGATAACAAGCGCTAAAAACTAAAGTTAAAAAAAAAAAAAAAAAGACAGACAAAATGCTAGGACAAATGGTAAAAGCAAAGCTATACACACAAAATCACACAAAGAAGCATACCCATACACACTCACAAAAAGAGAAAAAGGAAAAAAAAATATATATCTTTTGGAAAGTCTGAGGTCTTCTGCCAGCATTCAGTAGGTGTTCTGTAGGAGTTGTTCCACATGTAGATGTATTTCTGATGTATTTGCCGGGAGGAAGGTTATCTCCATGTCTTACTCCTCTGCCATCTTGAAGGTCTCTCCCTATGAATTTGTTTTTGTTTTATTTTTTTTTGTCTGTTTTATTTTTTTAGATTCCACATATGAGCGAAATCATATGCTATTTGTCTTTCTCCTTCTGACTTATGTCACTTAGCATAATACCTTTAAGGTTCATCCATGTTTTTGCAAATGACAGGATTTCATTCTTATTTTTATGGCTGAGTTATCTGGAATTTAATATGGAGATAACGCTTCCCAGAAATGTTTAAAACCTGTAGAGCTGAATTGTTCCTGGAAGACAGAGGTAAAAAGACAATATTTCAGAAGAATTAATATATATTGATTAGAAACTAAGTATATAAATCGACTACTGCCCCACTTTGTAGGTGCTTCCCAATACACATTCTATGTGCATCCAAGCTTTCTTGCTCCATCTCAAGGAACATCTACATTTTGTAGCCCTTGTATTGAACTGCCTTATCCCTCTGGCCTAAGCCACCACTCCAGTTCCAAACTCAGTCCCCACATTCTTAGTCCATAAATTTGACATAAATCCTTTTGGTAAGAGAGAATCTTTGAGATGTTTCTTTTGTTGGTTCCAAGCTGTGGCACTGACATGTGTCTGAGGCCTCCTATGATATGTATTTGTCCATGCAGGTCAGACTGTTTAAAGTGAGAATTATTCTGGATAATTTAGACCATATGGTCACATCCCACTCTTTTCATCATTGAAACTCAGCATGCATCTACTTATGGGCAGAGCTTTTTCCTCACCACAGGACAGCCAGCTCCTCTGCCTGCATCTGAGCTGACTTTGACCTCTTGATGTTTCTGAATGCTTGAGCAGCTTGACTTCAGCCTCTTGAAACTTTCTTGTGCTGGTCATCTCCTCCTCCTGAGCCCTGGAGCACTCAAATATTAAGATGCCAGAAAAGTAAGTAGGAAGCAGCAAAGAGGACTGAGAAGGATCAACCAACTGAAGTAGGATGACAATAACCCTGAAGAGTGTGGTTTCCAGGAGGCCAAGTAAAAAAATATATCAAGGATAAGGGAGGGGCCAATGATATCAGATATCATTAGTGGATGAAGTAGATGAAAGCTAAAAATTGGTCATTGGATTTGGCAGTGTTGATTAAGTTAGTTTTGTGCATGAATTTCCTTCTCTCTTTAGTTCTTGTAAAATCTCTATGAAGGTAACTATTTTGCTTTTTCCTTTTTTTTTTTTTTTTTTTGCAAACAACCTAAGATTCAGGATACATCACCTGTGCAGATTCACAGATAGAAAGTGGCAGAATTGAGGCTTGAACCTAGGTTTTCTGACCCTAAATCCTGTTATCTCTGATGTCAGATATTTACATTTTTGTTTGACTTTCAATTATAGAATTTCTTCTCCTAGGAACTCACATTTACATTGTGGATACAACATTTTATTCCACTTTTATGAACTTTAAGTATTAGGAATTTGGTAGGATAATATTTTTAGGAAGCACCTATCCTCTCTGGGAAGAAATCTAGACCTGAGCATGGTCGTCTTTAACCCTAGTCCTCTCAACATCCCTCAATATTCTGTCGAAAGTAGAATTGGAAGAGGAAAAATATTAAGAGAGAGAGTGGCCCCATGCATCCTCACCTGAATCCATTCCCCGGAGGCAGTTAGCTCCCTCCCCCACAGAGACTTCTGAGAAGGTGAACATGTATTGGCAATGGCCACTCAGTGTTCTAGTCAACGCCACAGGCAGCCAGTAATTCTGGGACCAAGGAACTCAAAGATTCTTGAAGAAACGAAACCTGGGTATAGTGTCTGGTTTTACTGTTTCTATTTTGCTGTAAGCAAGCACATGTATGCAAACTATATCAGAGTCATCTCAACTCTATCGACTGCCTCCTTAGCTTGATATTGCAAAGACTTTGGGTGAGCATCTGTGCACAGCATTAAAGTACTGGAGTTCAGGCACTAGCATCAAGTGGTTCTTTTGCAACTCAATGATGAATGCCATGAAAATGGAAAACTATAATTAGAATGTGCTTCTGGCTTTGGAACAATGTGAATACGACTTCTGTGATAAGAAACTAATCTGTTCATGGGCCCAGATGGTTGGGTAGACTGAGAAATGCCATAGATATTAATTACTTGAGGATAGGAGAAGTACAAGAGGGAAACTGATTTGACTGACTCATTGTTCTCCAATTACTTTTGTCCAACATAGGGATTTCTAAT
Organism: Balaenoptera physalus; assembly: GCF_965194825.1. Taxonomy (NCBI): domain Eukaryota; kingdom Metazoa; phylum Chordata; class Mammalia; order Artiodactyla; family Balaenopteridae; genus Balaenoptera; species Balaenoptera physalus. The sequence goes on along the minus strand of NC_138883.1, from coordinate 83,157,404 downwards.
TGTTCATTTTTCTCACTGAAAAAACAAATCTATAGTAATAGTAGAGATATAGTAATGGTACAAAATGATAGAAAAAAACAACCTGCAGGTAATTGGAATATGCATGAAAGTGGCTTGCTTCTCACAGTTATCAAATTCACAACTACCCACCAAATAATTTCAGATCTGATGTCTTCTTTGTGCATTTTCTTTGCTTTTCCACAAGCCACAAAAGACAGCTGTCGTCATGAGCTTTATCAAAACCTGAAAAAAGTCATACTCAAAGTTTGGCACCATAGACATCAACAGTAACTTTTAGGATATTCAAGACTGGAAAGAATCTCTTAAAACTTAACTTCATTTTGAGACATAAGGTAGCAAAATTCTAGAATTGGAAAATTCTAACAGACAGAGAGTTTACCAAAAACCCAATGTTAATTAAAACAACCCAAGTCGTGAGCCGCTTCTAAGTTTTACAGGGTTGTTTCGAATAGTTTAAAAGCAGAGACTTATGCTAAGTCGAAGTGCCTGGTCCACCCTGAGTCCTGTTAGTGTCCAAAACAGCCACACAAGTGCTGAAGAGAGTCCATGGCCTTGAATTCAGAGCCTCCATGACTGTGCCTATTGTTTGTGAATGTGGTTGGAAACTAGAGTGCAAACCTCAAAGGAATGAAGCCTGCCTGATAAAGAAAGTAGCTTCTGGAATGGGAGGGGCCCAAACAGATTCTAGAGGGTTGAAAAGGCTCCAGAACGTAAAGTTTATGGATGGATATTAGGCAGTTTATCCGTTAGTGTTTGACGTATTGGGCCAGGGTAAGTGTGGCAGGATGTAATGGCATCAGCTCAAGTAGAACCAGGAATTCACCCACCATCCTGCCATTAAGTAGCTGCACATCATCTTGGCTCACTCTGAATCTCAGTGGTTCTGTTTCCTTTTTGGTCAAATGCAGGGAGAATGATTGTCACTGCCTCTCCCAGGATTAATGAAGTGGTATTCACAAAAAGCATTGTATTCTTAGGAAAGAATGCTCTGTGGCAAGATGTTATAGGGCAATAACGTTAAGCATGTTTAAAACCTGTGCCTGCTGTTACCAAATGGATGCCATGGCTGAACAGTCTTGTCTGTCAAATATAAACCAATGCATATGGAACTGCTTATGGGTAACAGATGACAGGCTGAATAAGTGAAAGAGGTGATCATTATGCAGAAGGTAGTTCATGCTTAAAAACATGCCTTATGCCTGCTATTTCAGCCTCAATACACTGAAGACATATTTGAGAAATCCCATTTAGATAATCACTGGCCATTGGTGGCAGAAATTAGAAATGGAGAAAAGGATTGGGTCACTGAGTCTGTTTCCTGGGAGACAATATGGAAGAAGCAATCGCAGCAACAATGCCTGCATGCTCCTGCTGTATGTTAACTCAGCTTCACAAACTTCCCTCTGCAGCTGTGGCTGTGATAAATGCCAGACTGAGTCCAGGAGGGCTGCCCCTGAACTCACCCTTCATGGTTGCCTGAAATCTTTTGTACAAGGACCACGTTGGAAACTTCCAGGACCCATAAGTAGGTAGCAAGGCTCTGTATTCAGAGTGGCACCTGTGACTATCCCACCTTGCTTGTGCTAGCTATTCACACATTTCCATTCATCAGGCAAATAATATGCCAGCTGATTGCTAAAGAGCATCTTTCCCAGTGTTTGGAGGTTCTAGGATTCATTTTATGAATAATTTGCTGAAATCAGATAACCTCATTCCCCTAACTTAAATCCTCTAGTGAATTCCCATTGCTCTTAGGAAAGAGATCCCATCTTCTACCACTGCTTCCAAGGACCTGCCCGAGCTGGCCTCTAACCTCCTCTAGGACCAGCTATCGTGTTCGCCATGATGTGCTTCATGCTCATTCCCACCCTGATCCTCTGCCCTTGCTGCCCCTTCTGGCTAAAGTGCTCTGTCCCAGTGCAGTAGGTATTCAATACATTGTCAAATGAGTGAATACTATTACGATTCCTGTCTTCCTCCTCATTATCTCCTATTTCCTCATTATAAACATTATTGACTTTGTGTCTATTTTTCACGCACTCTTTTGTAAGCTATTGGCCATTAAATAGAACAGTGTCATAGAAACATCTCTCACTTAAGTTAATTTTGGTGTGAATTTCTGTTATTACTGTCATTGCATATGGTCTGGACATGGGTTTTAGCATCCCAGGGCACTGTAGAGGAGAGAGGACATCTGTTCAATAAACAAAGTGAAAGGTGCAGATCACATTGGCCATGGCCTTCTGAGGTATAAACTCAGAATGTTTGAGACTTTTTATTAATCACAACCCCAGCCCACTCCATTCTATGTACTGTAACCATTGAGGAAACTGAAATCAAGACCTCACTGAATCATGTCTTAGTCTGTTGGGCAATACCTTTATTTTGGGATTTGGGTTATTTGTAGATTGCCCTTTTTTGGTATAAACGAGGAGGACAATTTATTTCCATTTTGCAGTAAGAAGCTACTGGCTATTTAGCCGGAAAGCAAATATTTTCACTTTGAGTTTCTTTCTGGACATTTTTCCAACAGTGTTTGATTTGAAGCTGTGAAACACATTACTCTCCTTCCCTCCTCCCATCCCCCCGCCATTTCCTTTTAGGTGGGTCAAAACTAATGCTTTAAAAAATAAAGCCAGTATGCTTTGATTGCTTCTTTACCATAGGAAAGGATCAGAGAGGCTGAAATAAATGCCTGTTTAGTCCCAAAATGCTGCAGTCAAGGAAAGTCTGCCAGCCAACCAGGTATTCCAGAATATCTTGCCTTAGGCCAGCCTGCCCAGAGACTGGCATTGAAGCATGTCTGGGCTTTGGTATTTTCTGTGTAGCTTAGAATGCTATCTTTGGGCACATTTATTCGGCTACATAAGAAATATTGTACAATCTGCATAGTGATGAGGTTATGTATGTCTTAGACATGCTCTCCAGTCATAGAATATTCCTTTTACAGACCTTTGGATCCCTTAGGTTGTTCCTAAACTTAATTTTAATTTTCTATTTTTCCATCTGGATGCACTCTCCACACTCCGTTTATTTTACTAAAAATTTCCAGCTTGTTTGTTTCTGTATCCATTGAAAAACTTACCTCTAAACCTATGCCCTTTACATAATAACAAACACAGCACTCACCCCAAAACAAATTTTAAAAATCTTGAATTTAAGAGTTTAATTTCATTTCCAGCTGTAATTTACTATCTGTAGCCTGGCTGTCCTTTATTTTAGTCATTTCTGCCGCTGCTTGGTTCAGCTCAAGGCGCTCAATCCTGATTGACTCATTGTCTAGGTATTTAGTAGATTTGTATCTTTCCTTTTTATTTTGGTGACATTGCTTAGGTATGCCCTGCCATTCTTGACATAGCTGATAATGGGAAGACTTTGAAAGACATTTTTCTTACTCATTAATAACAGCAAATGACAGCAGTTGAATAAAGAAAGAATGAAAGAAAAATAAAAATAATTTCAAAAAGAATCAGCATGAACAAAACAGCAATGAATTGCAAATTTTCAGAAATAGCTTGAGTATTTTAATATTTCAGATTCCTCAAAAGTAGGTGAACTATTTTCTTCTGATTGTTCCATAGCATTCTTTAAGTAGAAGATGAAGGATGCTTTGCAGAGGTGAATAAAATGCATTGCTCTATTATTATGGAGGGCTGACTCAAACTTTCAAATATTTTGAGTGGTAGGAAAAGAATAAACACAAGACAATTTTGTTTTATGAGTTTAAAAAATGTTTAAACCCCAGGGAAAGAGCCAACTGGACCAAACCTGCTTTATCCCTCCTGGACCCATAATATACCTTGGCAAATTAAAGGCTTTGAGAAGTTCTGTAGTAAGGAATCTTATTTAATTTGGTATTTCCTGCATTTAGTAGAGCATGGAAAGAATGAGAATTAAGAAGCTTATAGAAAGGTTCTGATCATTCTAGAAGTAGAGGGTAGGTGTTTTGGGGGCAGCATCTCTGATGTATGATCAGCTGGAGAGACAGAATAAGGAGAAGCAGCAGAGTTCCATGGCCACTGGCTGGAACCTCGGGATGAAAGCCCAATATGTGGTCTTGAGTGGTGAGCCTCTGCCTACAGCAAGGGCAAGGCTGAGAGGAAGAAAAGGAGCTGAGAGGAACCATAAAACCTTGAGCAGACACTCAGAAACCCTCATCCTTTGGGTTAGCCAGGCTTTTCTAACTTAGTTGGATATTTGAATCATATAGTTGTTTTATCTTGCCTTGAAGACAATTGACTAAGTTTCTCTTTTCCAACATACGTGGAGAAAAACAACCTTCCTGAGTCATTAATTTAATAATTACTCAGTGTATCCCTGGTGAGTATTAATAATCATATTTTAAAAAAAGGTTCAAATTATTTGTCATTGTTTTTAGTTAAAGCCACATCAGTTAGATTTCCTATGAATTATACACACACACACACACACACACACACACACACACACACACACATTATCTGTTTTTCATTCTGTGGTGACATGCAATGAAAGGTTATTTTGAGTTTGGTCTGCATAAGACAGCTGCCCTGCAGGTGTTCCAGAATTGTATTAAATGCTCTACACGTTAATGTTGACTTATAGGAGTCTGAAGCTCTCACCCCAACCCCAAGCACTTTTACTCCTCATTCCTCTTCGATTTACTTTCAAACTGAGTGAATAAGGGACAATATGAAAAACACATGTAAAATGCCCACTAAGTTTTCTTTTCTTTTTTTCTTTTCGTACATAAAAACAATGGGGGAAAGCCAATGTAGAGATCCTGGGTGGTTTGTAGAGATCCAACCAGTGGTTTATTTTGAAGCTTACCAGGGACACCAGGGAAATTTGCCAATACATGGATGATGTTTGAAAAGTCAGCTCAAAGAAAGAAATATGGAGTGTCAGGGCCTGGCATCTTTTGGGCTCGCGTGTCCAAAGTGCAGTGTCCGAAGCACTTTTCATTCCTGGTCCATGTTGCATTTTGTGTCACTCTTTTCTTCCCAAAAGTCCTTGACATGGAAAGGCATACGCTCTGTGTAAACAAAGATGTAAGCTATCATCACATTTAAAAAATAGAATTGTCAACTAGCCTTGGATTTAGATTTCATTTGGGGTTCGTTGATCCCTGGAGAGGTTGAAATCCCCGGTAGTGAAGTATTTCATGTCCTTTACCCTTTCTAAGGATGTCCTCTAATTTCATTTAACTTCTAATTATTTTTTCCTTAATTTTCCAGGGTCCCCAAAGGGATAATTTTCTATAACTTTACCCTTCTTGAAGGCAATGAGGGAAAGGTCCAAAAGGACTCTCTAGTGAGACTGGGTATGAGAAATGAACTAATACACTAGTGGCCTAGACTTTGTATCTGCTAAGATGTTATGCTTTTCAAGATAGTGCAGGGACTCATGGCAAACCTGTCATCTTCTGAAGTTCCAAATGGAGGCATGGAGTGCTCTTGATGGCAATGTTTCATGGAGAGTGGGATTGATGTTCGTACTCCAAACTCTAAACCTAGCAAGGAATTTAAGTGTGATAAGATGGAGAAAAAAATCTGTTCCTTGATCATCTATGATTTTCTGCCCTTCTCCATGAATGAGTCGACACACTTCATTTTGCCTTCCACTGCCACATCTCCCTTCTGTTTCTGCCCTTCAAAGATTCTGGGAATTTTCTAAGTCTGGTAAAAAGGGTGGATGCTACTTATGCTTCTGACTTTGATTCTTGTCATAACATTCCCCAAGATTTCCAAAAGGCCAACACCTTGAAGAAGTATGTCAAACGGCTTAGTGTTTGTTTTTTGAATGTTTTAAATGCTGGACGCAGCTTTGGTTGGTTCTGGGTGTGCATTTAGCGTTTAATTGGAAATCAATGCCATGATTCTTTCTCACTTTGTTTTCTAGAAGAAGATTTAGTATTAGACAACTACGTCTGTGGTGCTGGGGTGACTTTTCAAAAGGGAACATATAGCCAAGGTTTTGTTTCTGCTTAAATACCAAGGCAAAGCTTGGCCTCATACAAATGAGTTGTGACAAGTCCATTTCTGGCTGTGTATTTGGATCCCGGAATACCATTTCCCCTTGTATTTCATGATTCTGTCACTCCAGGGTTGTAGTCACTCATTCTATTACCGTCTTAGATTTCAGTTTCCATAATGGGCCCATCTGAATTCCAGAATTAAATTTCTTTTTCCTGGGAAGAAAACACAAAATCATTTGCTTGACCCCTTGAGTTGTCAATTCATCAGTAGGCCAGGCTCTGTGCTTTGGGGCAGTTCAACAAATCATTTTGCCACTGACCACAGAGTTGGATGGAATGATCCCTTTCCGCAGAGAGCACAGGGGATGGTCCAAGTCGGGGCATATGGGGAATGATTTCTCCTGCCATCTGCATTTTGCATAGGATCATGTAACCACCAGACCAGCAGGGCCACTCATTCACCCTGTCAACTCCAAATAGAGCAGATTTCAGAAAAAATGCAACTAAATTCAAAAAAAGAAATGGCTATGTTTTCTCTTATCTTCACGTCCTTGGATCTTAGGCATTAAAATATTTCTCTTCTTTTTTAAGTCAAAAACCTCCTAAGATCTTTTCGCTTTAAAAATTTCCGAAGCTCACAGTGTAGCAGCAGAGTCTCTTTATATGTTGTTTGTTTGTTTAAGAATTAAAAAAAATAACAAAAAACTGTCTCCCTACCCAGTTCAAACTCTTTACTGCGTTAAGCTTGTGTTATTACCCTTGTCACTAGGGTTTATTTAAATCAATCCTTAAAGATTTGGAATAAAATTAATTAATATATGTATATATGTTAAAGGTCACATCTATATAAAATTTTTTAGACTGTTTTGACTAAATATATGAAACTATTTAGTAAATGGAATGAAAGTTTGGAACTCAACAACCAGTTATTTGTGGATGTATACCTTGTTCAATAAAGTGGGTGAAACCTCCACTTTTCTGTTAGCTATTCATGTCCTATAGATAAGTAAACAAAGGACTTAGGAGGAAATTCAACTGAGAATAGTTATGCATTTTTTTTTTAATGACTAAGAAACATGGTATGGTGAGAATTTTTTGTTGTACTCAGTTCTTATTTGTGTTTCTTTTTCTTCAGAATGCCCAACACATTACTCTGGTAGATATTCTATTCATTAATACTACACTTGGTGTTTTAATTGATTACTTTAAAATTCATTCTCATTTTGTTTGTTACCAAGTCTAATCTCATACTGCTTGCCACACGACAGGCGAATAAATCAAGAAACGAGTTGTTAGGGCAAGGAGTAGCAACTTTTTTCAGAAAGCCGGCAGACCAAGAAGATGGTGGACTTGTGTCCTAAAGAACCATCTTGCCTGAGTTAGAATTCAGTCTTCTTTTATACTAAAAGGGGAGGGAGTAAAGTCAAACATTTCCTGGTTCCAGTCAGCCTCCAGGGGGGATGTGTTAATTTCTTCCTTCCTGCAGTTATTCACAAGTGGGCCTGGTCAGGAAGTTTCCTGTGAGCTAAACAAAGGTATTTTAGCTTAATGCTCATTGCCTGGGAGGCACGGTTCCCAGAGATGGGCCATTATGTATAATTTAAGCTTATAGGCAACATCGCTTTAGTGATTAACTTGTAGTTGAATACAAAGCTTCTTCCCTACTACAATACTGCACTTGGTGTTTTAATTGATTCCTTTGAAATTAATTCTCATTTTGTGACAATGCTGACTTCTACTGGTGGTGGTTGACATTGTGGGAAGAATGAATTGTGCATCTAGTCTGTAGTTTATAGCTTCATGCACTCTAATGAGTCAAAGTATAGAAGAGTGATAGGAAACCAGAGTGAGCTAGGAAGATTAGCAGAAAGTTACTGCCTGCTGCTTCCTCTGTAGAGTGTCACATTGGTGGCCCTTCTAGCCAGGGATTTTAAGTGATGCTTCATTTGTCAGGGTGGAAAACTTCAGAATAAGCATCCCCTCAGAAATCCTAGAACAACAGCATCTCTTTTACTTGCTATTTCCTTTAGGAAGTTCTAGAAGAGAGGATAGGAGAGCATGCTGATTTTGAAGAGGAAAAGAAAGCCAGTCTTTTTTTTTTTAAATTTATTTTATTGAAGTATATTTGTGTTAATTTCTGCTGTACAGCACAGTGATTCAGCTATACATAAATATACATTGTTTTTCATATTCTTTTCCATCATGGTTTATCAGAGGATATTGACTATAGTTCACTGTGCTATATAGTGGGACCTTATTGTTTATCCATCCTATATATAATAGTTTGCATCTGCTAATCCCAAACTCCCAATCCATCCCTCCAAATGGCATTATTTCGTTCTTTTTTGTATGGCATTCCATTGTATACATGTACCACATCTTCTTTATCCATTCATCTGACAATGGGCATTCAGGTTTTTTCCATGTTTTGGCTATTGTGAATAGTGCTGCTATGAACATAGAGGTGCATGTGTCTTTTTGAATTATAGTTTTGTCCAGATATATGCCCAGGAGTGAGATTGCTGGATCATATGGCAACTCCTTTGAGGGCCCTCCATACTGTTTTACATAGTAGAAAGCCAGTCTTTTTACCAGCACTCCAGGAATCAACTGTAGTCTGTACCCTGTAATCTCAGGGGTCTCAGCAACCATGTGCTTCATAATATTAAGGACTTTGTGAGTTACAAAAGTTAAAGCCAGGTCTATAGTCAGTGTGCATCCATGGAGTATAAGACTCTTGGGGGAAGAATTTGTGCTTTGTTACCTCTAAATCCTGCCAGGTGCTTAATAGTGAAATAATGACAATACTAGTAATACCAGCAGCTAGCATTCATTGAATGTTCACTCTAAACCAGGCAATATACTGAGCACTTTATAGGTATTACCGTGCTTAATCTTGATTATGATTCTGTACTGTAATTAGTATTCCCACCCTATAGATAAGGAAATTGAGGCTTAAACTCAATAACTTGCCCAAAGTCACACAGCTGGTGAAATGGGTCAGATGGTAGTTCCAAAAAGATATGTCCAAGTCCTAATCCCCAGTTACTTGTGAATGTGAACTTATTTAGAAATAGGGTCTTCATAGATGTAATTAAGTCATGGATCTTGAGATGAGATCATCCTGGATTTAGGGTGGGCCCTAAATCCAATAACTGTCCTTCCTGTAGAAGAAAGGAGAGGGAGATTTGTGCCTCACACAGAGAAGGCCATATGAAGATGGAAGTAGAGATTGGAGTGATGCATCTACAAGACAAGAAACATCAAAGATTGTTGGCTATCACCAGAAGCTAAGAGAGGGACATGAAATGGAGTCACCCTCAGAGCCTCCAGAAGCAAGCAACCCTGCCAACACCTTGATTTCAGCTTCTGGCTTCTAGAACTGTGAGAAAATAATTTATGTTATTTTAAACCACCCCATTTGTGGTGATTTGTTACAGCAACCCGTGGAATCTAATACAGCTAGCAAGTGATGGAACCAACATTCAGAACCAAACACCAGGGACTTCCCTGGGGATGCAGTGGTTAAGAATCTGCCTGCTAATGCAGGGGACACTGGTTCGATCCCTGGTCTGGGAAGATCCCACATGCCACAGATCAAGTAAGCCCGAGTGCCACAACTACTGAGCCCACGCACCTAGAGCCCGAGCTCCACAACAAGAGAAGCCACCACAATGAGAAGCCCGCGCACCACAATGAAGAGTAGCCCCCACTCGCAACTAGAGAAAGCCCGCGCACAGCAACGAAGACCCAACACAGCCAAAAATAAATAAATATTTAATTAAAAAAAAAAAATCAAACACCAAAGCCCATGTTTTGATCCTTATTCTTTATACTTTCCCCATATTGAATATAAATATTTATATGGGTTTAAATTTATTTGAAAAAAGCAGATGGATGAATTTTGTTTCTTCTCATTTCTTTGGAAAAACGTTAGTGAAAGAATACATGTGGAATAAGAATGGCTGTGTTGTTTGGTGACAGCCATTTGGAACAACTATGAGCATGCTCGCATAACATCTCCCTTAAGTTCACATAAATAGCAGGTCATTGTAATCCCAGAGATTTAGTATTTTAGATTCTTTGATCAGATGTATGCTAAAAAAATCTCCTAAAGTGATAAGGGCATGAATTTAATGAATGCATCTTCAAGCCTCCTAGCCCAGTTAGCCCACTGAGTCAGTTCCAACGCAGAAAACTCCCCCAAAATAGCTCTCCAGGAGCATCCCTCCTCACTAATTTTCGTATTTTTTCTTCAGTAGAGATGATTGTCTTAGTTTATAACCTTCTCATTTTAATTGTGCTTTTGGTTTACTCTGCATAAATGTAAAGGAGTGGAGAAAGTTAAGGATGAGTGAGCTTGTAGAGAAAAGAGGTATTATTACCCAGGACAAGAGGGCAGGTGTGAGAGGAGAAAGAATTACAGGAAAATGACTGAAGGAAAAGTACAAGATTATGCTTGTGTGCACATTGGAATAAAATAGTTGATTTGTACTTTTTCTGCCATCAGTGATTAAAAGAGTGGCTTTTAAAGGACTTATAGCAGAGGCCTGTATTGCTCTCGTTTTCAGTTCTCATTAGATTTTGGTATTGGTAAGAAGCCTTCTTTTCCTATTCCCTTTGTCAACACCATCCAATGGCTGCAAATGTCAAACAGAAAGGTCACTTCACGAGTCTCTAACCCATGAGGGTGCTGGCGACACCTCACCCCAGTGAAGACTCTCCAATCTCATTCTGCTCAAACCAGTGGCTTTTCCAGAGTAGCATTATTGAAATGGCAGCACATTTGTATGGCTGTTTCCCCCCGAACCATTTTCTATCCTTCTTGTAAAACTTATTTCTCATTGGAGCGTCCTAAGTTTGGCATTATTATCCCTATCTTTCAGGTGAAGAGTTGAGGCACAGGGAAGTTGAGTGGCCTGTCCTGGAGCACACGGTTCTCAAAGAACCCTGGGGTTTCTGGGGATATTTCTTGATCTTTTTCTGAGTGGATGAGTATTTGGGAGTTGAGAGTCTCTGCCTCACCACCCCACAGAACATTCCAGGCCAGTCTTAGTCTGGTGCTATTGCTGACAACTAGCTGTAGAGATGCTTTAAGACTTGGATGCGACAGTAGACTAAAAGCACAGGGAAGGAAAATGGATTAAACATCCATTTTATTCCAGGAGAGTTATATGTGCCTAGTTATAGAAAATGCCCTGGAGCTGCCAAGGTTTAGTTTTTTCCCCCTCATCTCCTTGGGGGCAGATAAACTAGATTTTTTTTTTTTTTAAATACTGTTGACATCGTTAAATTCTAAACCTCCCTTTGCTCATACCAGCAAATTTCCAATAGCTAAATATGAGCAATTTAGGCCTAGGTTCATAAGACAAAGTGAATCCACTAATACACAGTTGTCCATTTTCCCAGCTGTTAAAGTGCAGATTTCCAGGAACTAAATTAAAATTGAAGATTGCCAGCAACTATTTCCAACCGTGTCTTGGTGCTTGAACTTAAGGAGGATGTGGTTAAAGAACTGTAAGAATATTTTTTTTATCCTTGCAGAGAAGTGCCTCTTGAGAGACATAGATAAAATACTTTATTCCATGATAATTACCTTACTCTTTGTCTTTACTATTTTAATATCATTTTCTTCAATGAAAAATTGTCATCTTAAATCTACATAAAATTCTTTGGCGTTTATAAACACATAAAAGCCTAAGGAAAGAGAATAAAAATTACTTGTAACCCCACCATTCAAACAATAACAATTGGTAGAATTGTGAAGTATAGCCTTCTAGTTAGTTGTGTATTTGTGTGTGTGTATGTGATTGTGTGTGCATGTGTGTGTGTAAGATTTTACAAAATCAAAACCATAATATTTTAAAATATGCTGTTTACACTCAGCCATATATTATGAATATTGTTACATATTAATATTCTGTGGCATCATTTTAAGTGGCTTTATATTTACTTAATTCTAATTATTGTTTTTTATTTTTTGAAGTCTAAATAACGTGATTAATATCCACTACATAAATCTTGAAAAATGTCTCTAATTAATTTTCTTAGAGGATTTTATAATTAAAAGAGTATGCATGTTTTTAGGGCTTTGGATACATCTTGTCATTCTATCTTACTAGAAAGTAGGAGACATTTATACGTTTCACCAGTAGTGCATTGATGCCCCCATTTTCCTGCGTCTCAGTGAGAATATTTTGTTTCAGTCATTGCCAATTTGGTTGGCAAAATAGTGTTTTATTGTTTAAATTTATATCTATTATTAGAAACAATAAGAATTCATCTGTTATCCAGTCTTTTTTTTCTTTTCTGAATTGTCTGTTTATTACGTTGAACATATTTTTAGGTCTTTATTTCTGTTGTATTTGTTGCTGATTTTGAATTGTTCTATAATTAAGTAAAATCTTTTTCTGCCATGAATTACTCTTTGCGTGTATATGACTTTTCCATTTGTTTTTAATTTTGTGGATGGCATTTTTGACAGTCATTAGTTTGCCTTATAGTTCAAATCTGTTAGTATTGTATTTTACTGATTCTACCCTTAAATATTTGCTTAGTCAGAACTTCCATGTCTCAGATCAGTTAAAAGTTGATATTTTCTACCGGATTTTTAAAATGGTGCTATTGTTTATATTTAGTTCCTAAGTGCGTGTGGAATTTAAATTGGTGTATGTTATGAGGGAAGAAGTTAACATTCTCCTTTATATCTATCTGAGTACCTAAATAATATTTCTCTAGTGATTTGACACGATACTCTTTCATATACCATATTTTATATGAACTTGCCTTTGTTTCTGAACTTTAAATTTTGTTCTCTTTATCTGTGTATTCCTAGCTTTCCACCACAGTTTTAATTATTATTGTTTTATAATATGGTTTAATAACTTGAATGAATTCCCTCTTCTTATTACTTCCATCTTTATCTTATTATTTAAAACTTTTTTCTTGGCTATTTTAATAGATCATTCTCCCAGGCAAATTTTAGAATAATTTTGTCAAATGAAATATAAAAGAAATAATGTTCCATTGGTATTTTGACTGAAATTGCGATTGCATTTAATGTGTTAAATTAACCTTGGCTGATCTGACATCTTTTCAGTATTTGCTCTTATTCAGACATGCTCTTTATTTGGGAAGTGTCCTTCTTCTGTGGACATTTCCTGAGGTCATAGCAGATATTTCCAATTTTCCACAGGGTGTAGACATCAAATGTTACATATTTACCCCATAATTTGACTTAGAAGCTGCCTAAACATGGGCATTATGCAGTGGTCTGGCCAGTGAGCAAAGACAAATCAAGCAAGCCAAGCATACTCGGCTTTTCTTTCAAGCAAGGGACTTGAATTTGATTAAGCAAGGAAGAGGAGGAGTACAATCAAGGACAGGAGAGAGCAGGTGATTTTTTGTCCCTTCTTTAGTTGGTGGAGAGAGAAATTACCATAGAGTAGGAGGTAAATTTCCCAGAATCATGAGTAGTAGTATTTGTATCATAAAGACCGCTGGAGGTGACAAAGCCTGTTGCCGAGCTGAGCTTGTATCTCAAGGTAACCAGCATTCTGCTGTCAAAGATGGAAGTGGGCTGTGAGCTGAGCCTGAAGACTCAGGTCCTCGCAGACCCCTTCCCTGGCTCCTCTTGCTCTTCCCCTTTACTCAAGTCTGTCTTCCAGTGTGTGGCTAGGAGGGCGATGAAGGTGGATGCACTTTGATCAGTGATTTTGACTATCACAAACCTATTATTAACCTTATTCCTAATTAATGATGAACTCATCCAGTAAGAGAATTGTACAAAGGGTGCTTAGGAATGGGGTTACCTAAAACACTTGACATTAAAATATACAATTTGTTATTTCACTGATCTGTGTTGATCTCCACTTCAATCCCTGGCCTTACCACCTCGCCCCCGCCCCCCTGCCCCAAACAGAGCAGGTGCCATGGTTGCCCTCTGGCTACTTTCCAACTAACTTCTGACACAATAATTTTTATCATGTATTAAACTACTGTTTAGAAAATAGAAAATAGATATTAATTTCTTCTGCTATTTAGTGGAAGCTATAAACACATTCTTAAGTTATTGTAAGACTTCTCCCCCTTCAATCCATCCCTCCTGCCATCTGAAGCCTTAGGTTTTTGTAGTCCCTCATTTTCTTCTCCACTGAATTGCTCTCTTGAGGGGATGTCCAGAACACCGCTCTGTGTGTCCACTACTGTCCCTGAGTCGTTCACTCCTGACTGTTTTTCCTGGAAGAAAGGTGCAACTGTTATTTTACCACCTGGCTTCTTAAAGGGGAAGAAACCTTTATCCTTCTGATAATTGTAAACACTTCTAACAACAACAGCAACAAAACAGGTGGCAAAGTGAAGCATGTTCTTGGTGTATTCTCAAGAACTTCAGGAAAAAAATAAGAAAATTAGCATAGTTTATAGGATAACAGATTTCTCCCTGAACCAGAAGCTGTGGAAAGCAGTACTGCATTCTCAGTGCTCTCCAACAGTGTCCTGACAAGGGCTTAAGCCTGTGGAGGAGGAGGAATGGCAGGGAAGCAGTAGGAAGTAAAGAGCATCATGTCATTCAGATGGTGACTCTTACAGTTTGCATTCCCTGCACCCCTATCACCTTTCCTAATGATACAACTCTCCCTAGGATCCCTGGATCCTTAAAGATCCCTCTCCTGGGGAATGTTGCACCTGGGCACAGCAGTCACAGCGTTACCTGGTTATATGCCTTGTCCTCTTCAGAATATGGCCTGGGCTGGCAGGTATCAAAGGATCCTATGTCTCTTGTGCCTTTTCCATGGGTCCTTACCCAGGGCTACCTGTTACAGGTGTTTGAGTAATTCTAAACAGTGCATGATATCAGGGGTTTTCCTGAATAGTCTCAAAAATTGACTCATTCTTTGCTTTTCCTCTTCTGTTGTCCTACAAAATGGGAGTAAGTAGGCAGGATAGGGAAATAGAGTCCTGGTTTTCTACCTGGAAATAGTCCTAAAATTGCCCTACCAGTACCAAATTAGCCATCTCGTCACTTTTATCTTGAGGTGGGATTATGGAATGTTGAGAGTTTAATAAAGTGTAAGGATTGCTTTTGTTGCTAAAACAGTTATAAAAAAAGTAATGTGTTTTGTCACTAGGGAAGATGCATGTATTTGCACATCTCAGATTTGGTGCTCTGCCCTGATACTATATGTTAGACTCACCCTTCACCCCTGGGGTAATCACAGGGCCAGCTACCACACAGATAAGAATAACATCTCTCATGAACCAATTCCATGGAAAATTTTGTTTCAGCCTTCACTTTGAGAAATACAAACAAATTAGCTGTTTATTTGAGAAAGGTTCTGGAAAAGTAAGAATCCTGGGGACCTAAGTGAGGGGGACATGGTGGCTGGTTGGATTCTGTTCCTTTTCCCACTCTAGGTTTGCATAACCCTACACTTTTGATGTTCATGACATGATACAAAACTCAAGTATTGTTCATGGTGTGCTTATCCTCTGGGTGCTGTTTCTTCTAGTTGGATTGGAATCCGCTTTTGTGAAGCGTTGATTTTGGATCGAGAGTATTCCATACTTGTAGAAGGAGTTCATTGTAGGGGATGCAGGCTATTGGACACTTTTCTTTGTCATAACCAGGGGACTAGAACGAAATAAGCATCCTAAATTGCTGTCCTTCTGGATTAGAGTCTTGCCTTTGGCTTTCTGAGATGTATAGAGGAATCTCTGTTTGATTTCCTGAGCTATGAGCAACTCTCAGAAGCAGGACTTTGTATTTTTGATCTCTGCAATGTCTCCATTACAGTATGAGCACAAAGTAAGGTCAGGAGACATGAAAAAAGTGTTTGCTTGTAAAATTCTAGATGTGAAATCAAAAGAGAGGACCTAGACTATTGGTTTTTTAAAAAATCTTCTTGAACAAAACATCACATGGATTTGGTTCAAACCAAGTCTTATTTTCATCTGTCCTATTTTATCTGGGATACCCAGAGGCATTTATGCATTTCTGCTGGAAAAAGGAAACAGATGTGAAATTAACTATAGGAAAAGGGAGGATGGATAGATACAAAATAGAGGGACAGATAATATGCTGCAGAGAGTGCGGAAGCAGGAACGATTCATTCTAATTGTGGGGAATGAGGGAGAATTCTAGAAAGGAGGTGGCATCTGAGTCAGACTTCAAGTGTTTGAATACGTTGAGAACTGAAGGAAATGGGAACGTTTGAAACTGAGGCAAAACATGAACACCAGCCCAGAAGCATGAAAAGTCTTTTTGCTTGAGAATGCTCAGTTCCCAGAGGCATTGACTGCAGGGGGAGTAACGCTGGGAGTGCCCTCATAAGGCCTGACCTAACAGCAAAATATGCTGATGTGCATCAAAGCAGCTTCTTAAGTGCAAAATCAGGTGCAGATCGCTGTCTCAGGATGACACCTTGGTGTCCTCAGACATCATAAGACATAAGTATTGACTGAAAACGAACAGAGCCCTGGGAGGGGAAATAAGCTTCGATTAATCTTTATGCTGTCATATAAATAGGTTTTTCAGATTACTTGGAATCTTAGAAGATTCTTTTTCTTTTACTCTGAGTATAATTCACAGAGCTTGAAATGAAAAATAACATTTCTTAGAATCTATTCCATATGGAAAGGAGCACCTTCTTGTGGTTAACAGTGACCATGACTTATCACTAATCTGAATTTTCAGCACTGGGGATACCAAACCTTCTCTACTTGTTAACATTTTACTTAAAGCAGGTTAAGCATAGACCTAGACTAGACAGAGCTGCTATGGAGAACAGATGAGTTTTAACAGCATCCCTTGCTTTACGGTTCTGTAACAGAAAAACCTTCTACCAGCAAATGAGAAATCTACCTTATGGCATCCAGATGTCATTGTTGTTTAACATGGATCTGTGTGAGCAAGATATTTGCTGCCTTTTTTTTTTTTTTTTTTTGGTATATTCATTATCTGGCTGTTATCTTTGTGGAGGCACAATATCTTCTTAAAGTTCTTCTAAAAATAGCAGAAGAATCAAGGGAAGAGAAGGAATATTGAGAAGTGTTTTGGTTAACCACTTTATTATGTCAACATGTCAGTACTACTGTGTTCTGGGTCAGGGAGAAATATTGAAAGCAGAAGCAAAGAAGCAAGATGGAAGAGAAAATGAGTGCCCACACACGTGAATGCAAAGGAGTGACTACGTACCTGCTCCAGGTGATGGTCAAAATCTGAGGAGGAAAAATTCAGCTGAAAGGCAAATGAAAATGTGTTTGTGTCTACCTGTTTGGGTTCTAGATTTCTCCAGAGATCAATGACTGAAGGAAAATCCTAGCTATCTCATGTAGTAAGGAATGGGATCTTTGGGTTAACTGAAGATGCCATTTCTACTGCTGACCAATTCTGAAAGAGTTGAAATAATCCAAGTAGTGGAGTTGTCACAATATATTTGTCATAATAACAAAGCTGTTCCTAATGAATCTTTCTTTCTTAGCAGTTCCTAATGATTCAAAAGTAGTTTAGGGTGATGATCTTGCATTGCCATAGAGTCATTATTAGGAACATTACAACAGTTATATTTTAAAAATGAACACATACTTTTTGATAGATATTTCCAAAGGAGGTTTAGTTTTATTGACGTAAAATGTAAGGAAAACTTGAATGCAGTAAATGCCTGACGTATATCAAGTTTAAAGTTTACCAACCATCTCTCAATTTGCTTGAATGAATGTCTATCGCTGCTCAGTGCTTAAGAAAGGAAGTATTATCTCATTGACTCAGAGATGAAAGAGATTTTAAATCCTCTTCAAGTGTTTTGCAACAAACCTAAATAAAAAAAGAAGTATCTGGATTCTTATTGATTGAGAGAATTAATCACAAAAATGCATTATCTCTAAAACAAAATCTGGTAATAAATGTATGTAGCATCATACAAAGTACAAAACGTTGGCATTCATATTTATTGATTGATTTTTATGTCATCTCTCTGTGCTCCATTTCATAGATAAGGCTTGGGGAGATTAATAATGAACCAAAACTAGGTGGCTGTTAAATGACAAGATGGAACTTGAAACAGATATTCTCACTGGAGGTGCCATCCTTTTTGTGCTAAACAAGATGCTTCAAGTTTGATTTCTTCATTTCTTCAAAGCTTTTCAGCAGAAATTTGCAAAGTTTTTACAGGTTTTCAGTAGAGAAGATCTCGAGGCAAGTTCATGGACTCCTGAGGCAACCATCCTCTATTTCCTATTTCAGCTGTGGTTTTGGTTCTAAATCTCCCCCTTCTCAGTTTTAACCTCCTCTTCCTCTTCACCCTCTTCCACTTCCTCCATCATCATCATCGTCGTCGTCGTCATCATCATCATCGTTATCATATTTCTTCATCAAACTCAGCTCGCAAATGAGGCAGAGGTTCTGGTGACAAAAGAGTAGTCATTCTATGCTACCCCTCTCTTTCTTTATTTGAGTTAAAATTTATCTAGTTATTACTGACCAAAGAAGGGGGACGTGTAATTCTTTCCTTTATTCTTTCTCTCTCTCTCTCTCAGTAATCCTCCTCCTTTTTCTCTTATTCTTCACTTTATCCTTTATATCCTCCTCACTTTATCAGCTCTCCCCCAGGTATCTAACCACAGAAATTCCGAAGCAGCTGTTTCCGGGACAAAACAACCATCTGCCTCCCTGCTTGGGTACTACACTTACATACCAGAGATGGACAGGCTGTTCTGATCTCTCTCTGTCTCTGAATCTAGTTCACCACCTTCACAGGCTTCATTCCACAGGCTATACATCAGTCTGTGGCTTCAGTAATATGTAAGATATATTGGTTAAATTTCAGTTCAGGAGCAGAAACCAGTATATTTTGCCCATGCTGGCAATAACCACCCCTCACCCCCCCCACCCCACCCCCACCCCCCCTGCTCAACAGATCACTCTCAGCTGTATCAACAAACAGAGCTTTAATTTAAAATCCAAACTCTGAGATCACAGTTTCCTAACTTCAGGAAGTCTTCCCCTAAAGCGAGCCATATCAAGCCCAAGGTGCCCAAAGTAGCAATGTGGGGACCTCTCTGGATATGGAAATGCATTTCTCCTCAGATGTGGGATTGCCCTTCTGGTCTATTCTAAACAGCAGAAAGAATCTGTATAAAAAGATAGACAGTTTGGTTTAGGGAGTGGAAGTTCAAATCTTCCAGAGAATCACAGATAAGCTAAAGACAGCAGCAAGAACAGCAGCAAAAGACACTTTAGTTTAATTAGGTATTTATGTAAAGCAACAGCTTGGCCAACTAGTCATTGGTCCCTCTCAGGGAGAGATTCAGAATCTCTGAGGCTGTGGAATGGAGGTGGTGATGCTCTGCTCGGATCCCCCTTCAGCACCGAGGTACTCATTCCTCCAGCAGCTGGAAGTGTGGCAGCTGATTGGTGGATTCTCCTCTAGGAGTTGCCCTTGGCCATCAGTGCTGCCTCGCCCAAGGCCATGCACCCTCCCTAGGGACAGCCTACACTTAATGGCTGTTCCTCGCGCTTCAAGGCATCACGAGCCCCAGAGCTCCCCAGGTAGGGTTAGCAGGAGCCTCAGTTCACACATTACAGCCAGCCTCTGTCTTGACCCAATCCTAAAAGCTGTCCCTAAAGAAAGCTCTTGCATGCAATTTCAGAGCCCCAGAGTCCCTTCCTTGGGGAACTTGACCTACCACAGATTCTTCTGCAACAGTTAAAAAACGTTAGGACTTGCTGGGGTAGAAAGCCTCTGGATGTTTGCCACTGCTATTCTCCCATATTCCAGGGAATAAAACAGAACCTTCTTGCAAAGAATTCTTAGAACTCCCCTTGCTGTGAAAGACACTAATAACTTCATCTCCAGCTAGCCCACAGGGGTGAGATGTGAGCTGACCCACCAGGTACAGCAGCAGTATGTGTCATTTCCTTCTTGTCATTACCAGTTCCTTTATTTATTTTTAAAAAATCTGTCTCTTTTAACTTTTCCTATACTGGATATTTCTTTTTTTTTTTTTTTAATTTACTATTATTAATTTGGCTGCGTCGGATCTTAATTGCGACATGCGGGATCTTTTGTTGCAGCGCGTGGGCTGTTTGTTGCCACGTGCGGGCTTAGTTGCCCCGGGGCATGTGGGATCTTAGTTCCCCAACCAGGGATCGGACCCACATCCCCTGCATTGGAAGGCAGATTCTTAACCACTGGACTACCAGGGAAGTCCCACAATTTCCCTTAAATGGGGAACATTTTGATCAACAGATTTTTGAAGGAGTCAGAAAAATGCTCTCTCATTAATAGCTATAGAACAGTAATTATAAAAGATAAAACGAATCTGTTTATTTTATCATATGGTCTAGGAATCATTTTCTCTGTGAAACATATGGCAGCTGTATACATGTGATATCAAAAGCACGATCATTTAAGAAAATTCTTTGGAATAAAAACTGAACATTCATAAAATTTTATCCCCAAATTACTTTTTTTTGTTTTGTTTCTGAGAATTGTAAAAGGATACCATAATGGTAGTTATCATTTATTGAAAAATTATGCTAATCACTTTATATACTGTTAAAATAATATTAAAGAGAACAGTTTAGGTGATACGAACAAATTTAAACACTTGAAGTGAACAGTCAGACCCAACTGAAAAGAACTGAAAAGTGGAGTGGAAGGCAGGAAGCTTTTATCAAATAAAGAATATGAAAACAAGGAAGAGAAAAATAGAAAATATCTGATAGGCTGGGGTTACTTAGTCAACCTTGTTTGGGGTGAAAAGGCCCAGAATTGGCTTGGTGTTCGGAGATTGGCTGACTGGATATAGTGCGTTTCTGATTAAACAGAGCACTTATAGTGACACAAAGGTTATCTGAGTTTTAGTTTGCTGATATGATACCCTGGGCAGGACCGGCTCCATCTTGGGCTTAGAAAGTTGTTTCAACAGTCTGATCATTCGCTTGACCATCAAATGGTTTGATCAAAAACTTCCATCTTAGCATGACTGTCAGCTACCATTGCCTCTCAGGTCTTGGTGTAGTATTCACAGAGACAATATCAGGCTCCTATTCTTGGAGCTAGTTACATTCTTCTGGTCTCTTTTGTTGTTCTAGTCAGAGAGAGACCATCTGTTGGCTGGTCAATGGCTGTCCATGTGCATTTAAAACTTTTGAGAGAATACAGCGTGTAAGGGAGATGATAATAATTATTAGCAACAAGACAATGTCCACGGTTTAGAGAGTGCTCCTGAGACCCAAACCAGCTAGAATCATGTAAGTCAAGAAATAATCCTTTAGGGGCGTTACTTCTTTAAGCTAGTTGGTTTGTTTATGTGTTTCATGTAACTGTCTCCACTTCCCCTGAAATGTGTATCCAGCAAGCTTGTTTCAGAGAAACTGAGGCACTGGAAATCAGGGAGAAGCTTATGATGGGCAGAAAGAACTATAGGATTACCAGCATCATAGGAAATCCAACCATTGGTTGGAGGTTGGATTACCCTCCTTTGTAATGGCCTGAGATATGTGAAAAATCTTGCCAGGCCAGGGCAAGGCAATAGGTGGACAAAAGAATCATAAAGACCTTCCTGCTGTAAGAATTAGGAAAATATGGTCAGAGAGGGAAGGAGGAATGAAAAGAAATGCTCTTGAGCCTCTTGAGCCAATATCTTGGGAAGAAACAGTCGACCTTGATGTTTGCTACTTTTGTTCCCAATTTGATTTTGAGGTCTGCAGTGTTTGCGTAGACCAGATGTCAGGTCGAGCCTTCTTCAGTTGTGAAATATGTACCCAAGGTGTGACATCTGGTAATTTGGCAGTGATGTCAGTGGTCAAGCGTTCTTGGTAGGGTCCTTTTCCTAAATCTCACTTCTGCAAAAGCATTAAAATAAAACAATAGCTGTCTGTAAATAACAAAAAGCTTAAAAATGCCCATGGTTAAAGATCTCATGAGAGTTTATTATAATGGAATTGACAAGGAAATTTGGTTATTTCTGTGTAATAACATTTTAAGATAATAAGCAGTATTACGTCCGATAACACAGTACCGTGACATATCAGATTTTTAGGAATTGTATATAATTTATGGAACCCTTATTAATAACGTATATCCATACAAATATAACCTTAGAAGTTTAAACATCACAGATGAAATAATACTTAATTATCTATTTAAAGTGACAGTAGAAGATTTTAAAGGCAAATACAGAAGGTTGAATAGTTGTGAACAAAACGGCTTTTTTTAGTACTGAAAAGACTGTGTTTTCTTAAGTAATCAAAGACCTGATAAAGACAATGTGGAGCAGAGTAAATTATTTTGGTGAGACACAAAATCTTTGCTTTCCAGGAAGATTACTTAAAGGGTAAAGGAGAATATTGTTTGCAATATTTTAATAAAAGCCGACCAATAATCTAAGAAAGCTTTGTCCTTTTAACAGAGAGAAAACCAAAATCTAGTTTTGTACAAGTATACCTTTGTTATTAAAATGCATTTTTAAAGAAAACTTAAATAACCCATTCTAATCTTAGCCAGATTGACCATATATAAAATTTAATTTCATAAGATTCCTTTCCCACAAACCTCCTACAACTTTTTAATTCAGATTTTGTCCTATGTTTTTTTCCCCTCTGGCTCATTCTGGAGCAATCAGTTGTTTTACTTTAGGACAAAATTACTCTCTTTTTCCCTTAACAAACACACTTTCCATACCTCATACCTTTTTGTACCAAAACCACACCCTACTTTCCTTGCAAAGAGATGTTTCCCTTATTATTTCTATTAGTTATAATTATGTATATTAATTAGAATTCGTAACCCTTAGAATCGTTAATTCCTAGTAAAACTAAGAAGTAAGCAATTGTGAACTGTTACACTAACATTCTGTGGACTGACAAATTTATAAATACATTTCACAATTTCTAGAAGTATATTCTTCTTCATAGTAAATTTTTCAATGTGGAACGAAACATGTTTGCTAATAAACCTAAATATCTTTAGTTCCTTTGCTAAAGGAAGTCAATAGTGAATAAACACATGTATAGTCATTAATGTTTCAATATTTTATGTTATTTGGAAATGACCTAGATATTCAGTGAATATTGTCTATGAAACAAATGCACAACCTAAAAGCTGAGAGTTATGTTTTATTTGGTGGACAAAACTGAGTACTTAACCCTGGGAGTCAGCCTCTCAGATGACTCTGAGGAACTGCTCCCAAGAGGTGAGGGAGGAGCCAGGATATAGAGGCGTTTTTTGCAACAAGGACCAGGTAGTTGGAAAGATTACTGTTAATTAAAGAAAACCAGACATCTCAAGTTAAGGAATTTAGAGCTTTTCTGTGTATGGGGAGATGCAAGAGTCTGGGCTCACTGAAATCATTCCTTCGATATGCACCTCAGCTCTCTGGGGCCAGTATCCTGTGTTTTCTCACCTTTAGTTTCCTTGTGGTGCTCCGTTGGTGGGTGGCTGCAGTGTCTGATGATTTGATGGTGGGCATTATGTTTCCATCCTGAGTTCCCTCAGGGCTCACCATCAGGGTGGCTGTAATGTGATGGCTTGATGGCTGCCACATCCTTTGTTTACCGATATGGCAAGCAATATTTTTCATTCACAATATCCATCATTTAACTGATTTCAGTATAACTGAGGTTTCAAGTTACCAAAAAGATTTTGAAAACTTTTTTTTTTTTTTAAACAATGGTTTCATGAGCAGTGATGGGGGGCCTCTGTGTTTTGTTTTGTTTTGTTTTTTAAATTTATTTATGGCTGTGTTGGGTCTTCGTTTCTGCGCGAGGGCTTTCTCTAGTTGCGGCAAGCGGGGGCCACTCTTCATCGCGGTGCGCGGGCCTCTCACTATCGCGGCCTCTCTTGTTGCGGAGCACAAGCTCCAGACTCGCAGGCTCAGCAATTGTGGCTCACGGGCCCAGTTGCTCCGCGGCATGTGGGATCTTCCCAGACCAGGGCTCGAACCCGTGTCCCCTGCATTCGGCAGGCAGATTCTCAACCACTGCGCCACCAGGGAAGCCCTTGAAAACTATTTTTAAGTAGACATACCATGAAGCAAATTATTATTGAAAGGTTCGTTTATAAACTTTTGTCTTCCTTACATCTACTTAATATACTTCTTCTTAGCAATCATGTTTACGTTACTCTTGAAAGTTTCATGAGACATTAAACAGCTAACCATCATCTTAAATTATCTTTTTTTGCTGACAAATCTGTGAAAGAGATAACTTGAGCTTATTTGACTTTTAGTAAACCTAGGTAGAATAAAAGTTGTATGCCTGCCTTATATTTAATATTGATAACTCTAAAGACAGAACTATTTTAATTAGGCCAACAAACTTAAGCTTGTTTTCCCCCACATTATCCTAGATCACATGAATTTGAATAAAATTCTCGTTTTAAAATTTTAGCCATGAAACAGGTATGATAATGCAAAACTCACTAGTTTACAAAAGAGTTGGATCCAAATCTTGTTTCTGGCAGATGGAATAAATTCATCTTACCTGCTCAGATGGCTTAAACTTTTCATTAATGTTTATGGAGAAGACTTTTACGATTTTTTCATCTGCCTAGTTTTCAAATAGACCCCCCTTTTTCTCCTTCTGATAAGAATTTACCTCCTTGAAGTCTGCATTTCAAAGGCTCTCAATTACTAGGGAAAACTAGTAGAATATTTACATCTCGAAGGCACAGAGAAAGAATGCAAGTTCCTTCAAGAAGGACTTTTGTTTTCTGAGACCAGAATTTTTGCCATACCTATAAGCCTTTTGAAATGAATAGGGAAGTTTTGGAATTGGTAAAAAGGAGAGGTGGACCTTTTCTGTTCTTGTAAAGATTCAAATTGTTATGTAAGTTGTACAAGTTGTAGAACAGTTGCCTTTAATTCCTCAAAGAATTGGGCTGCAATCTGAATGATATCAAGACTGACTCCCCCTACCCCGCCCTCCCCACGCCCTTCCTGAAATCTATTTACACTATCTTCAAATTTGCTTCCCTCTATCAGGGAGAGGATCTTCAACTAAGATAGAAATCAAAAGATTCCACCTGCATTCTAGAGTTAGAGCTGTTTGTCTTTGGAATGGTTTTCATTCCCTTTGGGTACATAGTTTAATTTTAGCTTAGGGGAGAAGGCTTAAAAAAAGTTCCTATCAGGCTCTGAATATCAGCTTCCAATTTGGCCAACTTCTGACCATTTGAGCTACATTTGAAAAAAAAAAAAAAAAAAAATCCTTTCAAGTATCTTGTCTGCTCTGATTTATGTCCCCAAATTGGCTTTGGCTGTTTGCCTCCTCTTGAAGTTCACAAAAAGGAATCATGCAATATGGATTCTTGTGTGTCTGGCGTCCCTCCCACTCCCTCAACACGTTGTCCTTGAGGCTCATGCATGTTCTTGCATGCATCAGTAGTTCATTCCTTTCTGTGGTGGTTGTTGTTCAGTCGTATTCTGTTGTGTAAATATACCACAGTTTATCCACTTTCCTCTCGATGGATATCTTGTTGTTTTTAGGTCTTGGCTATTATGAATAAAGGTACAAGGCACATTCTTGTACAACTTAATTTGTGGACATATGTTTTCATTTCTTTTGGGTGAACACTGAGGAGAAGAATTGCGGGATCATAAGTATATTTGGCATTTTAATTTTAACCATTCTAGTGGGTGTGTAGTGCATCTCACTGTGGTTTTAATTTACATTTCCCTGATGACTAATGATGTTGAGCATCTTTATATCTTCTTCTGTGAAATGTCTATTTATGTCTTTGGCCCATTTTTAGTGCGTTATTTGTCTTTTAAAAAACTACTTAATTGTAAAAATTATTTGTATAGCCTGAATACATATCCTTTCTCAAATATATATATATATACACACACATACATCTATACAGTTAAATATATATATATATATATATATATATATATATATATATATAGTTAGTGTCCTACCTTGTGTCCTCTCCTAGCCTTTTATTTTTATCCTTTTGCTTTACTCTTCAGTATTTGCTTGAGAGACTATAACATATATACCTAACTTACTAGAGTATATCTGGAATTAATATAATATCACTCTATGTATAATGTAAGATGATTATAACAGTTTAATTCCATTTGCCTTACCTGTTCTTTTTCCAATTGCTGTCATATAGTTTGCTACTATATATGTTGTAAACCCCCAAATAGAATGTTCTTTATTTTTACTTTAAATAAATATCTTTCAAAGACATTAGGAAAAAACAGTATTGTATATTTACCCACCCATTTATAGTTTCAGGAACTTTTAAAACCTTCCTATAGAACCAAATTACCAATTTTCAAAGCGGTATCATTTCACTCCAGCCTGAAGAACTTGGTTTAGCATTTCTCACAGTATAGATTTGCGGACAGTGGATTCTCTCAACTTTAATTTATATGAAAATGTCTTTATTTCACCTTTGTTTTGAAGGATATTATTACTGGATATACAGAGTATTAGGTTGATAGACTTTTTTTTTTTTTTTTTTTGAAACTGGATTGCATGCTTTTTCTTAAAAAGTCAGCCATCGTTTTTCTTGTTATACCTCTATATGTTGTTCAACTGTCTGTTTTTAGGATATTTTCTTTATCTTTCTTTGCCAGAATTTGTTACTGTATGCCTATAATGTGTGACCATTATTCCTTGAAATATTTTTTTTCCTGCCACAATCCTTGTCTTTGGAGATTCTGTTTTTGTGTATGTTTGACTGCTTGATACCGTCCCATAGGTCAGTAGTGCTCTGTTCAGTTTTTTCTTCAGTCGTTTTTCCTTTCACTTTCTTTTGGATAATGCCTTCATGTGCAAAATCCAACATGAGGGCCCATTCAAAGACAATTCTATTGACTGATATTTTTTCTGAATGTAGGCCATACCATCTTATTCTTTGCCTGTGACATATTATTTTGTAGAGAACCAATCATTTCAGAAAATATGTTACAGTAAAACTCTAGATTCTGATTTTTTTCCCTTGAAAGTTATTGTGATTTTGTTGTTTTTGCTACTGTTGTTGCTGTTTTAGTAACTTGCTTGGACTTAATCTGCAGAATCTGTTTCCTCCATGATGTCAAGCAGTTTTTTTTTGTTTTTTGTTTTTAATTCTTATTTTCATTTTATTAGCTTGGCTTCCCAGAGGTGGCTTCTGTGTCTCCACAGCTCAGGCGTCTACCAATGATTGGTCACAGGTTGTGCTGGAGCCAGCAGAACTTTCCCCTTCTGATGACAGGAGCATGTTCAAAGTCAGACAGTTTTCAGGTCTGCACTGGATTTTACTTTCTACCAGGCCCTCCTGGGTCTCCCCGGGTGTGTATGCAGCATTTCACCAAGCCTGGGGTCTTATCTAGGCTCTCTACCATGCTCTTATTTCCAGAATCTCCCTGTTAAATATCTGACTAGTCTGCTAATCTGCTACTCACCCCAACTATGACTGCATCCTTAGGGTATGGGAGCTCTAGGGTCCCCATTCATTTCCAACCAGTCTTGCTACTTTAACTGACAGCCCCACTGGGCACAAGTGAGCCTCTCTAGCAGGGGAGCTGCTAGATTTCCTGACCAGCCCTACCCTGGTAGAACTACCAAGCTGCTGGAGTTGGAGGGACAGTGAGAGCAGCCCCAGGCAAGAAGGCCCCTGAGTTCCACTGTTCTTACCCAAAGGTTATCAGTTTTTTATAAGTAAATGCTTCTCAATTTGTCATTTGTCTTTCCTTAGTTTCCAAAGCCCTAAAATGGTTGTTTTTGATAATTTTATCCTATTTTATAGTTGTTTGGAAAGATTTGCTGACTCTTTTGTTTATCATAGTCAGAAGTCCTGCCCAGATAGATGTATATTGACAAAGAAAAGGGAGGCAGAAAAAGACAAAACATGAGGAAGCTCCTGGCAACAGTATTCCCTGTAATTTATAAACCTGGAACCAAACCACCAGGCTGTCAGTTCAAG
This sequence comes from Balaenoptera physalus, assembly GCF_965194825.1. Classification (NCBI taxonomy): domain Eukaryota; kingdom Metazoa; phylum Chordata; class Mammalia; order Artiodactyla; family Balaenopteridae; genus Balaenoptera; species Balaenoptera physalus. Next base: position 83,129,504 of record NC_138883.1, on the reverse strand, counting down.
GAGCATAAGAATGAAATACCCCCGAATAGAGTTAATTTTTTTTACCCAAATGACTCAAAGGTGAAACGTGTTTAATGACATACATTAATTATTGTGCCATGGAAATTAAATATCAGTGATAAAGGATTCATGGAAAAACAGATAATTATAATTATTCCTAAAAAATATAATTATTAGTACCTTACCTAGCCCAGAAAATCTTTATATTTTGTTATTGTGGGATTGATGATAGATTCTAGAGGACTATCAGTATCAACATTTTCCCCTGATACTTCACATCGTGACAGTGGACATCATCCTGACTCACGCGTGTTACACAGTAAGTGTCCCTTGCTCCCTCATTTCTGTATGACACCAGGGACACAGAAGTTATTCCCATCACCCCTGCTCCAACCCTCTCAAACCTTTCCTGGGACCTCAGACTCCCTTAAGTAGAAGCAGAGGCCTTTTCTTCAATGAGTGAGGCAAGGTAGTTAACACTAAAGGGTAATCACTTGTCAACCCATTGCTGTGTGGTTGGAGCACAGCCTTCCTAACTGGTGTGAAGAAAGGGGTTTCTGGGAAGCCTGAAGGTCCTGGCCCTGAGGAGATGGAAGGGACAAAGCGTGCTCCTGGACATTACCCTGCTCGCCTTCCTCCAGTTTCTGGCATACAGAGCTGCTCAGCTGGTGTGGAAATCCCCATGAGGAGAGAAATCCTGGTAGAGCCCAGGGCATCCAGGGCTGCACCCGGGCCCTGAGGGGCTGTGGCGAGGGGAAGGGGGGTGCCATCCACTTCCAGGTCCACAGAGCAGAAGTTGGGTTGTCTGGAGACCTTACAGATTTTCACTAAACTTCTGCTAGGTCTTCTGTGACATTTTTTTTTTTCCTGGGCTCAAGGATTGTACTAATCAAGCTTCATACTTTGTTACTGTTATTTGTGTGTTTTGTCTCTTTCACTAGATTTCAGGCTGGGGTAGGGTGGCCTTTCTTCTTCTGCTATTTATCCGTCTATCCCCCCTTCCCTGTTTCTCAGCAGGTCCAGCTTTTAACATCTAGCATGGGGTCCTCGGGCCAGTTTTATCTATCGTTCCAAATACAATACAAAATATTCTGGCAATTCTCAAACGCAGTGTTTCTCAGTCGTAACTGCTCATTAGAATCAATGGAGGAGTTTTTAAAAATGGTGGTGCCCAGGCTGCACTTAAGACCAATGAAATCAGGCTCTCTGGTGATGGGATCCAGCTTTCACGGAAAGTGGTACCTTTATGTAGCACACTAATATTTGTCTTGACTTTTTTATCTTAAACCAACATTTACCACATCCTTGAGGCACACATTGGAATATTCGTTGGCAGAAAGTTAGTGATGGAAAAACTGAATTATATCACCATCTCATCGCAGTGTGTCAATACGTCTGAGGTCATGTTGGCCAAATGCCCCTCAGTGTCCTCGTATTCATTCAGCAGCTTCGTTGGTGGCTGGCAGCCTAAGAGAGGCTTGCCTCAGGAGAGCAAATAAGGAAAAAAACCAACAACCTGTAGGTGTGAAAGATGTCAGATCTCAAAGACGGCTGGCCCATTATGTAAAATGCAGTGACACATTATTGCAAATATTTACTTTCACCTTTCTCTCCTGGAGTCTTTGTTCTCCTTTAAATACCCAATGGCCATTGACTTCTTTCCAAAGGGAAAAAGGAAAAGTGGTAAATCTTTCACTATATTTTTCATAAGAATTTTCCTTTTGAGACTTGGATATCCTCCTCTGGCTTTTTGAGATGACATGATTGCCTGTATTTCAAGCACCTTGGTTCATTTCTCTAAACTCCAAGACAGGTGCAGCTTCTTCTAGGTCATGAAAGTTGGTTGGGGGGAAAAAAAAAAAACCCAGCAAATATTTGCCACAGATATTTGTTGGATCCCAAACCTGTAGAAACCAACTTTTGAGTTTTCTCCTTTTAAGGAGCAGATGGGTGGAGGAGTGAGGTTACATTTTAAGGACCTGGAGGAATGTTTTCCAGGCTGAGTCATCTGGTGCCCAGAAAGGTGCCGGCCAAGTACGAGACCACGGATACTTGTGGGGAGCCTGAAACTTTGTGCTTGATGGAGCCAGCCTCTATTTTTAATATAGGATGGTACTGAGGGTAGCGATCAGGAAGGATCTGCTGGCATGAGAGAGGTTAGAGGCAAGCCTGCATCATTCAATAGAATTTTAGCAGCTCCTTTTTAGAATTATTTTTTGAGGGAAAGGTTGTTGTTTGTTTTTTAAAGAAAGACTCAGAGTGGTTTCTTGTTGTGCGACACCTTATTATTCTTGAGACAAGAATGTCATAATTCCTGAGGGTTCCTGTTAGGCCTGTAATTCTAGAAGATATTATATTCAGGACAATTGAAAGCAGAAACATTCAACTTTCCTTATTTCAAGACTCAATACCTGTTCCAAGTTTCCTCATATTTTACCAGTTTGTCAGGTATGTGTCTATAGTCACTGAAAAGAATAAAAGATAATTTGTAGAAGGCTCAGGGCCACCGCATTCGACAAGCAGGTTGGGCACTGCAAATGCTGTGGGTCCCATTCCTGAAACTGCTGTGTGAGCTACGGTCCCCGGAACTGTGAATCTGGTGGTCCTGGGAAGGAGACTAACCTTCATGCCAGTCACGGCAGGGTGGAATCACAGCTAGTGTTTCCCGTCCCTGCCTCCAGGATGTTTTCAGTTGACTATGTATTTAAGTTGACTATGTATTTATGTATGTGATTTTTATTTTAAAATTTGGTCTCTATATTGCTAATTTAGTTCACATCTGGGGAGATAGCAGAGAAGTAGGGGGAAAATTCACTGATCTAGGAAAAAAAAAATGCCCTGATAAATAAGGCATCATCTATTTTTTTTCATGGTTTTTTTTGGGCGGGGTATTGAAGTGTAGTTGATTTACAATGTTGTGTTAGGTTCAGGTGTACAACAGAGTGATTCAGTTTTATATATATATGTATACACACACATGTTTTTTTTTCCTTTTTCAGATTCTTTTCCTTTTTAGGTTATTATAAGATATTGAGTAGAGTTCCCTGTGCTATATAGTAGGTCCTTGTTGTTTACCTATTTTATATATAGTAGTGTGTATATGTTAATCCCGAACTCCTAATTTCTCTCTCCCCACCCCTTTGGTAACCATAAGTTTATCGTCTATGCCTGTGAGTCCATTTCTGTTTTGTAAATAAGTTAATTTGTATCAGCTTTTTAGATTCCACATATAAGCGATATCATATGTTATTTGTTTTTGAGCAATAATATTTCTAGGAGGAAGGTCAGTGGATGCCTTTGGACATTGTCTCAAATTGTCCTCTTCTAGTCAATAGCACGAAAGTCAGGAGGACAATGAATAACAGCTGTTTTCCCAGTGGTGGTTGGAAATACTGTTAGCCTAACAGCAAAACCTCATCCTGAAATTATTATTATTATTGTCATTTTCTCCTAGTCCGACCTGTCATTTCCTTGTGCCATACTAGCTCAGTACTCCCCAAGAGTCACAGGAAAGTGGAGGAATTGCTTGGCTGGGTCTCTGGGGTGAACATCGTTTGCCATTGTCAGACCGAGGGTTGTCTCTTAGTCCAATCACCTGGACTGCACACGGTTCTGAAATCTGAGTGCCCTTAGGCTCTCCTAGAAGTACCTCTGGGGAGGAGACAGTCCACTCAGTACACAGTCAAGCTGGGATGGTGTAGAGATGGAAGCTGCTGGGCTGTTAGGGAGTGAGAAGAAGATTCCCAGGCTGATGGGCTACTCCTGGGTCCCTTCTGAAAGAGAATTTACTGGATGGTTATGCTAGCTCAACCTGAGTGTTTGAGGACCTTTACTCATATATTTAAAGATTTATAAGTGTCTACAACATTCAAGGGAACGGGCTAGGTAAAGAATAGAACATAAGACACAAGTGTTCCTCATTCCAGGAACTTACAACTTTACCGAGGAGAACAGTCTCCATGAAACTGTTAAACACCCAGCATATTGGAGATGTCCCCGGTGTGGTTTGGAGTGATCAGGGAGATGCTTGGAAGGAAACAGGACTTTAACTAGGCCTTGAAACTTGTACAGAGCATGCGTAGGTGGAGGGGAGGGAAGAACATATTCTGAGTGGTGGTAGACTACAAAAGCTTGGACCAAACCCAGGGTTCAAAGTTTCATGCCAGGAAACTAGAATCATGATAGTGACTTCCACACATTTGTCCCAGGAGTTAGCAGCTACTGTGGTCTGGCAAGGTTTGGGACTTTCACTAGAATATGTTCTCAGACACATAGTTTCCGTCTGGTATGCTGGACCAGCACTGAGCTGAGGGCTGGACGTTCTGGGACATAAATGGTAGCAGACAGACTAACAGAGCAGAAAATGCCGGGCTGCTTTCACTGCTACAAGCCTTACTGACAGCATCCTGCTTACATAGTTTGGACCATTGCTAAGCAGTCCCCAAATCAACATTCTACGTTTCCTGAACCACTCCTACCCAAACCTCCATGCCCTCTTGTCTGTCTTAGGCACACGACCCATAATATCAAGATGAAATCAATGCAGGCTGTATGTGTGACTCATCAAGGTCAAAAACTCAAATGACGGCAGAGACCGGGCTAGTGAAGAGATGGCTGCAGTGAGCCGAGGGGGTCAGGGGCCAGGTGAGGAGTAGGGTTGTTCCACAGCTTCAGATCAACGTTTCCAAGCAGGAGCACAGCCCAGTGTTGCCAGCTCCTGGCAAGAGCAGCCAGAAATTCCAGTTTTTATATGAAAATACCCTCGTTTAAAAACGTTCAAAAGTAATTCAGATTTTTACAAACCTCAAGACCATCTAAAGAAAGTGCATCTGTGGGCTAGCTTTGGCCTCCCGGCCACCAACTGGAAACTGTTGAGGCTCCAAATGCTCTTGATAGAGATGGTAAGACCAGCAAATGAAAAGGTCTTCTTTCAAGTTCAGCCTGCAGATAAATTTTGGCAGTGTCCTGTCAGCCTTTGTCCATCGATAGAAAACAGCTGCCGGTGTATGCAAAGTTGACAGGAGCACCCTGCCTGCCTCAGACTAGCCCGAGGCGTGACCACAATAGGTCTCAGATACCAAAGTGAGTAGGAAACAGACCCCATATGGAAAAGCCACGCAGGAAGCACTCAATAAGAGGTCCTGTAACCCTTGGGCTACTTCGCCAGAAAAAGATATAAAAACAAGACACAGTACAGATGGAACAGCACGTCTGAGGAGGACCTCTCCAAAGGGAACTGGGAATGAGTCTCCTAACCCCACTGGCCGGGCAGGGAGGAGGAGCGGTGCCATCTTCTCCTTCAGCGCTTGTTGGGAGGCAGGTGTTCCATGGGACAATTCAGAGACCCTAATACTTGTTCCTCACACTGGGAGTCATGGAGGGTTGGTACGTGGTCCATGCATGACACAGCTGAGCTCCCTAATCGATTTGACCCCATGGAGACTGGCCTGCCTATTCTCCCAGTTTGGCAGGTCAAAGGATGCCTGAGTGTTTCCAGCAGACACATACAGGCTCTGTGCCCATAATCCACTCTCAGAGATAGGGGAAGACCAATATGCACTTGCTCTCCAGGGGTGTCATGTGACTTTACTATAAAAGAGTTGAAAGTGCTATGTAAGTACTGAATGGCATTGTTCTTCCACGGGGCTTTCATGGACAAGTTAAAAGATAGGAGCTCCCTCTCTGCCTTTGAGGGCCTTTTCCCAGCCCCTTCTCCTTTTGTCTGCCCCATCTATAAACTATAAGGTATCTGCCCTGAGATCCCAAGATGGCCTTTCCCATTAAGCGCCATGATTATTCATGTTCTATGGAAAGAACTCACTTGAGGTCTGAATCTCCAACAAGCTCTAGGAGTGTCCAGTCAAATGCAGCACAGTGTAGCAATGATCTCATTCTCTAGAGGTAGTTTCATTTAAATAAATGCTTCATTCACTGCAGGAATGGGGAGGTCTGGGGTGAGAGGTGTGGTTTGCATTCATCATGGGGCCTCAGTATCTGAAACAAGTGAATTGTGTTTCTGTGCTGGGCTCTGCCTTTCCCTTTCCCACCTAGCAGCTTCAAATTCTATATTCACAAGACCTCAAAAACCCCATTACAAGTCAAACAATAGAGCTCTCCATTTAAAAACTCTAACTCTGGTTTCAGAGAACTAAGCCAACATCCAAACCCTTCCTGAATTTTCACAGCAGTTACTATTGTGTCATAGGTTTGGCACTTCATTGTATTCAATTTAACACATAATTATATCCCTGCCCTCTCATGTTTTCCTTTTATTTCTTGTAAGTGTTCTGTTTTTTTCTTCCTAATAATACAGTAAGTCCCTAGAGAGCAGGGACCACTTTTCACCCTTCACCAGCAACCCACATACTTAGCACAATGTCAGGCCTAGAGCAGACATGCGATAAACACCTGCTGAGTTGAACAGACTGGAACAAACCAACAGATCCACCTTCCAATTTGCAATGTGATTGAAGAGGAGAAAAGGCAGAACCAACTCGGCATTCAGCTTACCCCCTGTCTCTTTCACTGCTAGAAAATCATAAGCTTCCTCACTGGGCTTTTGATGGGAAAAGCATGGTCTTCCTGAGGCTTTAGCATGGGCACATCCTGGGGGAGCGCCTTCTAATGAGCAGCGAGGGTCTGGGTGGATAGTGACCATGACCCATTGTCAAGTCTACGTGGGAGCCTGGGTAGCTGTCATCTCATATGAAAAGTATTTCCACTCCATCCTGCTCCTTCCCACACTCAAGTCTTCCTGGATCACTCTTTTGCCATAGACATCCGTACTATGGCCTGAGTTTCCTAAGTGTGGTCCTCAGATCATCAGTATCACCTCAGGGCTTATTAGAAATGCATAACATTGGGCTACATCTCAGACTTAATGAAGCAGGACCTTTTTAACAAGATCCCCAGGCATGTCTTATGCACATGAAAGTTAGGGAAGCCCTGCTATAAAGAGAGCCTTGTAGAGCATCACCCTTGGGGAGGCAGCTTGACTCTCTGAGCTAAAGCTGCAGAATAATCCAGAGAGCTATCCTGAGCTCCAAGTTATGTTTTCTTCCTCAAGAGCAGGAGAAGCTCAACAAAGCAGCAACTGCACAAACTATCTCCCACCCAGAGATAGGCACAGAGCTCAAAAGAAATTTGGCCAAGCCCAACAGTTTCTAATCCATCACAGACTGTACTTTTGTAAAATACAGTATACATGAATTCATATAGAAATAAAAGGAATAAAAGACATATAAAATGCAAGCCAGCTTTTATTATTAGATTCTACAGACACAAAAATTAATAAGCATCAGAATAAACGTAATATAGGAAAAAGAAAATAACTACAAAGCTTAAATTGTTCATATAATGTACGCACATAGGCTATAACCGTAGAGAATCAATGTTATACTCATAGCTTCTGTCTCTCTGCAGTTATAATCTAATGAAAAGTTATGAATAAAATAGCAATTTCACATATTACATGCCTATATGCACACGAATAATGAACACCATGTATATTAATATCTAAGGTTTTTAATGCAATAATTAAGCTTCTTGCTTGTTAATTTAGCTTATATGGATGAATTGATAATAACATTACTCACGGGGAAGATGTTTCTGTGTTTGGTTTCAGTACCATTCATCGTAGAGAACCTAGTGTCACAGAGGTAGCTTAACATGAATTTTAAAGTAACTTAACCAAACTCAGGATATTCATTTTTAACTGTTCTCCAAAATGAAGCAACTAATACAATATTTCCAAAATTCATCTTTAGTCCTTCATCAGTAGTAAATTTGAAAAATTTATTCTATAATGTTAAAATTAATGTAACTTTCAGTAAAAGGAATGGATCCTAGATCTATGAATTTCCTATGCTTATGATGAAAAGTAAAATTCAAAACCTTCTATGAAGTCTCTAGGATGTATGGCAGTAACTTTGCAGATGTGTAATTTCAGGATCATCATCTACCTTATTATTAAAGTAGATGTTATTGTTAAATTATAGGACTGTCAAAACTCTGTAGAAACTCTGTCTAATCTTCTAACATTTTTTTGCCCTTTGAGCTTATCTGCCATTGAAAACATGTCACATCCTTTATTTGAATAGAAGTATTAAGATCTTTAAAAATATAAATAATATCAAACAAATTAGCATGACAGACTGTCTAACTCATATCTTCGAAATGTTGAAACTGGTTCTTCTCATGCAGAAACACAATAGGTTTGTCCAGGAGTTCAAATATTCCTGATAGACCTTTTCTCTTCAGTAACCATCATATCTCAGTAGTTGTTTATAATCAGCTTCCATATCAGTACAAATAAAAAAAATGCTCTCAAATTTAGTGCATTAGCTTTTATGTAATTTATACTAAGTGAACTTTTTAGTTCAGCCAACATTTTTGTTTTATTTTGTAACAAGACTTTCTTGACAAAGGAAGCATCCCATTGATTTGTATTGTGGCACAGTTCTTCCAGAATGCTTTCCATAAATCCATCAGAATGTACTCCTAAAGTTTAAACTCCAAATCACATTTGTCGATTAATCTTTCATGGTTCTATATAGTTCAGAACTGGTTGTGTTTTTGACAATGAAACTTAAAACACAAATTCTTCCTTTATGTTGTCATCATGTTCAAACTGCATTTACATTAAAGGAATTGCTATTTTAGCAATAAAATACATTGTACATCTGCCTAGTTGCAATGAAAATTGTATTACTAGCTTTGTTTGTTTTATAGTTGATCCTGCATAACATTGAGCTTTGGTGTCACTGGAAAAAGGCAGTTGAACTACCTTGTTTGACAAGATTCTTTCAACATTTCAAGCAAACATCTTTGATGCAGTCTCTCATTAATATTTCAACAGATGTGTGGATCTTTAGACTTAGCAACTCAATGTGTTATTTTATAAGAAGCTCACAAAGCACATTCATTTCTGGTAGCTTTTTGATCCAGTACTTTTTTTGAAAAAGAATTCTTCTGGCTTTGAATTTACTTTTTATGATTTGGATGTAAATATTTCTCAGCTCTTAATAATTTCATTGATTAATTAACCAACACATCTCTTCAGGTAACTCACTCTTATTTTAGGTCTTAAGCATCAATTATGGTTACAAAACTGAACTCAATATATGAAGGATCATACTTACAAATAAAACTAGTAAAACTTTTTGTCTTTATTTCTATGGAATCTTGTTTGTTGTCATCGTTTAGTTAGTACTACAGTTGTGATCACAATAAGTTGGTATTTTCTTGATAAAAATGATCGGCAGCGGGACTTCCCTGGCAGTTCAGTGGTTGGGGCTCCGTGCTTCCACTGCAGGGGGCACGGGTTTGATCCCTGTTAAGGGAACTAAAGTCCTACGTGCTGTGTGGAGCGGCCAAAATAATAATAATAATAATTGTTATTATATATATATATATATATATATATATGATCAGCAAAGCTTGTTTTTTATCTGTAAATTAGGGTTAAAATTAATAATACCAATTTCAGTTCCCTAATATTGCTAATGAGGTTAAAAATAGATTGAAAACAGGCTTGATTAAAATTAAAACTATCATAAGAATAAATTATATATGTATATAATTTTATTTATATATGCATATATATATATATGCTTGCACTTTCTCAGATGTCTATGTATGTATGTATCTATATCTGTGTAGATATATGTGCTTATATATATGTGCTTACACTTTCTCAGATTTTTAAAACACTTTTGGTGACAGCTGACAAGATAACTTTTAAAGTTACCTATCATAAAGTCCATGATTAGCAGGCAGTTTGGATTATATGTGGCTCACCAGGAAAGTTCAAAGACATTCAGCTCATTCAGTGAGATGAGTCAGGCAGCGTGAAATTGCTACAAAAGTTTCTAAATGCTTACTCTCAAATTCTCTAATTATCTTGTCACCGACCCATAACAGATAGCATGTGAATTGTCACTGGTCCATGGATAACATTTTGCATAGCACTTAAATAGATGCCTCTTCAAAGACTCTTATGAAGCTACTATAAATTCTCTTAATATTTGCTGAGAAATGCCAGACTGATAAACTACTCTCTCAGGTGAAGGATAAAATCAGAGATTACATTTGTCCATGAGGATCAAAACAAAATAAAGTAAAATAATGCAACTTATACAAGATTGCAGTTATGTTCTCATATTAAAGGAGTCTGGTATTGGGAAGTGGTGTAGTCAGTGATCCTCTGCATCAGTGATTCAGGTTTCTCCTATCTTATTGTTTCATTGGACATGGCTTCCTTTCTCAGCATAGCTCATGATACAAGATAGCTACTGGAACTCCAGCTATTATGTCAACATTACAGCCAGCTAGAAGGAGGGTGGTAGGGATTCAAAGAGCAGCCTATCCTCTTAAGGCACTTCCTGGAAGTTGCATGCATTGTTTCTACATACATTTCATTGACAAGAGCTTTAGTTGTGAAGCCAGCCACACCAAGTTGCAAGAGATGTTCTGAAATGTAGTAATTACTCCAGGAAGTCATCCTCACCTAAAAGGAAGAAGGAGAAGAATGGATGTTGGGGATCATCTAGCGGTCTCTTATTCAGAGGTACTTTCAGAACATTAGGGTATCAAGTAGAAATGCATGTGAGGATTCCATTAGGCAGCACAAACTGTTAATAACTTTCAGCACAAGAGAGAATATAATTTGCCACCTTCAGTGACATGTCCTGTTCAGAGCCTATAAAGATTTATCCAATTTTAAGTTTTATAACCAACTTGCATTTTTGAGTGTCTGCGTAGTCATTGTGTACCGATTTCCAGTCCAGATGCTGGATTGGTACGACCGTTTTCCAAATAAAAAAAAAAAAAATGAACAACTGTAGAAAACGGCTAACAAGAACCTTGATAGACAAGGTCCAAAACCTTCAATAAGGTATCGTCTCTGAGAAGTGCTGGGGAGAGGGCAGCGGACAAGGCGATGCCTGTCATCAAAGACCTTATAGTCTAGTGGGGGAGATAATGAGTAAACAGATTATGGCAATATGGTATGAAATGGGCTTTGAAGGATACTCCTGGAGTGATTTCAAAGCAAACTGAAAAACTTCTAATTGAAATCAGAATCAGTCCATTCTTGTGAAAGTATTTTATGTCATGCAGAAGTTCTGCTGTTTAGCTAAAAATTACTTGAAGCCAGACAGACTAGCGTTAGATACGTTAACATAAAATTGCCATTTTGTTTCCCCTCAGTGTACCTCATCAAGTCTAGATAAGAACACCCATTATTGGAAAAATTCAAGGTCTTAGAAATCCTAGAAAGGAGCCTCTCTGTAGCACCACACTGGCAATGAGAGTTTATCTCTCTCTTCTCTTAAGGGAAAATAAACCATGAAAAGGAGTTTTTATTTTATTTTTAAAAGCCATAGGATGTGCTTTTATCAGTAGAAGTTACCTATTTAAAAATGTATCCCCTTGTTCTGGTTAATAAATTAGAATCAAGAGATTTCTGAAATATGTGGGTGTGGATAAATATGTAGACTCTTGTATATCGATCTAGGTTTTTAGATATTCTTGCTGATTTCGGTTTAGACTTTTTTCTTTGTGGCCAAGACGCTGCTGCTGAGAGAGCTGTACATCAGACTTTGATAACAAGCAAAACAACAACCTTCACCTAGAGCCAATTATTGAATTCCCCAAACAGGGACTTTTTTCAGGTTTTTGAAAATTTGTTTTTCATAGATTTTATCTTGTTTTCTTTCAAAGATTTCATTCTATTGTCATATGGTTAGATTTTTACAGATTGCTATTTTTGGAATCTGCCTCAGAAGGAAGCTATTGTAGAGTCTTTTATTTGTAGCATCATCTAATATATCTTTGGGGAAGCCTTTCTCAATCATTTCAAATAAAATTCATTAGCTTTGCTTTTGTCAGTCTCAGGGCAACTGGTTTTTCCTTATCTCTGGGAATTCCTATCAGATTAGGTGCAACAGTCATGCATGGATGTTTGTACTGGTTTCCACTCCCAACCCACCTCTAGATTGTAAACTCCTAGAGAAAAATCAGGGTCTTATTCGTATTATCTTGTTTATTACCTGCTATGGATTGAATCCTTCCCCCTCACCAAATTAATATGTTGAAACCCTAACCTCCAAGGTGACTGTATTTAGAGATAGGGCCTTTAAGGAGGTAATTAAGTTTAAATGAGGTCATGAGGGCGGGGCCCTAATCAGATAGGACTGGTGTTTTAAAAAGAGGAGGAAGAGACAAAAATTCTCTCTCTCTGCACATAGAGGAAAGGTCATGTGAGGGCACATCAAGATGGCAGCCATCTGCAAGCCAGGAAAAGAAGCCTCACCAGAAACCAATTTCATGGCACAGTGAACTTGGACTTCCAGCCATTAGAATGGTGAGAAAATAAATTTCTATCGTTTAAGCCACCCAGTCTGTGGTGTTCGTTATGGCAGCCCTAGCCGCCTAATACATTACCTAACATACAGTATTTTGCATATAATTTCTAGTCAGTAAACACTTGCTTATTTCTTATTGACTGTAACTAATTATTTTCATGGGGAAGAATTTGGTTTTATAATTATCTTACATTCTTTTATGATAGAAATCATCTCTAAGAGTTGATTTAAATGTCTCTCTCCAACATCTTTTTCCAAACGCACACATGCATGCACATATAAGCTTAGCATTAGCTATTTTGAGTGCACAGAATGGCCAGTAAATTTGCTTTTGTAATCAGAGAAAGTACTTAATTTCAAATTGTTGGTAGACAGAAGATATTAAAAACATATATATGTTTCCCTAGAATCCTACCCCTTGGAAGATACGTGTCATCTTAGTTTCTTATTTCCTCCAGTGTCCACTTTTTGATATCTGAGTCTAACTTTTTGCCCAATTTTTGTCATTGAGGCAGTCACCCCAGCACCATTTCAGACAAAACAAGCTAATGTGGAAGAAAGGGGAGGGGGCATTTAAACAAAATTTGTTCATTTATTCATTCACTCAGTCATTCAGATCACTTTTAGAGAATCTACTCTTGCCAAGCACTATTTTGGGAGCTATAAACATAGGGATAAAAAGACAGAGTATGTCCCTACTTTCATGTTTCCAGTATTGTAGTAGAAAATGCAGGCAATGTATGAATGAACAAGCAAATAAATACAATGGTTCTAGACAGTGATAAGTTCTCTGTAACTCTAAGACCAGCCCCGCTCAATCTCCCAGATACTGGTAGAAGCCACCAGGTTAGGTTTCATAGGTACTGAGGGGACCCAATAGTCTATCTAGTAAGTGGATCTTACTTGTGGCCGACACATACAATTTTTTCAATTTTAACATTTTATCCTTTTGGTTAAAATATATATCTCATTTATCTGAATGACAGGTATCTGGGATGCTGCTTTCATAGAGAAGAAATGTCAACTCACATGATCTGGAGGGGAAATTCTTAAAATTAAGACCTATTTACTTAAGAAAGGAGGTGTGTGCTCTTGGACAGCAACTTCTCTGGACACCTAGGAGATTCTTATATTAAAACATTATTTAAAAATCATACTTGCTACATCCGTGAAAAGTGAGATTCTTGGGTCATATGAATATAGAAATAGATAATTCATGAGCAGAATACAAGTATAGTCTGTAATTGGAAAGGCTTCAAGATGCTTTTTTCTGCCTTAAGGGTATATATTCCTCTACTTATCATTCTCTGTAACACATAAGTAAAACTTTGAATTGCTTTTAATTACCCTCAGCTGACTGTTTCTCTTTGAATGCAATTCTATGCTTAGATAGAATTATGTGGTGTCCTACCTTTTTTTAGAGTTACAAATGACTTTCACTTTTCACTGTGTTACTCTTTAAAAAGGGGTCTGGAAATGTGTGCACATTTTAAATTCAAGGTTTGTGGAAGGTTATATTCTGATAACATGATTGAAGGACAAAGGTCTCTGAATTTCCTGATTAACCACAAGCTAGTAATGTACTAGAAATGCAGATCACATGACAAAGTTAAACAATTGCTAGTACTTTTCACCGGATTCATGAAAAAAGTTAGATAATAACAATTGTTGGTAGACTGCATGAGAGTGATAGGTTAAGGACTTGATTTGAGGTTGTGAATTTAGTAGTCATGTTTGAGCTCTAATAATATGTTCACTGCTACCATATTGCTTTACCTTTCAAGCCTCAGCCTGACAATCTATTGTTCAGGGAATATAATGCACATTATCCTGTCTTGATTCTAATACTCATGAACAACATAAAAAGGAGTGAAAGAATTCCAAATTTATAAAAGTTTTGAGAAACATGCAGTCTCCAGCATTTGGTAATTTCCCCACTCCCTGCCAAATACACAGACACCCTAGAAGCAACCAATTAATATCATTTTCCCCCAGAATCAAATTATCTGGGCGGTTGTCTCATTTTTCTACTTACTTTGCCTGAATTGAGAAGTTGATGACTCAATGAGAACACTGCATGTGATGTGCCTGGGCGAACCGCACAGGGGAAGCGAACACACCAGTTATGGAAACATCTGTGGCCATTCCCAAGGAAAGGAATAAACAGGATTGGCACTTATGTGTCAGGGACAGATGTTGCTCCACAACCCTAACCACAGAGGTCGTGCCCACTTGTCCAGTATAGGACTATTGCACCCCCTGAATTTGCTCAGTCTTTATTCCCTGATCCTGTTGGAATAGTAGGCTATGGCATACCCGTGGGAAAGTACACTATATCCCATGGTGGTTGGAGCTATACACTAGGATTTAGCAAGTAAACCCCTGGAATAACCAACTTTACTCACTCTGTGTCCTAGTGACCCCTTTAAATCTCCTATGCTGTTCCTATAAAATGGTGCTACCTGCTTTATTAGTCTGCTTGGGCTGCCATAACAAAACACCATAGACTGGGGGGCTTGACAACAGAAGTCAATTTTTCTACAGTTCTGGAGGCTGGAAGTCTGAGATCAGGGTGTCATCATGGTCAGTTTCTGATAAGAGCTCTCTTCCTGGTTTGCAGATGGCCATCTTTTTGCTGTGTCCTAACATGGTGGGGAGAGAGAGAGAGAGGAGAGCGAGAGGGGGTGGGGGGGGAGATTTCTTTTTCTTTCTCTTCTTATAAAACCACCACCATTAAAAAATGTATACACTTATCTCTATATCCTTTAAGACTCATTTCAGCCAAGATCTCCTTTACAAAGTTTAATCTGAGTCCTTGGTTTGAGCTAACTGCTCTGGTAATTTCAACATATATATAAGTAATAAAATTGTTCAAACGATGAAGATTCCTTGAAGTAAGGGACAGTGCCCTATTGATTTATTATATTCCTAATGCCTAGTATAGTGCCTGACACATAGGAGGTTTTCAAAAAATTCTGGGCTGTTGCTAGAATAAAAGTAAATCAGAAGTAGACAGTGTTGAATTGGTATTTTGATTTTTTTAAATAGGATTTATTGCCTGCTCATGTGACCAGTAAAAACAATAACAACAAAAATATCCTGCCAATAAATTGACCATTTCCCTGGTGCCTCGAAGTGTCTTGTAAATCTTAGTGAGCATACTTCCTCTTCTCATGTGGGCCCGAAACCTAAACTCCGTAACTTTGTTGGAAGGGTCTGTGGTTCTTTTATATTCAGAACCATCAGAGTGAGTTATGTTAAATAATTCAAATGAGAAATTTCTAGTTTCCACCTTTGTGTATCTCCTGGGTTTTTCTTTGTTCACCCAGTCACCTGTAAAAATCATCAAGTATTCACATTTACAGTCTGTGACTCGGTGACCCCAAGCCCTTTGGTGGCCTGGAATCAACATGGAGTACTCTTATTTAGCACTTGAAGCCCAGTCAGATATTAGTTTTCCTGCAGTAAAATCCTCTGATGCCAGTAAAGAGGGAAATCAGAAACAGATCAGATGGTTCTGGCCCACCCCTTCCCAATATGGTGAGAAAGTAACTGACTGAAATGGGGCTGAATGTTGGGTTTCTCTCTCCTAAATTCTTTTATCCCAGTTGTTTAAATATGTTACTTCTTAGAGCTATGAAGTTGAAGACTACTTTATTGAGATGATGAAGAGTTTAGGCTCTAAAATATCCTTCTGCCTCTCCTGTAAGGCAGCGTAAGCCCCATTTGGGGCAAGAGTCGATTTTCTGTTGCTCATTCCCTCTGGATCGCTCGTGTTCCATCCAAGAGGCTGAATTCTGTGTGCAAAGAGCTATGCCAATCCTTTGAAGATGCTTGGGTGAGTGTTACCTTGTTTATGAATTCTCCATATAGTTGGTTCTGCTCCAATTCATTTGAAAGGGACATCTGTTGGATGATTTGACATGATATCTGTGTTTGCTGAAAGTCTCCCCTGACAGGTCAGTGTAAAAGAACCTGAGAGGGAGAGCTCAGTCATGTGTTGAGTGGTTCTTAAGTGCAGGAACAGATTTGAAAGGATTATCCAAGACAATGACTTTAAGATCAAACTAGGCCATGTAGTTAGGCACAGGGCTCTGTGAGTTCTTTGCAGCTCCGTCCTTTGGGGTGTCCTGTCACTGTGCTTGCCAATAATGAATTTCATTTCCATGTGGGAGCTTTCAGGTCTTCCTGACACACTCTAAAGCAATATGTGTTTCAGTCCCTTCAGACATCCTTCGGCTCTTCAACTTGAAGAACAGTTTAAGTCAGTGAGGTCTGCTATGGCATCAAACCTCCTCCTAAACCCACGTCTCTTGAATAATAACTACTATTCTGTATAGTTGACTCATGAATATTTCCTGCTAAGGAACAATGGGAGTAGTCTGAGGAAATTAAATCCACACAAGTAATTCTCTAACTTTATTTCAGCCATGTTTAAAATATTCTCTAACTCCAAATGTTTTTACCAGGCTTGTAACATACAGCAAAATCGGCCGATAGGACTGTCCTTTTCTTTCTTCCTCTACCTTTCACTTCTCCAGAGTGGTCCTAACTATACAGAAGTCACCAAAAGGAGGTGGCAAAAGAAAAACAGAAATAAAGATCCCAATCTGTTTTTCTTTCTCCCAGTAATCCTATTTCAAAGGCAGTCTCGGCTTCTCAGAAAGGTCAAGCCAAACTCAATCAGAGGTGGGACTGGAAACCTCAGTAACATTACGATACACAAGAAATCATGTGACTAGATAGTCAATTACAAATAGTTGACTCGGAATATATTCTTTAAAGTGGTCTTATGCTTTTGGCATAATTGTAAGAGAGAGTATGTGGGAAAGCCTGCCTTGAAGGACTACATTGCTTAAGATGGGGATAGTATTCTGTATGGTTTTATTCTTCAATATTGTGGAACAATGTAAAAATATCCAGGTGCCTTCTGAAGTATAGAGGGAGCCAGAAGTACTGTTTCTCTATAGGAAGAGTGACACTGCAGCCCTCTTGAACCTTCTGAGGACCTTAAGTGCACACCCTCCAACTACCCAAATGAGATCCTGTAAATGGTTGGTTTCTGGTCTATAGGATTGTATTGCAGTTTCTACATATGAAGAAATAAGTTTTGGAATATGAGTTGCCACTGGGAAGATTTTCGTTTATTAAACACCTACTAGGTATCAGAGTCTCTATCAGGTACATTTCAGAGATCCTTTTATTTAGTTCTCATCCAGGAGCTCCTAAGTCTTGTTCACACTTTACAGATGAGGAAAATGAAGCATAGGGAGATTAAGTAACTAATCCAAGGCCACCCATTTATCAAGTGGTGGAAGCTGGAGTTGAGTTCAGGTTTGAATGAAGCTCCTTGAGGCCAGAACTTTTTCTCTTTTTTCTTCCTATATGCCTAGAAGAGTGCCTGGCAAATTGCAAATACTCAATCTACACTGTCAAAGGACTGCATTAATGAAAGATTCCAGCATATGTGCTCCTGTTATTCTATTCTGTCTCACCTCTGTCTCCTCACTCCCAGTCTTTTACCCGCCTCTCTCTCGCACCCTCTTTCAGAGGAAAATGGAACTCAGGGCTGCATCAGCCTGTGGTAGAAAGTTATGTCTCTGTATACATCCTGCTGAATGAATGCAGCAGTTGTCAAAAAGTTGTGTCACTAGGTCTGATTATCTCCTTCCCTCTCTCTTCCCCTTCCTCTATGTCTTCCTCCCTTCCACAAAGATTCTCAAATCCCTGCTATGTGGGCTGAGCACTGGAGATTCACTGTGGACAAAGCTAGACATGGTCTGTCCTCATGCAAATTATTGGTTCAATCATAGGTATGATGAGTGTTTTGACAGAAAGGTAGAGGGTGTTGTTATAGGAGCAGAGGACAACCTATTCTTTGAGGTCAAGGGCGACCTCCTTGCAGATTTAATCTTTAAGATCAGACAAAATAAATGCTGGCAAGGATGTGGAGAAAAGGAACACTTATGTGCCACTGTTGGTGGGAGTATAAGCTGGTAAAGCCACAATGGAAAACAGTATGAAGCTTTCTCAAAAAATTAAAAATAGAACTACCATATGATCCAGCATTTCCACTTCTGGGTATTTATCCAAAGAAATGAAATCATAATCTCTAAGAGATATCTGTATTCTCATGTTCATTGCAGCATTATTCACAGTAGCAAAGGTATGGAAACAACCTAAGTATCCATTGACAGATGTATGGATAAATAAAATATGGTCTATATATACAATGGAATATTATTCACCCTTAAAAAAGGAAATCCTGCCATTTGTGACAGCATGGATGAACCTGGAGGGCATTATGCTAAGTGAGATGAGCCAGAAGGAGAAAGGCAAATACTACGTGGTATCACTTATATGTGAAACCTTAAAAAAGTCACACTCAGAGAATAGAATGAGTGGTTGCCAGAGGCTGAGGGTGGGGGAAATGGGGAGAGGTTGATAAAAGGTTACAACCTTTCAGTTACAAGATTAGTAAGGTCTGAGGATCTAATGTATAACATGGTGATTATAGTTGATTAGTTGGTAATGCTGTACTGTATGATTGAAATTTGTTAAGAGAGTGGAACTCAAATGTCATCACACACGAAAAAAAGTAACTGTGAGGTAATGGATGTGTTAACTCAATTGTGGGAATCCTTTCATAATGCATATGTATATCAAAATCATGCTGTACACTTTAAATGTATTACAGTTTTATTTGTCAACGGTACCATAATAAACTTGAGGTAAAAAAGAAAGAAGTAGAAGTTCTCAAAGTACAGCCTGAGGTCCCTGCCTAAGAAGCTTTTAGAGGGTTCAGGAGTCAAACCTATTTCATAATAATACTAAGAAGTAAATAGTCATTTTTAAATTCTCATTCTCTTATAAGTGTACAGTAGAGTTTTCCAGAGACTACAGGACATATGATATCACAGCAGACTGAACATAGAAGCAGTTATGAGAAACAATCTTTTGAACCAGACATTAAAGAGATTTGCAAAAATGTAGAACAATGCTGTTCTTTTCACTAATGTATTTTTGGTTTCGGTAAATGTAGTTATTTTCCATAGAATATGTTATTTATGTTAAAGTAGAATCAGTTTTCTATGTTATTTTAAAATGGATTAAATATTTTAAAATTTCCCAGTTTTAATTTGTAACAAGTATATATCCATAGATAGAATCTGCATTGAATAAAAGCTCTTTGGAGTTCTTACTAATTTTTAAGAGTGTGAAGAAATCCTAAACCCCGAAGATTTGAGAATTGCTGAGCTCAGCAAAGAAGAGGAGGGCATATTCTATTTCGAAGAAGCAGCAAGTGGGGAAACCTTGACCTAGGATACAGCTTATAGCTTTGAGGAAATTAAAGTCCACTGTGGTTAGAGCATAGAGAGTGAGGGGGAGAAGGTGTGAGATAAAGATCAGTGGGTTTGAAGTGCCTGGTTTGGGGGCAAGAACTTAATCTCAGGTCAGTGGGTGGTCACTGAAGATTTCTAAGAAGGCTGGAGTTGTTCAGATTTATGTTGAAGGAAAGAAAAGAAGAAAGAAGAAAGGAAGGAAGAGAGGGAGGGAGGGAGGGAAGAAGGAAGGCAGTGATCCTCAGGAAAGAAATGAAATTCTTGGGAAGGGAGGGTCTACACAATTTGCAAAAGCTCCTCCTGTGACTCCGATTATGACAGTGGGGTTGTGGTTTCCTTAAGAGCAAGCAAGCTTTCTCTGTCTCTGCATCTCTCTCTGTCACCTTCAGGGCTGCTCTATCATTCTTTCATTCATTTATAATGTTTATATATTTCAATTAATTGAGGTAACATTGATTTATAACATTATATGTTTTATGTGTACAACATTATATTTCTACTTCTGTGTACCCTACAGTGTGATCACCACCAAAAATTTAGTTTCCATCCATCACTATACATGTATCCCCTTTAGCCATTTTACCCTCCCCCCAAGCCCTCCCCTTCTAGTAACCACTGTTCTGTTCTCTGTATCTATGTGATTGTTTTGGTTTGGTTTGTTCATTTATTTTGTTTTTATTTGTTTATTAGTTTTTCATATGAGTGAAATCGTATGGTATTTGTCACTTCCATCTGACTTATTTCACTTGGGATAATACCCTCAAGGTCCATCCATGTTGTCACAAATGGCATTATTTCAACCTTGTTATGGCTGAGTAGTATTCCATTGTGTGTGTGTGTGTGTGTGTGTGTGTATGTGTGTATGTACACACACGTATATATACGTGTATATATATATATATATCTCCCATGTTTCCATATCTTGGCTATAGTAAATAATGCCATAATGAACATAGGGGTGCATATATCTTTTCAAATCAGTGTTTTCATATTCTTTGAATAAGCCCTGTCATTTAGATTCAGTTCTTCTTGTCCTATGGGCCCCCTTTTAACTTGAAGCTTTGTCCTATTCCTCTTTTTTCTATAGTCTGATTCTACTGCTGTATTCAATCACCTTTTGCTGTTCCCAAATGCTTAAACAAGCCTATGTATTTCCATGACTTGTCACATCCCTAATTTTGCAGAGCTTTCTCTTCCCCGGCAAGTACCATCTATGTAAAAAATAACCTAGGAGGAGAGTTAGGACATAGTCCTTAAACTGATTATAAATAAAACGTGGTAGTCCTTATGGAAAATCATGTGACTGGGACCTGATACCTCCTGTCATTGCTTCTATTATCTTTTGAAAGGCTGTTCCCAAATGCATTGACGTGAGAATTTAGGGTGATATTTAATTGGAGGCCTAGGGGAAAAGGAGACAGTGAGCTCTGGGGTCATAGGACCATGAGAATGTTTTGCATTTTGTCAAGTGGGCCTTATAACAGAGTAGCAGAGCCCAGGAGTTGAGCAGAAGAGAGCATGGGTCTGGCAATCTGCCCTGCAATGATGAGCTTTGTCTGCACGCAGGTTCCCAGCTCACAGACAGGACACATTTGAATAGAGCCCATTGTTTACCAGTTGCGTGGAAAACAGAGGAAGTAGGCCAATGAGTCAGGCGCCCACTTGTTTTAAAAGGAATTTTTCAAAGGGTTTCAGAGAAATATAAGCAAAACCAGGAGTTCAAGGAAGATGAAGGGGACAAGGACAAGTAGGGTTCCTTGATGTTAATGATGCTTTTCAGTCTTTGTTGAGAGCCTGCCATCCCTGGGCTGTGAGCTCCAACCCTGACCCTGAATCCAATAAGGAAGCTAATTCCATTCTGGAGAGGGATTCTGACTAAGATCTAATCTGAAGTAATTTGGGGTAATTGATCTTCCTCCTTTCTCCATTTAAAGGACATTTGCTCCAACTCAGGGATAAAGTTTACTGGAATCACAGACAAGTTTACTCTTTGAGAGGGGGAATAGCTCAGTGAACTGCAGGGTACACTGGCTATTTAGTGGGTAGGGTAGGGTGAAGGAAGGGGACAAGCAGATGAAAAGGATTCACAGCAGTCAGACTGCCCTACAAGTTCAACTTAGTAGCTAAGTATTATTGGAGATTTCCAGCTGAATTCTTGAAGTTAATTGGCCCTGTGACTCATAATGAAGATAGCAAAACCAAGGCACAGAAAGATTAAATAAAATTTTAAAAAAAGGACATTTGCTCCAAATCCCTTCTCCTTCATAGAGGCTGAGGAACAGAGAGAGGGGATTACAGTGTGTATAATTTTTTTTAAGTATAGTAACTGATCAGCAGGTGATATAAGCTTAGAATCTTACGCTGGTCCTGTTCCATGACTTGCTTTCCTGATCTGCAGATGCTCAGACTGACACTCCATCTTCCTATGCCTCAGGGCTTGGTGTAGGAATGGTCTTTCCATTGTGTCATCTCAGTTGGGAAAAATGCAGGGTAGTGATATGAATACCCCTGAAAAGAAGGAAATGACTTGGTGTCCATGGCAAAGAATCAACTATGCTCTGTTGAAAGTTCTAGTTTGCAATTCAAGCTTGATTCATTTTCATTTTTTAGTTTCAGTAGCTTTTTTTTTTCAAATTTGATTACAAAGGAATAAAATTCAGAAATTACCAAAAAATCCCAAGGAAGAAGAGAGAAACAACCTGCAATCTGACCCCCAGAGATAACCAAAGTAGTATGTTCTGTATATCTTTTAATATCCCGTAATTAATGAAGTATTTTGTGCTATTTAGTAAACTGCCTTTGTCATCTATAATTCATTTCACAATTTTTATTTCACTATATATTATATTCTTTCTGAGTGTGATGGACTGTAAACTATTTTTAAATTGTTCTCTATTTTTGAACATTAAAATTAGTTTCAATTTTTCCACTATTAAAATACTTCTTAAAGAAGTTTTGGAATGAACATTGATTCATTTGTTATTTAACAAATATTTCTGGAGCACCTACCATGTGCAAATCATGAAATTCGGCATTATTTGTGGGAGGCAAAAAGATAGATGAAGATATAAATAGTCCTTTCCTTCCAGGGACTTACTGAAAAGAAAATACTCTCCTAAATGATAGTGACTGTTTGAGATACCTTTTCCTTTTTCTTCTGTAATCTTCCAGTCCCTTTGTATTCTCTGTAAACACAGTTCATAAAACCTACTCCTGGGTCTGATTTGGTCCATCTTCTTTCTTCTAGACAGTATTGTGTAAGAGCCCAATAAAATTATATGGGGTTGATTTATTAGAGATTTTGTTAACACATAAGCTAAATATTATGTAAGTTACAAAACATTCAAAATAGTATCACGATGGCTATAGTTGGTATACTTTTGTAACAATAACAAAAATCATAAGATATAGCTGAAATTTAATTCCATTACAATCAGGAAAGCAGCTTAATTATATTTAGCTCAGAAACTCTTGGTTGCACAACATAACTGTGGTTTGACAGCAGGATAGCTGAATTTCCAACTCATATGGTGGTCACAACCTTACTCTTTAGGGGCAATGATATATTTTAGTAGAACCATCGTCATCTCCTGCCTCTGAAATCAAGGCCACCTTTATTATTACTTGCCCAGTAGGGATGACTGGTTTGCTCATTTGTGTAGTACATACTTCCTCAGAAGTCAAGACCACGGGAGTGATTCTCTAACTGCTTCAGGACTGCAGGTTGCATGTCTTAATTCTAAACATCCCTCATAGAAAATCATATCCTTACTGTAGACAGAAAGATGAAAAAATGCAGATATATCTGATTAAAAGTAGCACAATCATGGTTGTGGTAGGCAGAATTTTAAAGGTAACTCCCATGCCCCCTAATGTTACTCCCTTGATTATGTTAAGCTAAATGGTAAAAGAGAGATTGTCCTGATGGGCCAAACCAATTACATGAGCCTTTCAAAAGCAGAGAGTTTTCTCTGGCTGGGAGTAGAAGAAGTCAGAGAGATTTGAAGCATGAGAAGTACTCAGCCCAACATTGCTGGCTTGAAGATGGAGGGGCCATATAGAAAGGATAAGAAGGAAATGAATTCTATCAACAACCAATGAACAGAAGAGGACCTTAAGAACCGGATAAAAACTGCAGCTGGCTAACACCTTAGTGTGAAACTTTGAGCAAAGGACCCAGATGAGACCACCCGGAATTCTGACCTACAGAACTACCAGATAATAACTAGGTGTTGTTTCAAGCTGCTAAGTTTGTGGTAATTTGTTACTCAAAAATAGAAAACTAATATGATGGTCATAACAACTCAGATTTTATGCCTTATTGATAGCAGGTTTGTCACATATTTACCATCAACCAAGGACATAACATTTTTTAAAAATTTAAATGAGCTAAGAGTAAATTTGATGAAACTCTTAATTAAACCCTCAAATAACAAAAGGTGGTATATCATCAAAGGAATGAAGCCCATAATATATGCATATTTTTATATTAGTAAAAAGCTTACACTTTAAGATAAACTGATACACAGTAGTTCAATAAATGACAAAGAGAAATATATTCAGGCTGGTGTTAGGGTACAGAGGAGGGTTACTTGTCCCTACCTGGGAAGCACAGGAAATTCTTCTTAGAGGAAGTGGTGGTTGTCAAGGAAATGCAAGAGGTAACTTACCTTATATTTATCATAGGTCCAGAGAGAATCAATTTTCAAAATTAAGGGAGATATAAGACAACTATGATGAGCCAAGAGGAGGGGACTGGGAGACAAACAAGGCAACTTGGGGTTTCATTTCTTCTCCCACTGCAAGTTTTAGGATGGTCATCTTAGACAGGAATGCTCTTGTCTGACCCTCCCTCAAAAACCTCCCCTGGGAATAAAAGGGAGCTTAATCATATGGGCTAAGGATAGCATTTTATTACTAATCTAAAGTCTGAAAGACTTTCAACGTGAATTAAGTTTAATGGAAAATATCCTTATTAGGGATCCAAACCACAGGCATCTGAGACAACTTTAGGTAAGGGCCGAATGCGAATAATTATAGTGCCTAGAATTCACAACCTAGAAAGAGCTTTTAAAAATGCCACAATCACTGTTACTGCTGTTTCTTGAATTCTTCTTTTATAAAATCAGGGTAATAACCATTCATGTCCATCTTATTAAACCAATATGGTGACAGATGAAAAGTTCTCCTGAATAAGATCCTTTTGTAGAAAGAACACTGCATGAAAACATATAAATTGAGCCATTTCTTGTTAAGGTGTCTTTGTGCCCTAGGAAAGTGTGGAAGGCTATAGAGCCTTCTGTGTCCTTTGGAGTCTTCTGTGCTTGCAGTGAGGATACCTGTTGGAATGTGTGGAGTTGAAGATGATTGTGTGGAAACCCCAGGTACCTTTTGGAGGATCCTACCTCTGTTAACTCACACTTGATTCCTAGGAGTTAAGGGGACAACAGAGGATTAAGGTGAATGCCAAACAAAAGACCAGTGGATCCATGTGGGCACAAAGAGAGACGAAGTATGCAAAAATATAACTGAGCTACAAATCACTCACTCTCGCCATGCTGTCACTCTACAAGTGATTACAAAAGTGGTTCTTCCCACTGTCTGATGGTCTTGTCCATCAGGAATTCTATTCATGGCTGGTGCCAACCCAAATGTTTGCCTTTATCCTATGCCATCATTGACTATTTTGCAGCAGTCGGGATGTTTTTCTCTGCTCAGAGATGTCCTGTTGAGCAGGTTTCAGTATGATCAAGGAAATACCCTTGTCCTCACTCTCCCTGTTCCAGCTGCCCTGGCAGCCCTCTTGATGCATGATGAATGAGGTCATATATTTAGTAGGGTCATGTCTTACCTAAGAGAGCTGAGATAAATAGAGACCTTTCTACCTCCACTATTCAGAAACAGAAGCTACAGGTAAGAGATTTAGGGTATAATGCAATATGCACTGGATTTACAGGGAGAAAGACCCGAGCTTACTGACTGTGTGATTTTGAGCAATTTACTTTATCCCTCTGATTTTTCTTCTCCTCTGAGTTATGTAATAATTACCATGAAGTTTGCTTGGGCTAATGCATGACAGAGTATCAGCTCAGTAAATGTCAGTTCTTTTTTACTTCCTTCTTGACCATCCAGTTTCAGGGAAATTTGATATGTGGTATAAGAAGAGCTCAGCAGAATTACAGTACAAATGCCTGTGTCTTATGGAACAAGAAACTTTGCATCATTATTTTACTCTTAGCACAGAATCCTCTCCTGCCGTTCTCTTTCAGGGCTGGAGATCATAGGGACTTCAGATTATTCACTTTGGGATTTTGCATACTGTCTGAAACCAATTTAACCAATTTAAACTATTGTCTAAATCACTTTTGGAATTTTTCACTTCCAAGTTTTTACATGAACATTTGGAAAGCTCTTTTGTGGGCAAGGGCAATCAGTGTGGTACTCCCTGTGTGATCGGTCCATAAAAATGGCATTCAGATAAATATAGCTACAGTTTCAGGTAGTACTCCATCTAGCTGCCTACATCAAGTGGAAAGGATACAAGACTTTGGAATCCAAGTACAAATCAAATAAATACATACAGATTCCTTTTCAAGAAGAAAAATATATGTCTATGTGTGTGAGCTTTTGAGTATCCCCCCAACACACACACACACACTTAGAGAGGCCTAATTATTTTGTCTTTGCTTTTGTTTGTTTTACCATCTATTCCATATGGCTTCTACGAAGGAGCCAGGAGGTTCCCTCTTTGGCTTCCTGAAACAATGTGACTAGGGACCCACTTGGTCCCCCTGTTCTTGAAGATCCCAGGGAAGACCAGGGAGTGTGTTGGTGATCTTCCCATTAGTTTCTTAAGACTAGCACAAACATTTTTCAGAGGGAGAGAAGGGCCCTTTCCAAGTCTGATCTCAGCCCTGGCTGTGTCCATGTTGTGTCACAAGCCGTGTCCAGATTGTGGTTTCAGGCACTTGCGTTTACTAACTTGGTTTTGGCTGGAGAAAGAAGAGCTCCTATCATGAATATACCGAATTGCCTCATGATCCAAAGATGGAAGCAGATATTCACAGTCTACTACATCTTTAACCCAACTTCTGTTTCTCTACACCTAGTTCTAAGGAACAGGAAAAAATTTAATTTTAGCTTTTTAGTTCTAAAAGGCAGTTTATTTTTTTTTTCAAACTTGTAGGTGTTTAATGGAACTTTTATGAGACTAACTTTGTTCATAATTACTTAATATCCTCACCATTCAGGGAAATTTCTAGGCTCAAAAGTCTATCAACTTAATGTATAGCTGTGCTTTGCACTTAGAAAGCCAATGGTTTTCCTAAAAGATGTCACAGAACATTAGAGTGTTATCTATATTTTTGCTTAAAAAACTTATGATAACTTCTAAGCTAATAATAATAGTAACGGTGGCAAGAACAATAGCATGAACAATAAATTACTACCTCTTCACAAACGTTTATGTGTTTCAAGTACTACGCTAGCTTTGTATGTGAATGAGTTAACTTAATCCTCACAAAGGCTTAGTGAAGTAGTTAATTATTTTCTCCATTTTTCAGATGAGGAAACTGAGGCTTAGAGAGATTTAATGAGTCATTCAAGGTCACAGAAGAGATAAATGGTGGAGCTAGATTTTAAGCCCAGTCAGTCTCCTTCTAACTTAATGGTTATCCAAGAGTCAGTGCCCCTCAACATCCCTAATCATTAGGTAAATGCAAATCAAAACCGCAATGAAATACCAGTTCACCTCCATTAGGATGGCTGTACTCAAAAAACAGAAGATAACAAGTGTTGAGAATGTGGAGAAATTGGAATTTGTTATGCATTGCTGGTGGGAACATTTAATGGTAGAGCTCCCACTGAAAAGAGAATGGCAATTTCTCAAAAAGTTAAACATAGAGCCACCATTTGATCTAAGCAAGTCCACTTCTGAGTATATACTCAAAAGAACTGAAATTAGAGACTCAACCAGATGTCTGTCCACCCACGTCCATAGCAGTATTATTCACAACGAAAAGATGGAAACACCACCATATCCATGGACAAAGAAATGGACAAACAAGGACTTACAACGTATGTAATAAATGTAAGCAAACGTGTAAACAAATTTTATATACATTTGTATTATTCAGCTTCAGAAGGGAATGAAATTCTGGCATGTGCTACAACATGGATGAAACTTGAGGACATTATTGTGCTAAGTGAAATAAGCCAGACACAAAAGGACGAATATTGTGTAATTCCACTTATATCAGGTACCTAGAGTAGTCAGATTCACGGAGACAGAAAATAGAATGGTGGTTTCCAGGGGCTGTGGACAGGGGAAAATGGGAAGTTAGTGTTTAATGGGTGCAGAGTTTCAGTTTTGGAAAATAAAAAGTTCTGGAGATGGATGGTGGTGATGGTTGCACAACAATATGAATGTACTTAATGCCATTGAACTGTACACTTAAAAGATAAAGTGGTAAATTTTATGTGGTGTGTATTTTACCATAATAAGAAAATAATTACTAGAAAAAATGAAGTAAAAAAAAGTAAAAGAAAAGAGTGAATTCTGACCAGAGTGTGTTCCAATGATGAACTCATCCTGTTTTAAGCTACACCAGTGAATTCTGTTTATAAATGATGACTAATAGAATAATAGTACATGTGGCTTTTTAAGGAATGTAGATTAACTGAAGAAGTGAATTATCCATGTCTATATGACAAATAAGCAGGTAAACACATAGAACAGGTTGTAAAAATGTCAATAAGGATACTTAGGTGAAATTAATTAGATTATATTTTTTTGGGGAAAAAAAAGACAAACATGGACAACCGTGGAAGATTGCAGCTTATGATGACTGTCCCATCTAGACATTCTTTGGCCTAGGCATGGGCCTGTTAGATTTTTAGTTCTGCATTGATTAAGACATCTTTGACCACTCTAATAACATGTCTAGGCATGTGACTCTTTCCCTCACAAATGCAATGGGAGAAAGGACCTGAATACTAGCTGTGTGGAGAAGAACTGAGCTGTTTCTGCTCAGCCTTCCTTCCCATGTGACTGATGAGGGAATAATCTGATTCTCTCACTCTTGCCCTTTCCTTTATACTCCATGTCTAAAATTCCTGCTCCATTTCTACCTTCCCATCCTTTGCTTTGCTTTTCTCTCCTAATTACATCTTCTTTAAGTTCAATGGTAGAAGAATAATGGAAAAACCAGTTATGAGGTACATTCCCAGGAGTCCCCTGAAAGGCCCTACCTAGAAATCTTGGAAATGGAAGACACACATATGTACAAAGCTTAGGTCTGTGTGGTTTAGTGAAAAAAACATGGATTTCTTACAGGCTCTATCACCTTAAGTAAGTAACTTATTTTCTCTTGGCCTTCTGTTTTTAATTTACACAGTGGGAGGAATAAGTCTCCTCAGCAAATGGTGTTGAGAAAACTGGAAAAGTATATGCAGAAAAATGAAATTGGACCCCTCTCTTACACCACTCACAAAAATTAATTCAAAATGGATTAAAGACCTACACATAATACCTGATACCGGGAGTGCTCCGAAACACTTCTGGTTTGACACTGCCTGATTTGTTTTTTTATAACTTTTTTTTTTTTTTTTTGGCTGCATTGGGTCTTTCTTGCTGTGTGTGGTCTTTCTCTAGTTGTGGTGAGCAGGGGCTACTCTTCATTGCAGAGCGGAGGCTTCTCATTGCAGTGGCTTCTCTTGTTGCGGAGCATGGGGTCTAGGCACTCAGGCTTCAGTAGTTGTGGCATGCGGGCTCAGTAGTTGTGGCTCGCAGGCTCAATAGTTGTGATGCACGGGCTTAGTTGCTCCGTGGCATGTGGGATCTTCCTGGACCAGGGCTCAAACCCTTGTCCCCTGCATTAGCAGGCAGATTCTTAACCACTGCACAACCAGGGAAGCCTGGCATTGCCTGATTTGAATTGATTTTTGCTCAAATCAACTTTTCACATTTTTAATATGCCTCAGTTAATCTATTAGCAGTTCTGGTATCAGAAGAGGGAATCAAAGTTGACCCCTAATGGGCCCCCAGGAGCAACCAGGTGCCTGTGAGCCCCTTGAACTCTGCTTTCTCACTGCCTCTGGAAGTAGTGGTAAATCCCTCTCCTCCTGGATCCTAGCTCTGCAGCTTTTGCACTATGAGCTTTCAGTCTTTATTGGAGCATGTCTTTTTGGACTGGGGCCAGAAACTGGCCAGAGTCAGACTGGGTGCAACTTAGACACTGGACTAGGTCTGGGGTTGGACTGGATCTGACTTAAACTAGAGTGAGTCCAGTGTGAGGTCTCAGGTGAATAAAATTTTGTTTTGAGGCTGAACAAGTAGGTGAACTTTACCAAAGGTAATCTTGAATTACAGCTCTCTTCACCATCTTGGATAAACTTATCCATTTATGAAGTGCCCTGGAGGAAAAGGGGTCTCAGCTAGGCATTCACTATAAGGAGTAGAGGGAAGAAGATTATTGTTCCTCCTCTACAGTGTCTGGTGACTAGGATGAGACCCACTGGGACACCCCACTCAATCCAGAGCCTACAGGTGGCATCCTGGGGAAATTGGCAGAAGTTGGCAAAAGGGAAGAATTTTTACCAAAGTCAGCTCTCCCAGATCTCTGTCTGTGGTTCCTGGTCGAGAGAAGAAGGTAAAATTTCACATTGTTCCTTCCTTTCCGCATTCGGATTGGCAGGAAAAAATGAATTATCGAGTCTTTCTCTCTCGGATGCAGCTATTGCCTTCTAGTTTGTCTCATTTTGTGTTCTGAGAACTTGGCTTGGCAACGGTCAGGTTGGAGACCCCCAAAATATAGCTAGACAGAAATGTGGGTTGCTTTCCCTTTGTGGCTAGGGTCCTGCTGACTATTGCCAGCTCTCAGGGGAATTGTCTATGTCTTTCTTTCAGTTATCTTTGGGAGTAGCTCTGGATCTTAAGAGAGTAGTATCTTTTGCACCGTCTTATGGGGACCTGTTTTGTGTCCATGGAGTTGTTCAATACTGCCAGGAATATTTAACTACTTGTCCTGGTTGAAACCTGACAAGATATTCAAAAGAATTTTTTAAAGTAGGCCTATGGTCAGAAGATGGCCAAATTGGCTGACATTCAGAGCCTGATAAGAACTTTTTTTAGGCCTTCTCCGCTAAGCTAAAATGAAACTGTGTACCCAGAAGGAAAGAAAAACATTCTGGAGCCACTGTAGAAGGATTTAAACATTCCAAAGAAACACAGCTCTAAATCTAGAACATAGAAATGTTTTGATTTCCATCTTAGTTGAAGATCTCCTTGATATAAAGAAGCAAATTGAGGCTAATGAAGTTGGATGGCTTG
Source organism: Balaenoptera physalus (assembly GCF_965194825.1). Classification (NCBI taxonomy): domain Eukaryota; kingdom Metazoa; phylum Chordata; class Mammalia; order Artiodactyla; family Balaenopteridae; genus Balaenoptera; species Balaenoptera physalus. Next base: position 83,098,467 of record NC_138883.1, on the reverse strand, counting down.
ATATCATTCAGGTTGCAAACCAGTTTTTTCAATTGTACTTGCCTTTCAAAACAAGTTTTTAGAAAAACAGAAATGTGGCTCTAGAAAAAATTTAAAGCCCATCTATCATTTGTACCAATCCCGAAACCTTGAGGTGTTAGAAACTATGCTAGCGTTTCAAGTCTCTTAGTGTGTGTATTTGGGTGTGTATTTGGAAGGTGTGTGGATGAAATCATTTGTGCTGAGCATCTACAGTTTTTACAGGCCAAGGTTGAGGCCTAGTTGAGAAGGCTCAGAGGAGCCTTACTTGAGATAGTCAACCACGAGCCTTAGTTACTCAGAGGAGTAACGTTTGGTCAAGGAGACAGTCTTTGCCACCTCTCCCACTGGGTCATGTCAAGGTTCCAGAACCATCAGTACGAAGCATCAGGCATCAAGCCTTCAGGGGAGTTGGGGAGGAGTCATCTGTACTCATCTCACTGCCACTTCAAATATCCTCCTTATCAACACGACCCTCTGGATCCAGAGCTCTTTGTTGCTCCTTGCCACACTCAGCTCACAGGGATGTTCCTCAGGGCAGGAAATCCCACTGGTCATTGACTCTTCCCCCTGGAGACAACTGGAAGTCCATTCTGGATTTTTGCCATGAAGCACTCCTGAGTCCTATAGACCTGCCCCCAGCAGGGGAGTTTCTCTCTTTTAGTTTAGAGGCAAAACTCCTTTGTCTCATGTGTTTTTTCCAAGCCTCCATGCTTTTTTCATCAAACTCTCTCCTGCTCAACGAGCTTAAGCTTTTGAAGATATAATTCAGGAAGTTTTTCATGCTACTTTTATTTCTGCTCAGTTATATATCTACCTGAGGCACTGAAACACAGAGCCTTTCTTGATTTGACTAGGGGAGAGTGAAAAATTCAGAGAGAGAGAAAAGCAGGAATAAATTTCTTAGAATATTTTCCAGCCACACATACCAGTTGGCATGGGAAAGATAAACCTAGGCTTGAAAGTTGACCCCTGGATATGGTAGTGTATGAAAGGGCTCAGTTTTGTGGCATTGATAATTCACTTAGGTGAGTGTAATGGGAAACACACTGAGCAGGGTTGAAAGAACATTGTTTTGGTTTCTCTCTTGCCCAGTGTCACCTGACTGCCAGTTCCTTACCTGTGAAGTGAGTAAATTGGATAGATATCCTTTCCA